>NW_016803631.1:2204382-2294902 GCF_001698545.2 Rhinopithecus bieti | reverse complement strand
AAGGACCTCTTCAAGGAGAACTACAAACCACTGCTCAGTGAAATCAAAGAGGACACAAACAAATGGAAGAACATACCATGCTCATGGATAGGAAGAATCAATATCGTGAAAATGGCCATACTGCCCAAGGTTATTTATAGATTCAATGCCATCCCCATCAAGCTACCAATGAGTTTCTTCACAGAATTGGAAAAAACTGCTTTAAAGTTCATATGGAACCAAAAAAGAGCCCGCATTGCCAAGACAATCCTAAGTCAAAAGAACAAAGCTGGAGGCATCACACTACCTGCCTTCAAACTATACTACACGGCTACAGTAACCAAACAGCATGGTACTGGTACCAAAACAGAGATATAGACCAATGAAACAGAACAGAGGCCTCAGAAATAATACCACACATCTACAACCATCTGATCTTTCACAAACCTGACAAAAACAAGAAATGGGGAAACAATTTGCTATTTAATAAATGGTGCTTGGGAAACTGGCTAGCCATATGCAGAAAACTGAAACTAGACCCCTTCCTTATACCTTATAGAAAAATTAATTCATGATGGATAAAAGACTTAAATGTTAGACCAAAAACCATAAAAACCCTAGAAGAAAACTTAGGCAATACCATTCAGGACATAGGCATGGGCAAGGACTTCATGACTAAAACACCAAAAGCAATGGCAGCAAAAGCCAAAATAGACAAATGGGATCAATTAAACTAAAGAGCTTCTGCAGGGCAAAATAAACTACCATCAGAGTGAACAGGCAACCTACAGAACAGGAGAAAATTTTTAAAATCTACTCATCTGACAAAGGGCTAATATCCAGAATCTGCAAAGAACTCAAACAAATTTACAAGAAAAAAACAAACAACCCCATCAAAAAGTGGGCAAAGGACATGAACAGACACTTCTCAAAAGAAGACATCTATGCGGCCAATAGACACATGGAAAAATGCTCATCATCACTGGTCATCAGAGAAATGCAAATCAAAACCACAATGAGATACCATCTCACACCAGTTAGAATGGCAATCATTTAAAAAGTCAGGAAACAAAAGATGCTGGAGAGGATGTGGAGAAATAGGAATGCTTCTACACTGTTGGTGGTAGTGTAAATTGGTTTAACCATTGTGGAAGACAGTGTGATGATTCCTCAAGGATCTAGAATTAGAATTACCATTTGACCCAGTAATCCCATTACTGGGTTATAATCAGGCTACTATAAAGACACATGCACATGTATGTTTACTGCAGCACTATTCGCAATAGCAAAGACTTGGAACCAACTCAAATGTCCATCAATGATAGACTGGATTAAGAAAATGTGGCACATATACACCATGGAATACTATGCAGCCATAAAAAAGGATAAGTTCATGTCCTTTGCAGGGACATGGATGAAGCTGGAAACCATCATTCTCAGCAAACTATCAGAAGGACAGAAAACCAAACACTGCATGTTCTCACTGATAGGTGGGAACTGAACAATGAGATCACTTGGACACAGGGCGGGGAACATCATACACTGGGATGGGGGCTGGGGGAGGGACAGTGTTAGGAGAAATACCTAATGTAAATGATGAGTTGATGGATGCAGCAAACCAACATGGCACATGTACACCTATGTATCAAACCTGTACGTTGTGCACATGTACCCTAGAACTTAAAGAAGAATAATAATTTTAAAAAGTTAACAGTGTAACATGTATTTAAAGCTATTGAAAAAACAGTTTATGTGCAAGGTGTGTAAGGAAAGTAAAATATACTTTTCGTAAAAGGATTATAAGGAGGCATAAGAATGTAGACTTTTACGTACATTAAAAGGTTAAAAAAATTGTTTTGAAGGTTTAAGCAAGTTTTGAAACGTTAATTATAAAGGGAATTCTGTGTGTAAACATGTTGCTAAAGTTAAAGGGGTACCATCCAGTTTTCTGTAAACTGGGCATTAAAATAAAACACAATGGGTTTTCTTAAAGCACTAACCTATTCTTTAAAAAAATTATAAAGGGTTAAAGAGTCTATAAAAATCTTACCTTATGGTCAGATATTAATACTGGATAAATATGTCTACAAGGTTTTATGGTCAGATATTAATATCGGATAAATATGTCTATAAGGTTTTATTAAAATTGAGTTTAACATTAATAGGACAAATATAAAAGTGAAATTTAGCTTATCTGGTATAAAATCATACAGGAAGCATTGTCAAATATAAAATGGTATTTGGCTTTCTTTGATCTATATTGGTATGTTATTCATATGTGTTCCAAAGTTATGGGAGACTCGTATAATTTTGATATATATTAGCATACGTTATCAGTAATAATTACAATCGTTATGTTAAAATTATTGTGTGCCATCCTTGTCAAATGTGTCTTTATGGCTACCCTAAAACTTTCTGTCATCCATTAACAATTGTTGCCTTACTTTGGTCCTCTTTAAAAGGTGGTTTTATAATCAGCTATAAAGCTCTAACAGGTGCTCTTAAATGCAGGTTTCTGATAACTTTGGAAACTGTAACATCAGAATAGAGGAAAAATGTTTAGGACTTTTGAAGAGATAAAATGTTAATATTGAGCACAACAGGAATTAATTGCATGAACTAAACTAACAGGAGACTAATCTTTTTAACGTTTTAAAATATTGCTAATCCTTTGTTTTGCTTTTCAAAGTCCAAGAAATTTTTCTTTTGAGCTATTAACAACTTTTAACAATTTAGTATACTCCCATGAACAAAATTTGGAACATACTTGTTTCTCTCTATCTGATTTTCTCCAGAATTTTTAAACTATCTGTGAGTATTCTTAAGTTACAATATTTGCATAAATGCACTAAAATCTGTTTTCTTTTGTAACAGGACAGAATTGGAAAACTGGTTATTTTAAAAGGCTTTACCTGGAATAATATGCTTTAAGGAACCATACTTATGAAGCCAATAATGCCCTCGGAAAACTGGCCTCATATTTTGTGTACACAGTCCCTGTACAAGGTTTCTGGTCTGCGGTAAGTAAAGAATGTCACTTTCTAGTGACATTCTAGGCCAGGAATCCCAAGTTATCTTGGGACCTCAAGAGGAGAGAAATTCACTAACTCATAGGTATTTGAAAGTACAAATCCAGGACTGGGCTTGGCTTTAAAAAGGTTTTCTCTCAGATTCCTTCTACGGAACAAAGTTCCATCAAAGCCAATTTAAAAGGCCTATGTAACAAATAATTATTCTTGCTGCACTGTATGCAAATAATTAAGCCAAGTATAATAAAGCAAACTATTCCTACCATGATTTAAATGTCTTTTAATAAAATGGGAAACTGGAAAGAGAAAATTATATTTCAAAACCATAGCACACCTGTTGTTAATTCTAGTGTTGCCTAGTATTTTCAGTTTTATTATTTTCTACTGCTTAAATTGAATTCTAATTTTCTAGCTACAAGTTTCTAAAAAAAAAAAGCTGGGTTTTCTTAAAGCCCTATAAACTGAAAACTAGATGTTTCAGCAGATGCTGCCTCTAAGCTCCCCCGACCATCACAGAAGGAAATCTCTTCACTGCTAGTGCTGACAACTAAGAACTGAGGATGCCCAGAATCCTTCACCCCCACGTCTAGTGAATCCACAGAACCCAGGGTAATTAAAACAGTACCTGTTACAGGAATGAGCTCCTAATAAATATACCACACTCAAGTCAAAGCCTGGAAAGCTAAGAAAGCAACCCCTGACAGCCTCCAAAAAGTCATAAATATCAATGTAAAGAAATAAGAGATCTTGCCAGCGCAGTAGCTCACACCTGTAATCCCAGCACTTTGGGAGGCTGAGACACGTAGATCACCTGAAGTCAGGAGTTCAAGACCACCCTGACCAACAAGGTGAAACCCCTTCTCTACTTAAAAAACACAAAAATTAGCCAGGTGTAGTGGCAGACACCTGTAGTTCCAGCTACTCAGGAGGCTGAGACAGAACTGCTTGAACCTGGGAGCTGGAGGTTGCAGTGAACTGAGATCATGCCACTGTACTCCAGCCTGGGTGACAGAGCAAGACTCTACCTCAAAAAAAAAAGGAAATAAAAAGCTAAGGAAATATCAAAACCAAACAGATTCTTGGTTTGGAAACAAAATCATAGCATGTGTCATCCCATTCCTGGGGCCCCTTCTAATAATATGCCTGGGACTAATGTTCTTACTCTGCCTAATTAACCTTTTCAAAGATTTTATCTGACAGGATCATGGCCATTTCACAGACAACTACCCAAAAACATCTACAGATGTCATTGCTCCTACAGTCAACCCGAGACCAGAAAACTTTCCATCCTCTAGTCAGCAGCAAGTAGCCAGAAGAACATGCCGTCCCTCCTCAAACAATAAGGTCTGGATTGACAGAGCAGGAGCACTGCCATCTTGGACAAGCCCCTCATTCTAAAATTCACCTTAATAAAAAACTGCCTAAATCCAAAGGGCATCAGCCTAATGGCTAAGGTCAGCATGACCATAAACCACAAAGAACATCTCCAACCAGAAACATTCCAAACTTCTCCCTGACCAGAGACATGCTAGCCCCGAAATAAACTCCCCTCCAGCTGGAAAGATGCTAGCCCCGAGATAACACCCCTCCTGGCCGGAAAGATGTCTGCCCCAAGATAACCCTCCCCTCCTCCCAGAGAGATTCCAACCCCACCATAAACTTCTCCACACACATAAACATTCCAAGCTTGTGATAAGCCCCTCGCCCTAAAACCAATATATATTCTTAATCTGTAACAGAAAGCGCTCCTGACCAAAATCAGCCAGAAGCACCTCTCAGGTTTTGTCTAAAGTGAACCTATCTTTAACTGCCAGCCGCATTTCATGTTTCTTTCCTCTTTCTTTAACTCTCACAATAGATATGCTCAAGCTTACAAAATTACTAAGTAAGTAGTAGACCAAAATCTTCCTCTGGTGCTTTCTCCAGAATATATTCAGAGAATACTCACATCCTTAAGGATCAAAAACAAACATCATCTCTCCTCACTCTCCAAAATGCTATAAAAGCAGGTATTAAAATGGTATTAAGCCAAGTACAGTGCCTCAGGCTTGTAATCCCAGCACTTTGGGAGGCTGAGGTGGCTGGATCACCTGAGGTCAGGAGTTCGAGACCAGCCTGATCAATGTGGTGAAACCCCCATCTCTACTAAAAATACAAAATTAGCCAGGTGTGGTGGTGCATGTCTGCAATCCCAGCTACACGGGAGGCTGAGGCAGGAGAATCTCCTGAACCCAGGAGGCGGAGGCTGCAGTGAGACAAGGTCGCACCATTGCACTCCAGCCTGGGCAACAAGAGTGAAACTCTGTCTCCAATAAATAAATAAATAAATAAAATGGTATTAAAAGTAGACTATGCTCTCCATTCACAACCTAACAATAGTGATACCTCACATCCCTATCCCTCTATATCCCAATTACAGAACAAGTGAAACTAGGCAGGAGACTTGAAACCTATGACTTTCTTCAAAGGAGAAATGAATTAAATTAAGCCAATATCACTAATAAACATGCAACTTACCAATTTTCAAGTTGGAACAGTCAGCCTCAACAACCATAAGGAGGTTTTGGGATTGACTGATGTTTTTCCTATTACAACAGTACAGGTCTCCTACATTAATTAGGTACCTACCCAATCTTTATCCCCACAACACAAACATTTTCTATCACAAGCACTTCCAAACTGCCCAAGTTTAGGTGGTTCAAGTATTCTGTCACAGTATGATGGACCACAGTGGGGAAAAAAATAAAATACCACTGAAATGAAGCTTATTATACCAGAAATTCTTTTAAAAAGCCCAGTGTCTTAGGTATAGTTTATGTGACTACTGGCACACCAGGATAATTATTCTTGGTTTTCTTTTTATCTTCGACCATTATCTCTCTTCTTTTCTATTCACCAAAAAAAAAAAAAAAAAAAAAAAAAAATTGCCTCTCACTGCCATTAGGAGATTTTGCAGGTTGGTTTATTTAATAGAACAAGGAGGAGATCCTATTTCAACCTTCTGCTGGAAACACCTAATTATTTAAGGCAATCCCAAGCAGCAGCTATGTAAATCACAGATGTTAAAACTATAGACTTCTAAGTTGTCAGAGAAATTCCTATTTTATGATAATCAAGAGAAACAAATAGGTCGACATATCAAATTTCGTTTTTTGGCCACAAGAAAGAATACTTAAATTCCACAAAGGAAGGGTGATACAAGGAAAAAACTTAGCTTGGTATAAAGCAGCCCATCACTTTTTAACATGTAGAATAAAAAACAAGAAAACCTATAAAATAGCAACAAAAAATAAAATAAAATACTTAAGCATAAACTTAAGCAATGTCTAAAGTCTAAGCCAAAACTTCTGAAAGACATAAAAGTAGATTTGAACAAATGGAAAAATATTTCTTACCCCTGGCTAAGATAATTAAGCTCACAAATATATTAGTTCTTCCTATATTAATTTATAAATAAATCCCAATTTAAAAGGTCAACATTTTTTTATAAAGTTAGATAAACTGATGCCAAAATTCATACAGAAAATAAACATGTAAAAATAGGTAGGAAAACACCAAAAAGAAAAGCTACGAGGGCAGATTAACCCTATCAGACATGAAAACATACTATGAAGCCTCTATAATTAAAACAGTATAGCAGTGACACAGGAATATGCAAACAGCCTAGTGGAATAAAACGGAAAGTCCAGAAATAGAGCCAAGCACATGTAGAAATTTAGCATATAATAACAGTAACATCTCAAATAACTGGAACAAAGATAGTCTTTCTACTAAACTGTACCCAGACAAGTAGTTAATGATTTAGAAAAGATAAAATTAGATAATAATTCATACCATATATAGGAATAAACTCCAAATGGATCAGGGATTTAAATGCAAAAACTGAACCCTGATAACTACTAGAGGAAAATATATATGACTTACCTGAGGATGGCAGGAAAGTTTTATAGTAATACAAAATCCAGATAAAAGAGCAATAAAGTCAATTGCACAGAGGGGAGGAAGGACTCTTACATAGCAAAAAACAAAACAAAACAAAAAAAAAAACCTACCATACACAAAGTAAAAATTACATATATCACACCTAAGTATAAATTCTATAATAAAGGACTCTTCAGGGTTGATTGGGAAAACCAAAATCGCATTTTAAAATGGGCCAAAAGAAAGACAATTCATACAGACTCACAAACACAAATAAAATGGACCTTGAATACATGAAAAGATGTTTAAGTGTACTCAAAATAGGAAGACTGTAAATTAAAACTACAATGAGATACCATTTCTCACCTATGAGATTATCAAAAATTTAAAAAGTAAGGCAACTTTTATAGCCAAAACTATGGGCCAACAGGCACTCATACTTAACTAGAGAGAATGCACATTGGTATAACCTTTATGGAGAGGCATTTAGCAGCTGTAAAAAGGATGAAAAAAAAATCTCTGAACTGATAATGCAATGAATTCCAGGAAATATAGCTTAAAGAAAAAGCAAAGTACAAAAGAGTATCTCCAATATGATACCTCCTCTGTGTAAGGAAGAAGAAAAAAAATGCATAAATGAGCAGGTATGTGTAAAACAGAACTGAGGAAAAGTAAGCCAGAACATAATGAGGTTGGCCACCTACAGGGAGCGAGTGGAAATAAAACAGAAAGAATTGAGAAGAAACTACACTAGATTTCTGACTTTTGGAACCATATTAGTGTTTCACAGAGTGAAAACATAAAATAATTTTTTTTAATCAAAAGGAATGGGGGCGAAGTTCTAAGAAGTGATACATACAGAAACAGATGAACCTATACTTCAAATTAATAGTCTATGCTGTAGGGAAAATTTAAAATTACAAAAAAAAGAAAATCCAAATACTTTTTGAGTATAATATAAAACCCATATGCCTTTCAAACTAAAGATAAAAAACAAGCACTGAACTCTGCCCCCAGGGGTATGAGTTAGCAGTTCTGAAACTAGCTTGTAAATTCTAGGATTGAGCAAATAAAGTAAATATATTGTGGATGACAGCAGCCAGGTTTTCTCACTTCAGAAAGAAGAGTTACAAATACAGAAATACAGAAGGCTAGAGTGAACTCTGTGATGTTGCTCTGCAATTAAAAGTAGTAATGTTTAATAAAAAATATAGACAAAAACACGTGTGAATATGCTTGCATGCATGTGAACACACATACACCTATTGTCTAAGTTCTGTTGGCTAAGAGGATCTAGATCCAGCTTGAAAGGGCTTTCACTAGCCAAATCTGAAGCAATTTTTTTTTTCTTTTTTTTGAGGTGGAGTCTCGCTCTGTTGCCCAGGCTGGAGTGCAGTGGCACAATCTCAGCTCACTGCAAGCTCCACCACCCGGGTTCACACCATTCTCCTGCCTCAGCCTCCCTAGTAGCTGGAACTACAGGCACCCGCCACCATGCCCGGCTAATTTTTTCTACTTTTTAGTAGAGACGGGGTTTCACCATATTAGCCAGGATGGTCTCAATCTCCTAACTTCGTGATCCACCCGCCTCAGCCTCCCGAAGTGCTGGGATTACAGGCGTGAGCCATCGCGCTTGGCCTGAAGCAATCTGGGTATCAAAATAAATGACTAAGATTAGAACCCATTTAATAAAATAAGAATCAATGTGTCCATATGATATATACAAATAAATGAGAGAAGGGAAAAGCTTTCCTCATAATCCTTAGAGTAGAATCTAATTAATAAATAAAGAAGGAAAAAAAGAATTAGAAAATCACCATTTGTAGCCATTACTATAACTGATTCTAACAAAAGCTCATTAATGAGTACTGAAACTAGTTGGTAAAAGCTGTATGAGAAAAAGTTTATTTATATAGTCTAAAAGTATTTCCCTACAGATTCCTTATTAATGATGAAGAGAAAAACAGTAACTCTACAGTAAAGAAACCTAGCAAACACTACCTTAAGTGATAGAAGTCAATATCATCATTAACTAGACAGACAGGCATCATGGGTCTCCTGATATAATGCCTTAAGAAGAAAAAAATCATTTCTATGATATTCTTTCCAAAAATGAATATGCTGAACCTAATTATGAGGAAACATTACACAAACCCAAATAGCTGTCATATACTGTTCAAAAACATGAATGTCATGAAAGACAGTAAGTGAGGAACTCTTCCTGGTATAGAAGACTAGAGATATCACAACTAAACACATGACCCAGGATTTTCTTGTGCTACAATGGACATTTTTGGAACAACTGGACATATTTCAATAAAGCCTGTACATTAGATAATACTATTGTGCAATTGTTAATTTCTTGATTTTTTAAATAATTATTATGTGGTTACATAAGCAAATGTCTCTAAGTTTGGGACATTTAAGGGACATTTAAGGACATTTGGGACATTTTGGGACATTTAAGACACTGAATAATTTAGGGATAAAAGAGCCTCACACTTAAAAGCTGCATTCAAACATTTCAGGAAATAATATGTGCGGCCACGCACACACGTCTATAATCCCAGTACTTTAGGAGGCCAAGGCAGGAGGATCGCTTAAGCCCAGGAGTTTGAGACCAGCCTGGGCAAAACAGGGAGACATTGTCTCTACCAAAAAAAAAAAAAAAAATTCAAAACTAGCTGGGTGTGGTGGCACACACCTATGGTTATCTATTTGGGAGGCTGAGATAGGAGAATCACTAAAGCCTAGGAGTTGGAGGCTGCAGTAGCTGTGACCATACCACTGCACTCCAGCTGGGTTATATGGCAAAACTTTACCTGAAAAACATAAAAATAATATATAGAGAGAGGAAGAAACTGTAAAAGTGAGTGTGATAAATATTAGTATTTGGAAATCTGGATAAAAGGTTTAAGGAAATTATGTATACTAATGGCAATGTTAAGCCTCGAAATTATATATATTATATAAGTATAATATATATATATATACTATAATATAATTTTTTTTTTTTTTTTTTTTGGGGAGACAGAGTCTTCACTCTGTCACCAGGCGGGAGTGCAGTGGCGGGCGTGTTCTCAGCTCACTGCAACCTCTGCTTCCCAGGTTCAAGTGATTCTCCTGCCTCAGCCACCATGCCCAGCTAATTTTTGTATTTTTTAGTAGAGACAGGGTTTCACTATGTTGGCCAGGATGGTCTTGATCTCCTGACATTGTGATCCACCTGCCTGGGCCTCCCAAAGTGCTGGGATTACAGGCATGAGCCACCATGCCCGGCCTAAGCCGGAAATAATTTTTTTTTTTTTGGTTTTTTGAGACGGAGTCTCGCTCTGTCCCCCAGGCTGGAAGAAAATTATAATGAACACGTAATAATATTGAGAAAAGGAACACAGTAAAGTACCCTCCTAAAGGGCATCAGCACATTAAATGCATCTAGAAGATGCCCAAGTTCAAAACAAATGGAGGAGGCAGTGTTCAAGTGGTTAAAACAAGACGTATTTACATGGAGGAAGACTTGTACTTACATATAAGATGTATTTGCATGGAGGAAGACTCCCATTCCCAAGAGCAACAAAAAAATTACTACACATAACTAGATAAAATAAGTAAGAAAAGTTTAAAACCTACGTAACTATAAAGTTTTATATCAAAAATTGGATTAATGCAGAGAATTATCACATTTCTAGATGGGAAGGCTGAATACTGTAAATTTGTACATTCTGCCCAAGTAATCTGCAAATTTTACACAATTTTAATCGAATCTAAAGTTTGTTTTTGTTTTGTTGGGGCTGCAGGAGAAACATCACAGGCTAATGATATTTGATACACAGAGTTTTTTAAGAGAAAAAACAAGGAACACTCAAAATATGCTGTTAGTTCTCATCATCAGATAAGTGTTACATAAGCCAAAATGGACAAATCAGTGGAAAAGAAAAGGAACCCCAGAAGAAAATCCAGTGTATATACGGTAACATAATACATGGTTTTTAAAATGCCATTTGCCCACCAGTGGGAAAAGGATAAACTTTATAAAAATTGTTTCTGAGACAAATGACCTACTACTTGGGGAAAGGTTAACTTATATTACTACTTTATACTACATCCCAAAATATAACCCCAGAAAGATTAAAAAAATATGGGAAAATAAAATTCCTAGAGAAAATGACATTATTTATAAGATACAACAGGCCCTTTCTCAGCATTATGCCGAAGCCCAAATCAACAATATCTGAAAAGCAAAAGATATCACAAGCAAAGTCAACACAAACAAATTATTTTTTCTCACAGACGGTTCATATTATTGTGGAGGCAGCTTCTAGGATGGCCCTAAATGATACCTGCCTCCTGGTATTCACACCCTTGTTTAATCACCTCACCAATATTAGGTTAGAAAAAAACTTTTGGTTTCTGTCTTGGGCTTACTCTTTTTCCAGTGGATCCCTTGCCATGTGGGAAGCTAACTGGCAAGACCTCAGAAAGCCCAGTGAACAGGCCCGTGTGGCAAGGGACGAAAGTCTGCCGACAATCACACAGTACACTTGGGGGCAGATATTTCCTCCTTCAAACAAACCTTCAGATGAGACTGCAGCCCCGGCTGATGCCTGGATTACCGTCTGGTGAGAGGCCCTGGGCCAGAGGTTCCTAGCTACGCCATGCCTGAATTTCCAACGCACAGAAGCACGGAGATAATAAAATCTTTGTTGCTCTACATTATTACATTTTAAATGGGTTTTAACAAATGAGTAAGGAAGACACACACTTTTAAAGGGGGTAAAAAGAGTCACAACATGTAAAATGATGTTGTAAATTAAAAAAATTTTTCAGGGCCAGGCATGGTGATTCAGACCATAATCCCACCACTTTAGGAAGCCAAGAGGGAGAACCAGTTTAGGCCAGGAGCTCGAGACCAACCTGGGCCATGTAGTGAGATGCATCTCTACAGAAAATTTAAAACAGAAAAGAAAGTAACAAAACAATTTTCACCTACAGAATTGAAAACATAAAATATTCCTAATATCTAAAGGCTACACAGAAAATGGGCATTACTCATATTCAAATAAGGTACATTTAAATGGATAAAATCTAACTAGAAGGCAGCCTATATCAAGGTTTAAAGTGCTCTCCTACTCTTCAACCCTAGAATTTTACTTTTATAAACTGTATTCTGATAAAGCACATACATAGAATGTTTGGTAGGGAAAAAAATTTTTAATAGCTATCAATTGAACAATGGCTAATTAGGGTATATCCACACAATAAAATATAATGCAACCATGAGAGAATGAAATAAAACCAACCTCTCTCTTTCTTGAGAAGGAGAAAGAGGGTGTGGTTTAAATACTTTGATAGAAAGAGGTATGATACTGTGAGAATCTGATACTATGATATAGAAAGAGGGTTAATACTGTGAGAGAAAGAGAGAAGGGGTAGAGGGGTTTGATACAGTGAGGATAAAATGTGTTAAGGCACTGCAGAGTCTGTCTAGATTCGAATCTTTGCCCATCCATCCACTTGCCAACTGTGTGACCCTGGACAAGTTAATTTAAAATTTCTTTGTACTTAGGTTTCCTTATCCAAATGATAACAATATCAATCACACAGTACTAATATTAGGTAAGAATTACGTAAAACTACTCATGTCAAAAAATACATATAATAAGCAAGTATTTGCTATCATCATTAACTACTAATCCCCCAAAATGGAATGTGTGGGTATTTAGGAGACAAATATTTTAAAAATGGAGATGCTGTCATAAAAAATACGGAATTTCCTAGTTTATGGACAATAAGGGCTCAAGGAATTTAGAATAGCAAGATCTCCGTAGCTGACTTGAATCATCTGGTAAGTGTCATACAGAAAGAATTTGACCTGAGTTTTCACAGATGCACAGAATTTACATAGCAGGAGAATGGGAGTGATAGAAACGCTGAATAAAAGCAGAGTGGTCATAGAGAAGAACATATTTCAAGGCCAGTAATATAAAAAGTTTGGAAAGTTAAGTATCTGGAGAAAATGGAAGACTATGGAAGTTTCTGAGTACACAAGTAAACTAGGCAGGTTTTACTTTCTAGACTATGAAGAGCCATAGAAGATTTATGGGCAAGAGAAACAACATGACCAGTGAAACCTCTGGGATTATTCTAGTCTTAGTATGCAGAAGAGATTAGAAAGGAGAAGACTAAGGTAGACGTTTATAAGTGATTAAGCCAAATAATGACAGGGTCTGACAAGAATAGTAGTGAAGAGAAAGAAAAAGAAGAGACACAGCCACACGACAGTATGAGGAAAAAAGAAAATCAAGTTAAACAATGACTGGATATTAGGGATGAGCGAATGGAATAGTCTGAATAACAGTGAATTATAAAACCATTAAAAAGAAAAAGCAAATCCAAAGTTCTGGGAACCAGTAGGAGAGATTTCCATTGAGTCTTAAAAGTTAAGCCGTGGTTAGATAAGATGACTTGCCAATTTGAGATAACAGTACAACATTCAGATACCAAGATCCAGTGGGTATTTGACAACATAAGACTAGTACTTGGGGGAGAGGTGAGAACTGAAAACAAAAACAATTGAATTTTTTAAAACTCTTTAGAATGTTCTAGACATTTACAGCAGATGGACACTAGAATGTGGTATAACTGGTGTTAGAACAGAACAGTGATCACTTCTTATTATTATATGCCTTCATGTTTACCATAGGTCTTAGCACATAGGAAGCTCTCAATAAAATGTTGCAGAGGTGGGAAGGGTAGGAAAGGGAGCAATGCTGATAGTGGCAGAGGCTTAATTACAGCAGCCAGTGTCTTCTGCCTGTCTCTGCTATACCACAACATAGAGATAACATCTGAACTTCCATGCATAGGCTCCCCTAATGAGGTACAGAAAAAGCAAATAGATGACAAGAACTGAACCTTGGGATTGCTAGTGTCTAGAGGCAGAAGGACAAGAAAAAGGGAGATAGCAAAAAAAAAAAAAAAAAAAAAAAAAAGTTACAAGAAAAATGGATAGTGTTGTAACATGGTTTGGATGTTTACCCCTTTCCAAACCACATGTTGACATGTAATCTCCAGTGTTGGAGGTAGAGCCTGGTGGGAGGTATTGGATCAAGGGGGTCAACCCCTTATGAATGGGTTAGCACCATCCCCTTCTTGATGAGTGAGTTTCCACTCAGTTCACAGGAGATCTGGTTACTTAAGAGAGTCTGGGGACGGGCATGGTGGCTCATGCCTGTAATCCCAGCACTGTGGGAGGCTGAGACAGGCAAATTGCCTGAGCTCAGGAGATTGAGACTAGCTTGGACAATATGGCAAAACCCTGTTTCTACAAAATAATAACAACAATAAAAATAATAATAAAGTCTGGATCTCCCCCTTCATGCTCTGGCTCAGCTCTCGCCATGTGATGCACCTACTCGCCCTTTACCTTCTGCCCGTGTTTAGAAGCTTCCTGAGACATTATTAGAAGCAGATGTCTGCACCACACTTTCTGTACAGCTTGCAGAACTGTGAGCCACTTAAACTTCTTTTCTTTATAAATTACTCAATGTCAGGCATTCCTTTATAGAGATGCAAAAAAATACTAACACAAGTTGCACCATGAATTAAAAAATTTTTTTCAAGAAAGGAAGCATAGGAAACTACACAAAATACTTTTATATGCTACAGGCAGTGTTCCTCTGGTCTACATCAACACAGTACAAGGGCGGGGACAGGTCGCTTTTTAAAGTATAAATTAAGAAATTTTAACTTACCTTTCACAGGATTTATATATATATGTCATTTATAATGACTACAAAAGTAATATTGCAATCTTCAGTGAATTTTCTCTCTACAAAATACATGACTAGAAATAAAATCATTGTAATGCTTGAGCTGGACAAAAATGTACACAATAGAAGAAATTTGAAGCAAAAAGAAACAACCAAAAAATAATCATTTATGGTACATATATTATGACAGCAAAAAAATACATGAAATACCAGAGGTTTTACCTTAAATCTCTTGTCCTGCAATACTTTCTTGATGGCGACCAGTTCTCCTGAATCACAAAGTTTGGCTTGATATACCACACCAAATGATCCATTTCCAATCACTTTAGTGTCTGTATAGCTGACTTCTTGTGGCCTGTCTGGACCCTGCCCAGGAGTTGCCACCACTGTGGTCACCTTGCTGCCATCCTTGTCTCCTAACGGAAGAAAGGAAAAAAAAATTTTTTTTAATGAGAACTATAAGGAATTAAATAGAGAAAACTGCCAAAATATACAAGGTAAACTAAATTATTTATTTATTTATTTATTTTTGAGATGGAGTCTCACTCTTGTCACTCAGGCTGGAGTGCAGTGGCACAATCTCGGCTCACTGCAACCTCTGCCTCCCAGATTCAAGCAATTCTCCTGCCTCAACCTCCCAAGTAGCTGGAATTACAGGCACCTGCCACCACGTCTGGCTAATTTTTGTATTTTTAGCAGAGACGCGGTTTCACCGTGTTGGCCAGGCTGGTCTTGAACTTCTGACCTCAGGTGATCCGCCCTCCTTGGCCTCCAAAGTGCTGGGATTACAGGCATCAGCCACCGTGCCTGGCAAAAATAAACCATATTCTTTAGTACAAATTATTTTTCGTTTATCACATGTAATTACTTCAATTACTTGTTTCGATTATAAGTCATTTTTTAAACTCCCATGTATTCAGTCATTCCATAGACCAGACACAATGCTTAGTTTCAATCCCACGAGGTAGACAATACTGTTCCCACATTACAGGTAATAGGAAGAATGTTAGATTTGCCCATGGTCAAATAGCAAATTGTGAGCCCATAAAAGTCTGACCTTATCCATCCAATTCTAAAAGGTCTTAGGGCTTTCCTCAAGATCTTATTTTACTTGAAAATAAAATGTGTGCAAATAAAATGTTTAATAATTCTGACTCTCTTCAGATCCTTCTGCGTTTAGGAAAGTAAGGCTTTGAGTTTTAAGTTCCCTGAATCTTCTTTTCACAAAGTAGAAGACCTCTCAGAGAAAGCTCAGGTCGAGAAAAGACTGTTAACTTGGGGTTAACAGATATAAAACTTAAATAATCCAACACATTCTGAACTGAGGCCCAATTACAAGCAGATTACTGGCTCCAGGGTCTCTATTCACTCATAGCTCTCTTCTTCCCTTTTTTACCTTCTCTCATCCCTAGTAGCAATTCAAAGGCTTTCTTCAATTCAGGCACAAGAGCCACCTCCTACTTGACCAGGTACAGTCCACAGTCACCATGTTGTTTTCTCAATTCTTAATCGATTCTCTGAATTATGCTACCTAGTATCTGATCTAAAAGAGCTTTACATTGTTCTTTTAGTGACTTCAATGTACACAAAATGTCTACTGTTTCTTCTCTCTTCCCTGACAAATCTAAAACCAATTCTCAGTACAATATAAGTCCTTAGGCTCACTTATTGGACTTTTACTTTTCCTGTTATTCTTCCATTATGACAATTTTCATTTAAAATACTAACTGAATTCCAACTAACCTAATAAAAGAAAAGTAATATAATATTTATGAGTATTTTCTCTGTGAAATATAAATTGCTAGATAAATGAATATCCAAATGCACTAGTAACATATTATAACCAATATTTATATCCATTTAAATTCACAGAAGTATTAATATACACAAAAGCCAGTGAATGTCTGCGACCAATTAACACCTTCGTTTGCAAGATGGCATTCACGGTTGCTTCCAAGATGGCTGAATAGCTCTGGTCTACAACTCCCAGGAAGATCGATGCAGAAGACAGGTGATTTCTGCATTTCCACCTTAGGTACCTGGTTCATCTCACTGGGACTGGTTGGACAGTGGGTGCACCCCACAGAGGGCGAGCCGAAGCAGGGCGGGGCGTTGCCTCTCCCAGGAAGCACAAGAGATCAGGGGATTTCCTTTTCCTACCCAAGGGAAGGCATGAGTGTCTGTACCTGGAGGAGTGATACCTTCCTGCCCAAATACCGTGCTTTTCCCATGCTCTTCGCAACCAGCAGACCAGGAGATCCCCTCCCATGCCTGACTCGGCGGGTCCCACACCCACATAGCCTTGCTCACTGCCAGGGCAGCAGTCTGAGATCAAACTAAGATGTAGGAGCTTGGTGGGGGGAGAAGCGTCTGCCATTGCTAAGGCTTGAGTAGGCAGTTCCATGCTCACAGTGTCAACAAAGCAGCAGGGAAGCTCAAACTGGGCAGAACCCACCGGAGCTCAGCAAGGCCTACTGCCTCTTTTAGATTCCACCTCTGGGGCAAGGCATAGCTGAACAAAAGGCAGCAGACAGCTTCTGCAGACATAAACATCCCTATCTGACAACTCTGAAGACAGCAGTGGTTCTCCCAGCATAGTGTTTGAGTTCTGAGAACGGACAGACTGCCTCTACAAGTGGGTCCCTGACCCCGTGTAACCTAACTGGGAGACACCTCACAGTAGGGGCCAACAGACACTTCATATAGGCAGCTGTCCCTCTGGGACGAAGCTTCCAGAGGAAGATCAGGCAGCAATATTTGCTGTTCTGCAATATTTGCTGTACTGCAGCCTCTGCTGGTGATAACCCAANATGGTCAAATAGCAAATTGTGAGCCCATAAAAGTCTGACCTTATCCATCCAATTCTAAAAGGTCTTAGGGCTTTCCTCAAGATCTTATTTTACTTGAAAATAAAATGTGTGCAAATAAAAATGTTTAATAATTCTGACTCTCTTCAGATCCTTCTGCGTTTAGGAAAGTAAGGCTTTGAGTTTTAAGTTCCCTGAATCTTCTTTTTCACAAAGTAGAAGACCTCTCAGAGAAAGCTCAGGTCGAGAAAAGACTGTTAACTTGGGGTTAACAGATATAAAACTTAAATAATCCAACACATTCTGAACTGAGGCCCAATTACAAGCAGATTACTGGCTCCAGGGTCTCTATTCACTCATAGCTCTCTTCTTCCCTTTTTTACCTTCTCTCATCCCTAGTAGCAATTCAAAGGCTTTCTTCAATTCAGGCACAAGAGCCACCTCCTACTTGACCAGGTACAGTCCACAGTCACCATGTTGTTTTCTCAATTCTTAATCGATTCTCTGAATTATGCTACCTAGTATCTGATCTAAAAGAGCTTTACATTGTTCTTTTAGTGACTTCAATGTACACAAAAATGTCTACTGTTTCTTCTCTCTTCCCTGACAAATCTAAAACCAATTCTCAGTACAATATAAGTCCTTAGGCTCACTTATTGGACTTTTACTTTTTCCTGTTATTCTTCCATTATGACAATTTTCATTTAAAAATACTAACTGAATTCCAACTAACCTAATAAAAGAAAAGTAATATAATATTTATGAGTATTTTTCTCTGTGAAATATAAATTGCTAGATAAATGAATATCCAAATGCACTAGTAACATATTATAACCAATATTTATATCCATTTAAATTCACAGAAGTATTAATATACACAAAAGCCAGTGAATGTCTGCGACCAATTAACACCTTCGTTTGCAAGATGGCATTCACGGTTGCTTCCAAGATGGCTGAATAGCTCTGGTCTACAACTCCCAGGAAGATCGATGCAGAAGACAGGTGATTTCTGCATTTCCACCTTAGGTACCTGGTTCATCTCACTGGGACTGGTTGGACAGTGGGTGCACCCCACAGAGGGCGAGCCGAAGCAGGGCGGGGCGTTGCCTCTCCCAGGAAGCACAAGAGATCAGGGGATTTCCTTTTCCTACCCAAGGGAAGGCATGAGTGTCTGTACCTGGAGGAGTGATACCTTCCTGCCCAAATACCGTGCTTTTCCCATGCTCTTCGCAACCAGCAGACCAGGAGATCCCCTCCCATGCCTGACTCGGCGGGTCCCACACCCACATAGCCTTGCTCACTGCCAGGGCAGCAGTCTGAGATCAAACTAAGATGTAGGAGCTTGGTGGGGGGAGAAGCGTCTGCCATTGCTAAGGCTTGAGTAGGCAGTTCCATGCTCACAGTGTCAACAAAGCAGCAGGGAAGCTCAAACTGGGCAGAACCCACCGGAGCTCAGCAAGGCCTACTGCCTCTTTTAGATTCCACCTCTGGGGGCAAGGCATAGCTGAACAAAAGGCAGCAGACAGCTTCTGCAGACATAAACATCCCTATCTGACAACTCTGAAGACAGCAGTGGTTCTCCCAGCATAGTGTTTGAGTTCTGAGAACGGACAGACTGCCTCTACAAGTGGGTCCCTGACCCCCGTGTAACCTAACTGGGAGACACCTCACAGTAGGGGCCAACAGACACTTCATATAGGCAGCTGTCCCTCTGGGACGAAGCTTCCAGAGGAAGATCAGGCAGCAATATTTGCTGTTCTGCAATATTTGCTGTACTGCAGCCTCTGCTGGTGATAACCCAAGCAAACAGGGTCTGGAGTGGACCTCTAGCAAACTCCAACAGATGTGCAGCTGAGGGACCTGACTGTTAGAAGGAAAACTAACAAACATAAAGGAATAGCATCAACATCAACTTAAAGGACATCCACACCAAAACCTCATCTGTAGGTCACCAACATCAAAGGCCAAAGGTAGATAAAACCACAAAGATGGGGACACAGCAGAATGGCTGAAAATTCCAAAAACCGTAACACCTCTTCTCCTCCAAAGAAACACAACTACTCGCCAACAAGGGAACAAAAGTGGACGCAGAATGAGTTTGACAAGCTGACAGAAGTAGGCTTCAGAAGGTCAGTAATAACAAACTTCTCCAAGCTAAAGAAGCATGTTCTAACCCATTACAAGGAAGCTAAAAACTCTGAAAAAAGATTAGACAAATGACTAACTAGAATAAACAATGTAGAGAAGAGCTTAAATGACCTGATGGAGCTGAAAACAATAGTACAAGAACTTGGTGAAGCACACACAAGCTTCAATACCTGATTCGATCAAGCAGAAGAAAGGATATCAGTGATTGAAGATCAAATGAATGAAATAAAGCGAGAAGACAAGATTAGAGAAAAAAGAGTGAAAAGAAACGAACAAAGCCTCCAAGAAATATGGCACTATGTGGAAAGACCAAATCTATGTTTGAATGGTGTACCTGAAAGTGATGGGGAGAATGGAACCAAATTAGAAACCACTCTTAAGGATATTAACCATGAGAACTTCCCCAACGTAGCAAGGCAGGCCAACATTCAAATTCAGGAAATACAGAGAACACCACAAAGATACTCCTCGAGAAGGGCAACCCCAAGACACATAATTGTCAGATACACCAAGGTGGAAATGAAGGAAAAGATGTTAAGGGCAGCCAGAGAGAAAGGTTGGGTTATCCACAAAGGGAAGGCCATCAGACTAACAGCGGATCTATCGGCAGAAACCCTATAAGCCAGAAGAGAGTGGGGGAAAACATTCAACGTTCCTAAAGAAAAGAATTTTCAACCCAGAATTCCATATCCAGTCAAACTAAGCTTCATAAGTGAAGGAGAAATAAAATCCTTTATAGACAAGCAAATGCTGAGAGATTTTGTCACCGCCAGGCCTGCCTTACAAGAGCTCCTGAAGGAAGCACTAACCATGGATAGGAACAACCGGTACCAGCCACTGCAAAAACATGACAAATTATAAAGACCATCGATGCTAAGAAGAAACTGCATCAATTAATGGGTGAAATAACCAGCTAGCATCATGATAGGATCAAATTCACACATAACAATATTAACCTTAAATGTAAATGGGCCAAGTGCCAAAATTAAAAGACACAGACTGGCAAACTGGATGAACAGTCAAGATCCATCAGTGTGCTGTATTCAGGAGACCCATCTCATGTGCAAATACACAGGCTCAAAATAAAGGGATGGAGGAAGATCTACCAAGCAAATGGAAAGCAAAACAAAAAATCCCGGTCTCTGATAAAACAAACTTTAAACCAACAAAGATCAAAAGAGACAAAGAAGGCCATTACACAATGGTAAAGTGATCAGTTCAACAAGAAGAGCTAACCTAAATATATACGCACCCAATACAGGAGCACCCAGATTTATAAAGCAAGTCCTTGGACACCTACAAAGAGACTTAAGACTCCCACAAAATAATAATGGGAGACTTTAACACCCCACTGTCAATATTAGACAGATCAAGGAGTCAGAAAATTAACAAGGATACTCAGGACTTGAACTCGGCTCTGGACCAAGCAGACCTAATAGACACCTACAGAACTCTACACCCCAAGTCAACAGAATATACATTCTTCTCAGCACCACACTGCACTTATTCTAAAACTGACCACATAACTGGAAGTAAAACACTCCTCAGCAAATGTAAAAGAACAGAAATCACAACAAATGTCTCTCAGACCATACTGCAATCAAATTAGAACTCAGGATTAAGAATCTCACTCAAAACCACACAACTGCACAAACTGAACAACCTGCTCCTGAATGCCTACTTGGTAAGTAACAAAATTAAGGCAAAAAGAAATAAGTTATTTGAAACCAATGAGAACAAAGACACAACATACCAGAATCTCTGGAACACCTTTAAAGCAGTGTTTAGAGGGAAAAAGCACTAAATGCCCACAAGAGAAAGCAGGAGAGATCTAAAATCAACATCCTAACATCACAATTAAAAGAACTAGACAAGCAAGAGCAAACAAATTCAAAAGATAACAGAAGACAAGAAATAACTAAGATCCAAGCAGAAGTGAAGGAGACAGACACAAAAAAACCTTTAAAAAAAAAAAAATCAATGAATCCAGAGGCTGATTTTTTGAAAAGATCAACAAAATAGACCACTAGCAAAACTAATAAAGAAGAAATGAGAGAAGAATCAAATAGATGCAATAAAAAATGACAAACGGGATATCACCACCGATTTCTGTATTTCCCACAGAAATACAAAATACCATCAAAGAATACTATAAACACCTCTACGCAAATAAACTAGAAAATCTAGAAGAAATGGGTAAATACCTGGAGAATACACCCTCCCAAGACTAAACCAGGAAGTTGAATCTCTGGATAGACCAATAACAGGCTCTGAAATTGAGGCAATAATTAATAGCCTACCAACCAAAAAAAGTCCAGGACCAGACAAATTCACGGCCGAATTCTACCAGAGGTACAAAGAGGAGCTGGTATCATTCCTTCTGAAACTATTCCGATCAATAGAAAAAAGGGGAATCCTCCCTAACTCATTTTATGAGGCCAGCATCATCCTGATACCAAATGATACCTGGCAGAGACACAACAAAAAATAAGAGAATTTTAGACCAATATCCCTGATGAACACTGATGCGAAAATCCTCAATAAAATACCAGCGAATCAAATCCAGCAGCACATCAAAAAGTTTATCCATCACGATCAAGTTGGCTTCATCCCTGGAATGACAGGCTGGTTCAACATACGCGCAAATCGATAAACATAATCCATCCCATTAACAGAACCGCCGACAAAAAACATATGATTATCTCCATAGATGCAGAAAAGGCATTCAACAAAATTCAACAGCCTTTCATGCTAAAAACTCTCAATAAACTTGGTATCGATGGAACGTATCTCAACATAACAAAAGCTATTTATGACAAACCCACAGCCAATATCACACTGAATGGGTAAAAGCTGAAAGCGTTCCCTTTGAAAACCGACATAAGACAAGGATGCCCTCTCTCATCACTCCTATTCAACATAGTATTGGAAGTTCTGGCCAGGGCAATCAGGCAAGAAAAAGCAATAAATGGTATTCAAACAGGAGGAGAGGAAGTGAAAGTATCTCTGTTTGACGTCTCAGGCCAAAAAGTCCTTCAGGGGATAAGCAACTTCAGCAAAGTCTCAGGATACAAAATCAATGTGCAAAAATCAGAAGCATTCCTAGACACCAATAACAGACAAACAGCCAAATCATGAGTGAACTCCCATTCGCAACTGCTTCAAAGAGAATAAAATACCTAGGAATCCAACTTACAATGTGAAGGACCTCTTCAAGGAGAACTACAAACCACTGGTCAACGAAATAAAAGAGGACACAAACAAATGGAAAAACATTCCATGCTCATGGATAAGAAGAACCAATAAAGTGAAAATGGCCTTACTGCCCAAAGTAATTTATAGATTCAATGCTATCCCCATCAAGCTACCACTGACTTTCTTCACAGAATTGGAAAAAACTACTTTAAACTTCATATGGAAACAAAGAAGAGCCTGCATAGCCAAGACAATCCTGGGCAAGAAGAACAAAGCTGGAGGCATTATGCAACCTGACTTCAAACTTTACTACAAGGCTACAGTAACCAAAACAGCATGGTACCGGTACCAAAACAGATATATAGACCAATGGAACAGAACGGAGGCCTCAGAAATAAAACCACACATCTACCACCATCTGATCTTTGACAAATCTGACACACACAGGCAATGGGGAAAAGATTCCCTATTTAACAAATGGTGCTGGGAAAACTGGCTAGTCATATGCAGAAAAATGAAACTGGACCCCTTCCTTACACCTTATAGAAAACTCAACTCAAGATGGATCAAAGACTTAAACATAAGACCTAGGTCCATAAAAATCCTAGAAGAAAACCTGGGCAATACCATTCAGGACACAGGCATGGGCAAAGACTTCATGTCTAAAACACCAAAAGCAATGGCAACAAAAGCCAAAATTGACAAATAGGATCTAATTAAACTAAAGAGCTTCTTCACAGCAAAAGAAACTATCATCAGAGTGAACAGGCAACCTACGGAATGGGAGAAAATTTTTGCAATCTGTAAATCTGACAAAAGGCTAATATCCCGAACCTACAAAGAACTTAAACAAATTCACAAGAAAAAAGCAAACAACCCCATTAAAAAATGGGCAAAGGATATGAACAGACACTTCTCAAAAAAAGACATTTTAGAGAAATGCAAATCAAAACTACAATGAGATACCATCTCATGCCAGTTAGAATGGCGATCATTAAACAGTCAGGAAACAACAGATGCTGGAGAGATTGCGGGAAAATAGGAATGCTTTTACGCTGTTGGGCGTGTAAACTAGATCAACCATTGTGGAAGACAGTGTAGCGATTCCTCAAGGATCTAGAACTAGATATACCATTTGACCCAGCAATCCCATTACTCAGCATATACCCAAAGGATTATAAATCATTCTACTATGAAGACACATGCACGTTTATCACAGCATTAACCACAACAGCAAAGACTTGGAATCAACCCAAATGTCCATCAATCACAGACTGGATTAAGAAAATGTGGCACATACACATCATGGAATACTATGCAGCCATAAAAAAAGGATGAATTCATGTCCTTTGCAGGGACACAGATGAAACTGGAAACCATCATTCCATCATTCTCAGCAAACTATCACAAGCTCAGAAAACCAAACACCACATGTTCTCACTCATAAGTGGGAGATGAACAATGAGAACACATGGATATAGGGAGGGGAACATCATATATCGGGGTCTATCAGGGATGGGCGTCCAGGGGAGGCATAACATTAGGAGACATACCTAATGTAGATGATGGGTTGATGGGTGAGCAAACCACTATGGCATGTGTATACCTATGTAACAAAACTGCACGTTCTGCACATTAACCCAGAACTTAAAGTATAATAATAATAATAATAATAATAATAATAATAATAAGATGGCATTCATGACAGATTCAAAAGCAATGAGGATTCCTTCATAAGATAGCCCAGTGAGATACAGGCAGTCTATATTTATCATGGTCAGCCATCTTGAACATTTGTCTTTAGGTCCAAGGTAAAACACTCAAACTGGCATGATTTAATCACCCCAAATTCAAAACCACTTGTGAAAAGAAATAACTCAAATCTTGTCAACACCACCATTTTTATTTACAGCAGTATTATATATGCTTTAAATGCATACAAATCCCAGCATAAGCGAATACAAAAAAGCAGTTTTCAAAGCTTTCAAACTCTCCCTTCAAGTCTCACCCCTCAGTAAAATAAATCTTAGGTATATTTGCTGAAAACTTAGTTTAATCTAATCTGAGTTCTAAATGATCATGCCCCACCCCAAAAAAATCTATGCTAATCTTAACTACAACTTTTCAAGTTGACTATAAACCTTACCATAAGTTATTCTCTCCCTCATTTGTAAAATAAATTTTCTTTACCTGTATCTTAGCAGTCCTAAAAACAGAATCACAGTCTTTTGAACTTAAACTCTAAATGAAGAGATCCAGAAAGGTTAAAATCCAAAGTATTGAACATATTCTTATAATCCAATTGTCTCAAGATAAAAAGCATACGTTATTTCAAACATAGTCTGACTCTTCCCTATATTATCCAAGTCAAAACCATAACACCAAAAAAGGTTTCAAGGACTCTGAATTAAAAATTCCACTGAACAAGCTGCTTGCAAAATCTCACGTCTAACTTACAAAACAAAGGATCATTAATAAACTAACATAGATTTTAAGAACAGTGGCCGAGTATGGTGGCACTGTAGTCCCAGCTACTCAGGAGGCTAAAGTGGGAGGATCCCTTGAGCCCGGGAGATCGAGGCTGCAGTGAACCAAGACTGCGCCACTGCATTCTGGCCTGGGTGACAAAGCGAGACCCTGTCTCTAAATAAATAAATAAATAAATAGCCAGGCATGGTAGCTCACACCTGTAATCCCAACACTTTGGGAGGCCAAGGCGGGCAGATCACTCAAGGCCAGCTGTTCAGGAACCGCCTGGCCAACATGGCAAAACACCATCTCTACCAAAAATACAAAAATTAGCCAAGCACAGTGATGTACACCTGTAATCCCAGCTACAAGGGAGGCTGAGGCACAAGAATCCCTTGAACCCAAGAGGCAGAGGCTGTAGCGAGCTGAGATCATGCCACTGTACTCCAGCCTGGGCGACACAGCAAGACCACCACCACAAAAAGTCTACTACACTCCACAATTTTAATTAACTGAAAAACTGAAAACAAAACTGTCTGGGGTCCAACCAAAAATTATGTTTTTCTACTGCGTAACCATATTTCAATAAAGGAAACAGGAGCCCCACCTCTGCACTTCCTCGCTCCAGTAAGAGAACTTCAGCAATATAAGCATTTGTGATAACTTTCCCCATTTGCCTCCACAGGTTCTACTTCTTTCTAAAAGAGGTCACATTTCAAGGGTTTGAGAACTAGTTATGAAAGATATCCATTAGAACCCTGGGATTTAGCATCTCTTCACTCCAGCCACTGAGCCTAGGAATGTCTATCCCAGCATCATAATTTGCAAATGGGAATAAGCATCAAATGAGACAATTCTGCTAAAATATTAAAAGCAGAGTGGAAAGGTAAAACAGGTCCTACAGATATAGCTGAAAGAGATTCTTAAGGCCTCTTAATTTTAAGCTGAGATTTGATGTGGACAAGGACCAATCTTTCACACTTTTGTACATCTAGAGACAAAGTACTTACTACCTTAGCAGTAATTAAAAGATTTACTTTATTCTGTCTAAAACAGAGAAATTGCTAAGAATTATTACAGACAATATTCTCCACCAATATGTACTATCTAGGTACTAGGAACAATGGGTCTTCAGTCTTTATTACAGACTTCAAGCATCCTAGATGCTTGAATAAATTTCCCGAATAAATTCCACATTCTTCAGACTGTTCTATCAGAGATCTGAAATAGCAGAGCTGAAAAGAATGGCAGGGCAATATGGGGTATGACTTAGCATGAACATTAGTAGTGCCATGGGTCAGTCAGCAGCTAGTATGCCAAGGAAAAGCACATTACCATTTGGCATTACAATTAGCCAACCTGGCAATAAGATAACAACTGTATAAAACTGTACTGTTTACAAAGAATGATCCCATACATTGTTTCATCTACATTAATACCCATAATAGATTAATTTATCATAAAGCTTTAGGTAGCAGAACTCATCACATGCCTCATGCTTCCTCTGCTATATTTTAAAACCTTCCTACTACCACTAACTTCATATTCTTTTCTCCATCTCCTCTTAAAAAAAAGAAGATAATGTTTCTGATAACATAATGTAAAAGGATCAGCTCCAGAGTAAGAGGAAGTAAGAGAATAAATCAACAGCCTTTTATAGTTTTCTGGCCTCAACCATGTACTCCTTAATATCAACACCTATTCCCAGAGACACTTTAGCAACATTAGGTTTTGAAATTTATACCAAAGCAAAACCATCTGAAAAATAAAAATGTACAACAGTTGATTCTGTGACATCCAAACAACTTAATATTTGTTACAACAAATTGGGTTATTTCAGACCATAGCACTGCTTCCAAGAAACCAAAATCCTCAAGAAAAACTAGAAATCGTTACAAATTTGCTTAAACAAAAAATAACCACTTTGTCCAGTACTAAATTTCCTAGCATACATGAAACAGTAATTTCCAAACTAATTATATGGCACTAGCGATTATAATAAAATTGGTCTTCGAAACTACCTTGAAGGTACAACAGCACAGCAGCAGGAACTAGCTCAGCTTCAGGCCCTCTCTCCTGTCAGAGGACTTCACTCACATTGTACAAATTCCCTACATAATTAAAATGCAGCATTAAATCTCTACTGTTTACCATAACAGATAAGTCTTAAATACATAAACCAGAATAGACTCCTCATGACGCAATGAAAAGATGGTATACAAAAGAACAATCACGTTCTATTGAAGGCTGTTAAATACAGAATAATTTTTTTCTTTCTTAAGAGACAGGGTCGTCCAGGCTAGAGTGCAATGACGTGACACTGAACTCCTGGGCTCAAGCAATCCTCCTGCCTCAGCTTCCCAAGTAGCTAGCACTAGAGGCACAAACCACCACGCCTCGCTAATATTTTTTATTTTTTAACTTTTTGGAGAGAGAGGGTCTCACTTTGTTGCCCAGGTTGGTCTCTAACTCCTGGTCTTAAGTCTAAAGTCCTCCTACCTCAGCCTCCCCAAAGTGCTGGTATTAGAGGTGTGAGCTACTGCATCCAGTCTAGAATACAATTTTTACAAAAGCCTTGGCAAGTTTAGGCATATCCCAAAATGATACACACAGCCTAGTTCTCAATCTCTTAAAAACAGGATTGTACCTGTAAACAACATTTTGTAGTCGTATTTTTTAAAGTCTTCTCAAGTCACTCCTCAGACCAATCCACCCTGCGATGAACACGGTGACACTGACCACATCCAAGATATGGGGGGAGTATCCAAAAGCCAAAAGTCCACTTCAAGGGTGTTTAAATATTTAGTAGGTAGGTGTCTGGCACTGACACTCTAATTCAAATGATAAATCTCAAAGCTGAGCACACTTTGTTCATTTAACAAAGGCATTTAATTTGATGTTTCTTGTTTCAAGGAGACTAGTTCTTAAAATCCAGTGCTGAGAAAAAGCAACAACTGAGACACTTTGTAACTGAGAGACTTTTAGAGAATATGAATAAGCTATACCACAAACTGAGAAAAGTCATGCCACAGTCTAATAAATACTCTGGTGATCCTGCTGTGGAGAGCTAAGTCTGCAATGACTGCCTCTATAAAAATTTTCCTTCACCTCAAGAATGAAGTCTCTACGGAGAAATAACAGAAAGTTAAAAGTCTGCAACAAAAGCCTAGAGAAATCAGCACACTACCCATGAATACACAGAAGACACAAAGCATTTTCACATTTTCTAACAACAGTATTAGCAGGGGAAAAGGCACTGCCAATTATTTCTCTATCATGCAGAGAAATAACACAGGGCTATTTTTAAAAGATGTTTACAACAATGACGCTATTGAAAAATATGATTATATAAATTACTCAAAAGAACCTCATCTTCAGGTATGAATAAGACTGTCAGAAGAGGAAACTCTGGCCACTGCAAATTTTTCAGATTAAGTTGAAGTTCAACTCTATTCAAAGAAACCAGATTTAAAAAAAAAAAAAAAAAAAAAAAAAAACTATTAAAAAAAAAATTTTGGCGGGGCGCTGGGGCCCACCCCGGAAATTCCAGAACTTTCGGAGGCCAAGGCGGGTGGATCACCTGAGGTCAGGAGTTCGAGACCAGCCTGGCCAACATGGTGAAACCCCATCTCTACTAAAAATACAAACAGCTACTTGGAAGGCTGAGGCAAGAGAATTACTTGAACCTGGGACCTGGGCGACAGAGTGAGACTCTGTTTAAAAAAACAAAAAGCAAAAACAAAACAAACAACAACAACAACAACAACAACAAAGATGTTGGGCCAGGCACAGTGGCTCACACCTGCAATCCCAGCACTTTGGGAGGCCACAGCAGGCACCATAGTGAAACCCTGTCTCTGTTCATTTTAAATAAAATAAGTTTAATTTTAAAAGCAAAGATACTCTCCCCAAAATAAACAAACTGCTAGAAACAAGAAAACAACATAAAATTAATTAGCAAAGGAAATAAAAGTAGAAAACTAGGCCCCATGGGATCAGAGTTAGAAAATTCAAAAATGAACTTATTCTTGTGATTAAAATAGGGGCTTTATTTTATGATGCGGCAGCTCTAGCCAGAGAGCAAACTGCTTATATATGTTGGAACAAATGAAACTACAAAGAAAGAAAAGAAATATCAACCAAGTAGTTAAATCAATCAAATCAACCCTAATGATCAACAGCAGGATAAAAATTCCAGGGCAATTTCTATGTAAACTTGATGTGATAAAAATCTTCCTAATAGGGCCTTTTCCCTTAGATACCATTCATCTTCACATGATTCTAATCTAAGACATCAGGAAAAACAAAACAGAACAATTACTAAATTTCCTTTGGGGATAGGAAGAGTAAACAAAAGGAGAGGCAGAGAAAACAAAATGGACAGATGTCACACAGGCTGGCTTCTGGAGATGTTGCCTTGTCTATCACTTTTAGAAATGAAAAGGAAAACATAGGGTGGCAGAGGACAGAGATGACATAAAGACTCCAGAGTTATTTTCAATCACAGGAAGACATCATGCTACTGAAATTAACAGACATCAATTCTGAAGAATCATAACATTCCCTTCTTTAAAAAAAAAAAAAAAAAATCAAATTTTGTCCTTAGAGGCATAATGAAAACAATATGGGCTTTGAAGTCATACAAAGGTTTATATCACAAGTTCAACCTACTTAATATCTATAAAATGGAGACAGCTACTACTTAGGGTTGTGATGATTGAATAGCATAGGTTACATAGTTGTTTTTTAAATGCATGCCCCGTAGTGAGTGCTCAATAAGTTACAGTTTCTTTGAACTTTGAATTATAAGCAGTGGAAATAGTAAAGAATATATTATTCTGCTACACTATGCTCTTTTACCACTCACATGTGCCCTATCACGGTACTTATCACAATGTCCTATAATGAAAAGTCTGAACCCCTTACTTCACTAAGAGCTCTTAGAAAAACCAGACATTGGCCAGGCACAGTGGCTCACGCCTGTAATCCCAAACTTTGGGAGGCGGAGGCAGGCAGATCACAAGGTCAGGAGTTCAAGACCAGCCTGACCAACATGGTGAAACCCCGTCTCTACCAAAGACACAAAACATTAACTGGGCGTGGTGGCGCACGCCTGTAATCCCAGCTACTAGGGATGCTGAGGCAAGAGAATCAATCACTTGAACCTGGGAGGCGGAGGTTGCAATAAGCCAAGATCATGCCATTGCACTCCAGCCTGGGTGACAAGGTGAGACTCTGTTTCAAATAAATAAATAAATAAATAAATAAGAAAAACTAGACATTATTGGAATCATTCACATTTCCCATGTAAACAAGGTTCAGCACAATGCAGGTGCTCAGCAAAGGATTGCCATTGAACTTACAAGAATTATTCAAGCAGAATTGTTAGGATTTGCAAGCTGACTACTTCATGTTAAAACTAAGTAGTGCTTTTGCTTATTCCTATGCTTGCCATTGGTCAGATATAAATTTCTGGGGAGAAGGTACATAGAAAAGCCTTTACAAGTAGTAAAACAGAATGGAGGGCTTACTGAAAACATGGTGACAATGAGCAGCCAAAACAAATGACTCAATGTCCCACATGTGTATCTAGGTATGGGTCAGAAATTTCCTCTGTTTCTAACCCTTCTCCAAACAATTTTGGTTTCTTTAGAGCATCAATATGCAGCAAATGGCAAAAACTGGACAGGAGACAAATCTGAGATCTTAAGTTCAATTTATGTAAGCATATTCCTTGAGAACTGTTTACAGTTTGCAAGCACCACTCACAGTGGGCATAAGAATCACCTGGGAGTTTACTAAAATGAAGACTCTAGAATATATCCCCCAAAAGGTCAGTATTTCTGAAGTGGGGCTCCAGAAACTATATTTTAAATAAGCACCTCAAATGCTTCTTAATGCAGGTTCAGCTACCACACTTGAAGAGCCACAACATACCATTTAATTCCTACAAAAAGCCTGTGACGTACTCAGAACACTCAATTTAACAAATGGGAAAATTTTGGTGTTCAAAAAGATTTGATAATTTGCTCAAAGTAATCCCTTCAAAAACTCATACCCACAGGATTCATACCTGTCCATTTACTGCAAAACTCGTGCCCTACTACATTACTTTGCTAAGGACCATGTCATAAAGACAAGAGATAGGTATTTAGGCCCCGAAACCAACTTTTTGTGTTTAGCAAAACCTAAAACTCCAAATATCTTAACAAAAGGTGCTGAGGCAAATATCTATTAGCCACCCCAATTTTTTCTTTGAAATATCCATACTTCTTCTGAGCCAATTTTAAATGACTCAAATTTTTATCTTCCTGGTTTTACCTCAAAACCAAATTTTACTTTAAACCAAACAATAAACCTAAAATCAGAAACATGCTAATTTCCAACAGTCTGAACTTACATTATTTTACTTATAAGCCATAAACTGGAATCAAGTGTATTTTCCTTTTCTCTAACTTCACTCAACTGGAATAAAATCAAACCAAACCCAAAGTGAATAAATATTTCACTTGGTCTTAAGTCCTCACTTGAAATAATTTCAAGATGTATTTTAGAAACAGCTTTATTTTCCATACACATCTAAAAGCCTTACAGCATGTGCACAAAATCTTCGGCTTTTAGGAATTTACATTATAATTTTAACTCTTAAACCTGCTTATCCGCTTGATTTATAAGCTGTCCAATTTGGAGGGCAAGGGTGGATACTACATTTAAATTTTTCTTAAGAAGGAAGGTTACCAGATTATCAAAGAATTAGTACACTATACATGGATGAAAAGAGCAAATGGTAAGTATTTAAACTAAAGAAGTAAATAATTACCTTTAAAAATACAATTACTCACTCACTGATCCAGTCAGCAGTCACATCCAGAAACATCAACCTTGAGCAGCCAGAAGAAAGCCAGAAAATAGATCTCAAAAAGTTGGTATATTTTACTGTAGTCTTTAGTGACAGTAATACCAGATCAGTGCTCTACATATACATTTTAAACCAATTAGGTCTGTTCTTGGCCTACCACACATCCCTTTGATCCTCAATATTGCATTCTGACAACCCAAATGCCCCCATTGTAACAGCTTATCTAACCCTGCCCTCTCCTGAAATATGCAAAGACATCTGCACTCCTTAATCCAAACTGCTTTTTCCATAGCACAGCATACAAATCTACACACATTTTTGATCACTTTAAAGTGAAGGTTATTAAATTAAAAACCGCTGTTGAATTGAAACAGTAGGGAGGGGAGGAGAGAGGATGGGATTTGTTTCCTCCCAGAAGACTACTGCTTACTCTGTCAGTCCTACATACTTTACCAATTACAATTTAACAACTAATAACCAATCCATGAGGGCAACACTTATGGTTATCACACACTAGTGGAGTCCCATTTTATGACTATGCAGGTAGCAGTCTGTAAAATATTTGTTCATTTATAAGTGACAAATTTCTATAGGCTTCTACTATACTTTGGAAACTAAAGTTTAAAAGTCACCAAAATAAATACCTCTACTTCCTCCTCAGAGATGACCTCGGACCCTGCAATCACCCTCTTTTTTTTTTTTGAGATGGAGTCTCGCTCTGTCGCCCAGGCTGGAGTGCACTGGCCAGATCTCAGCTCACTGCAAGCTCCGCCTCCCGGGTTCATGCCATTCTCCTGCCTCAGCCTCCCGAGTAGCTGGGACTACAGGCGCCCGCCACCTCGCCCGGCTAGTTTTTTGTATTTTTTAGTAGAGACGGGGTTTCACCGTGTTAGCCAGGATGGTCTCGATCTCCTGACCTTGTGATCCGCCCGCCTCGGCCTCCCAAAGTGCTGGGATTACAGGCTTGAGCCACCGCGCCCGGCCCACCCTCTTAAAAGAGTAAAGTCAATTCAACAGATTGAGAAGATAATGCAGACAAAATTCATATATTTGACAGTCTTCCCTAGAACCAATCATGATCACCAAACCATCATCACTCATCATCACAAATAAATTTGTGAAGCACTTTACAGTTTAAAAGCACACTTAGACCCATTATCTCATTTGATCTAAGCAACAGTCCTACAAGGGAGGAAAAACCAGTACTAAATCAGGGAGGAGGGAACTGAGACTCAAAAAATAAGTAAAATTGCTTGAGGTTATATACAGGTGACCCCTGAACAATATGGGTTTGAACTGCGCAGGTCCACTTATACACAGATTAAAAGATTAAAAGTGCAGTATTTGCAGGGTGTAAAACCCTCATATACAGAGGGCCAACTTTCCACATACAGTGGTTCCATAGGGCCAACTACAGGACTTGCGTATGCAAAGATTTTGATGTGCCCAGTGGTCCTGGAACCAATGCCCCATGTATAACAGCAATGACTGCATAGTATTAAAAACTATAGTTTAGTATAACACCGCAGTTTAGACTGTATAGTATTAAAAACTATACTATAGTCTTATAGTACTCATTCAAATTGCCTCATCCAATTCCTAAGTTTAGTATACTTTCCAATACTTATAAAAGTGAAAGTAAGTTGAACAATTTACATTCTAAAATAAATCCATAAAAATAACTCAGTCCAATATAACCATACCTTTTGAGTAAGTCTTTACATCTTCTAATATAAACTGCAAAAAATAACTTTAAATATAAAACTGTGTCATGTTGCTGATATACGAAGCTACCTGAGAGACAAATCATCTAAAACAAGTAAAAAGAGAGCCAGAAATTCCCCTCAGGCAAATCAAATCAGTGAACAGATAGCAAACATTTAAACACTTGAACAGATTTATCACAATACTAAGTAATAATACATAGCCTAACGACAGTTGTTACTTTTGTAGGAATAGAAGGAACATTTCCTGATTTTCTTTTTGCACTGGTTTCTTCTAAATAAGAAACATTCTGGAGACTGAAAAGGAAGCATGGTTTTCTAATCAATAAACAAACAAACAAAAAAGAATGTAAAACTAAATCTCTCTCATCACATAATAGTTGTAGGCATTTGTTGAATTACCTAAAGTACAATATTTTACTTTCACTTTTCATACATTCAAAAAATGTATTTTCTTAATAATAGTTTAATACATCAAAAAACATTCCAAATGTATATCAAGCTATTTAAGTATTTTTGGTGAGCTGTTGTACCATGTTATGAAAAAACAATACTGAAACAGTTCATATAAAAATACCAAAGTAGCATTCCACTCCCCATTCCCAGTTCTAAACAGCTTCCAAAGATATTCAAAACCACTTACTGACCAGCATAAGGATTGCTAACCCAACATACTTTATCAACATCTTTGCTCTCCTCCATCAGGAATCATTCACATGTTATACTCTACCCCATTCCCTTACACTTGTATTATTTGTATGTCAACGAAATCTATCTCAATTTCTTTTTCAAACACACATCCTAGGTTACTCTATTTTCCATTGTTCTTTCATATCTTTCTAATCTAAGGAAACTATTTATTTTCTAACATTTTCATTCCACTCAGGACCTAAAATACAACCCTAACCATAGCTGGTAAGCAAAAAGATAGCATTTCTGCTGTATACCAATATCAAAAGAAAGAAATGCCATCAACCTATAAAGTATCTGAAAGGACACAGAAAGGCCTGGCAGACTCCTGCAAGTCTCTACGCCTGACCTCCCTCTGATTAAATCCCTTTATCAATCACATACAAGAAAATTTTTCAAAACTAGTTCTTAACAGTGTTTTGGTTTTGTTTAACTACTATTCTTGCCATATTATTTTCTATTATATGTCACTGTAAGTATATAGATATTTGAGCTAACTATGGCTTCATTAGGCTTTTGTAGGATAGCCTGGGAACCTATTTGTATTTACTTATTTACAAAACTTACTATGGAAAAATACTTTCTAAGTTCCAAAATAGTTTATGAACTTTTAGAATGCGATCTGTTTATTAGCTAAAGCTTTTCTGTATAACAAAACAGGAGGAGAAGATATGCCTAAAATATTACAATTTTAACTGTTGTGAAGATAGAGTATCTGCAAACAACTTTATAAGAACCTCTTAAAATTAACTATGGAAAATAAAATAGCAGGTAATAACTACGAGTTCTGCCATTAACTCCATTTCTGCAAGGAACACCATACATTTTCAAATACTGATTAAATTCTAGTTTACAACTTCATTAGTAACGATGCTAAGTTTATAGTTAATAAGACAAGGAACATGCCTAAGAGAAAAATATCTAGGCTTACCTCATTTTATTGCGTGTTGCAGAAATTATGGTTTTTTACAAATTGAAGGTTTATAGCAACCCTATGTTAACCAAGTCTATCAGTGTCACTTTTCCAACAGCACGTGCTCACTTCACGTCTCTGTGTCACATTTTGGTAATTTTTGCAGTACTTCAAACTTTTCATTATTATTATACTCATTACGGTGATCTATGATTAGTGAAGGCAAACTTAACAGATTAATACTGTGTGTGCTCTGACTGCTCCACTAACCAGCTGTTCCCTCATCTCCCTTCCTCTCCTCAGGGCTCCTTATTCCAGACACAAAGATATTATCATCAGGCCAATTAACAAGCTTATAGTGGCCTCTAAGTGTTCAAGTGAGAGAAGAGTCACCTGTCTCTCACTTTAAATCAAAAGCTAGAAATAATTAAGCTTAATGAGGAAAATATGTCAAATGCCCAGACAGGCTGAAAGCTATGCTTCTTTTGCCAAACAGCCAAGTTGTGAATACAAAGGAAATGTTCTTGAAGGAAATTAAAAGTGCTACTCCAGTGAACAGATGAATGATAAGAAAGTAAAACAGCCTTATTGCTGATACGGAGAAGGTCTGAGTGGTCTGGACAGACGACCAAACCAACCACAACATTTCCTTAAGCCAAAGCCTAACCCAGAGCGAGGCCAGAACTCTCTTCAATTCTATGAAGGCCGACAGAAGTGAGGAAGCTGCCAAGTTTGAAGCTAGCAGAGGAAAGATGCCCTCTCCATACCATAAAAGCACAAAGTAAAGCAGTAAGTGCTGATTTAGAAGCTGCAGCAAGTTATCTGGAAGATTTAGCTAAGACCATTGATGAAGATGGCTACACTAAACAACTTCTGTATGCCATTAAGAATATTCATGATTCATAGGAACAGGAACACGAATTTGGAAGATGATACCAATCCTCCTGGATGATTTTGAGGAGTTCAAAATTTCAGTGGAGGAAGTCAGTGCAGATGTGGTAGAAATAGCAAGAGAACCAGAATTAGAAACAGAGTCTGAAGATGTGACTAAACTGCTGCAATCTTGTGATCAAACTTGAACAGATGAGGAGTTGCTTCTTATGAATGAGCAAAGATAGTGGTTTCTTGAGATGGAATGTACTCCTGGTGAATACGCTGTGACTACTGCAGAAATGAGAACACAGGATTTAGGATATAATCTCAGCTGATAAAGCAGCAGCAGGGTTTGAGAGGACTGATTCCAATTTTGAAAGAAGTTCTACTAAAATGCTATAATGCCTGGGGTGCTGGCTACTGTAGTCTCAGCTAACCAGGAGGCAGAAGTATGATGATCACTTGAGCCTAAGAGTTTGAGTCCTGCCTGGACAACACAGTGAGACACCCATCTCTTTTAAAAACTAAAACAAATATAATGCTATCAAATAGCATCTCATACTACAGAGAAATCTTTCGTGAAAGGAAGTCAATTAATCCAGCAAACTTCATGGTTGTCTCATTTTAAACAATTGTCACAGCCACCCTAACCTTCAGCAACCACCACCCTGATCAGTCAACAGCCATCAACACTAAGCAGCAAAAAGATGACTAGTCACTGAAGGCTCAGATTATTAGCATTTTTAAACAATAAAGGATGTTTTAATTAAGGTTGTTTAGACATAATGCTACTGTACTTAATAAACTATAGTATAGTGTAATCATAACTTTCATATGCACTAAGAAACCAAAAAAAAAATTGTGCGATGTGCTTTATCATGGTGGTCTGAAACCAAACCCACAATATTGTCAATATATGCATATATTAAATAATATTGTCCCAACTGATCACAGTTACTTATAATCAAATCCATATTGGTTTTTATATTTGCCTCATCTTCCTCCCTCTAAAAGCTTGCTTAACATCTCCCAATCCTCTCCCCACAAAAGAAAGAGAGAGAGAGAGGAAAAGAAAGAAATGAAAGAAAGAAAGACCGGCCTTTAGAGAACCTGGCAATGCCGTTCAAATAGGGTATGTCCAAGTCTACCTCCTCAATGAGGAAGAGTACTGTCAGATTAAGTGGGTCAATTCACAAAGCAGTCCACTTAGCATTTCTCCCCACAAAGGTCTACTAGAAGAGATGCTAACTGAGCTCTATTAAATAAAAGCCACTGGCATAACACAATCCTGCACTCACAGTGGGTCTACCATTGGGACTCGGTTCCTTTACCACTGCCTGAGAAATAAAGCAAGACTGATCCTCTTATTGGCGGGTCATGGAAGAACATCTTAGGACATCCAACACCAAAGCAGAGTGTCTCCCACACTGCTTACTCATTATTTGCAGTGTCAAAAGTAGATAAGGACATTAAAGTAGGAAACAATTTCCCTTGAAACGGAACTTTCATCCTTGGGAAATATGTACATGCCTAACTCTGCCCTTTTTAAAATGGTCTTTGTCATCTCCTACTGTTAACTACCTGACTTAATGATATACCAGGATAGGACTAGCCCAAGTCTGCTAGCTGTGACTGCTGGTGAATTTCTTTTTTATACCATACCTCTACAACCTGCAGAAGCATTTAACACATACTCATTAAAAAAAAAAATGAGTGGAAACTTTAAAAGGTTTGATGTGAATATATGCAAGTAACAAGACCAAGGTTCCACTGAAGACTTTCCTGAGCTGTGTCCCTCCAAGATTATCTCCAACACAGCCCCCAAATTCCATGTACTTTCATGCATCCTAGATGAAATTGTAATAAAAGTTAACTACAAAACAAAAATTTGTAGTCATCCTTTTTTCTCACCAATTTCCATTATAAAAACTGAAACTATATACCCATGTGAAGAGTCCCACAGAATATAAGGTTTTAATACTTAATATGGTAAACATAGTGCTAACAATAACTTTATAGATCAACAATGTCAACAGAAAGCCATCTGACCTATTACCCTTAAGGTGTTACTTAAATTTCATGATGCCCCTTAAATTTAATCAAGAAGAAAAATACTATTTTCCTTATCTTAAGACCCTCATACACACACCCTCGTCACAAACCTTTGTCCTAGGTATCTCCAGTATCCACTAAAGAGTAAAGCAAACACTAAGGGAGAAGAGAACAGTGTACCTGACCATCCAGGTACCATGAAAAGATGAAGAAATAGTGAATCTCAGAGGTCAAGAGCAGCCAATTTCATTAAGATCTCCATCAAAACAGATGATGCAGCACCTTCCTGAAATAAATTGTGACCCATGTAGGCAATACGTGCCATTATTTACAAATGAGCTTGAAAAACTGAACTGCTGAATCGAAATTTAAAACAGAATATATCAGTTTTATTCAACTTTTCAGGTAGGGTAAATATTCCAAATATTCTAACCAACAACATAAATGGACTCCAAAAATTAAGCTGGCACTTAACAGTCTTAGGTTTTAATGGCTCACACCTATAATCCCAGCACTTTGGGAAGCCAAGCGGGAGGACTGCTGTTTGAGCCCAGGAGTTCAAGACCAGCCTGGGCAATATAGCGAGATCCTGTCACTACAAAAAAAAAAAAACAAACTTTTTTTAAAAATTAGCCAGTCATGGTGGCACACACCAGTGGGAGGCTGAGATGGGAGAACTGCCTGAGCCCAGGAGGTCAAGGCCGCAGTGAGCCATGTATGCTCTCCACTACTGCACTCCAGCCTGGGCAACAGAGCAAGACCCTGTCCCCCCCCCCCGAAAAAAATTCCAGATTCATGATATTGCTGGGAGAGTATAATACACATTCTTTATGGTACCTGTCCAGTCTACATACATAAACCCTAATTAACTACTAATTTTCTATATTTTCAGCTTACATTTTCATTGCCACCTTAATAGTTAACATATGTACACACATCTCTCTTCTCTGAAAATCTCTTTCCCCTCCCACTGGGTAAAGTGCCTGAATGTGTTCATGTAAGTATTTATTAAAACAATAACAAACTCCCTACCTTGTGAGAGAAGCAGATATTATTTATACAAATAACTGCTCCATTAGATAATAACTGAAGTAAGAGACACAAAAGAGAATGGTGGGGCACAATTAAGTCCATAATGGAGTATCTAGAATCCCATTAGGGGAGGTCCCTCCGAAAAAGTGGTATTTCAGCTGAAATTCTAACAAGTGTGAGAGGGTAGGGGGAGCAGGGAAGCAATGGGGTGGGAAGGGATAACAATAATGGCAGAAGGCATGTAAAAAGAAAGATCTTGAAGGAGTTTAACTGAAAATAGGTGGACAGTCACACAAGACTACATATTGTATGATCCTGTTCATATGAAATGTTCAGAATAAGCAAATCTATAGAAAGAAGACAGACTCACTAATCTACCTGGTTGTCTAAGGCAGGCAGTGCATGTCAGGAGATGGGGAGTGACTGCCAACGGATAGTAAGATTCTTTTGGGAGCCAGGCATGGTGGCTCATGTTTGTAATCCCAGTACTTTGGGAGACGGAGGCGGGCGGATCACTTGACACCAGTAGTTTAAGACCAGTCTGGCCATCCCTACTAAAAATACAAAAATTTAGCTGGGCATGGTGGCGGGTGCCTGTAATCCCAGCTACTTGGGAGGTTGAGGCATGGGAATTACTTGAACCCAGGAAGCAGAAGTTGCAATGAGCCTGGGTGACAGATCTCTTCTGGAGGGCTGTTTTTTAGCCTACAACAGTTCTCAGTTTGTTCTTAGCAGAACAAAACATCAGAGATCTAATAAACTAGAAACAGCAAAGAACAGAAAAAAACATAGTGAAAAATTAATTGCAGGGAAGAAAGGAAATCATAATAGTGAATGCAGAGGGAATCACTTAACAGATTAAAGTAATTCTGGAGAAGATGATAAATGTGAAGAACAAAGATGATCCAACATAAGGATAATTATTGTTCCAAAAGTAGATGCCACACATGAATAGAAAATTTCCTTGAAGCTTTCCTTGAAATTGAGAGCACTATCTGCAGGACAAAAAGGTACAACGTATGCAAGAATTGACTCAGGATGATCAAAGTACTGTGGTTAAACTGAAGGATAAATAACAGTCTACCAGGCCTCCAAATAGAAAAAAATCAATCACCTGAAAGTTAGTCAACCTGAAAGGCAGGCTGGGGAACACATGGTGCAGAGACACAGAAGATGTTTGTAGAAAAACCAACACACTAAGTTATGAAAAAATAGGCCAAACTTCTAACACTGTTTGGCTTATGACCTTGAGGAAGTCAAGGAATGTCCTTTTTAGGGCTTAGTTTCCCTATCTGTAAACTGAAAGGACTGAATAAATATGAAATTTAGAGCCCTTTCAGCTCTGAAAGTACGATGGACAGTAGCCAGATTAAAAGGATAAAAATGTCAAACACTGGGTTTTATACCTTACCTTTCCCCTTCCAGCTCTTATTAAATCATAAGTTGGGAAGAAAGAATTTATTTCAGGCATTCCTCCTACCCCCAAATACAACTATCATATTTCATCTCACAAATCAGCAAATATTAAAAAATAAACACTCAAGGTGTTAACAAGGGATACAATAAAACTAGGCGCTCTCAAATACGATTTTTTAAAAGCCTTCAAATTTTCCCCAAATATCAAGCAAGGGATGTTTGGAAAAAACAATCACCGAATAAAGGAGGAAGAGTTATTTGTTAGGGGCAACGAGAAGGCATCTGCTGGAGCAAGAGCAGTGAAACAAAGGATACGGGAGAGAACTGGGGTAGTTTATAATCTACAGAAGTTGTTCTCAACATGTAAGCCAAAGAGAACCTGTAAGGATTTATTACTGCAAGGGGGTCTGCAAATCCACACAAAAATAAATCACTGCTGGAAACAGAGAAATAAGCAATGCTATACTGCCAAATACACACACACACACACACAAAGTTTTTTTTGTTTTTTGGTTTTTTTGAGACGGAGTCTCACTCTGTTGCCCAGGTTAGGGTGCAGTAGTGCCATCTAGACTCACTGCAACCTCCACCTCCCGGGTTCAAGTGATTCTTATGCCTCAGCCTCTCAAGTAGCTGGGATTACAGGCGCGCACCATCACATCTGGCTAATTTTTGTATTTTTAGTAGAGATGGGCCTTCACCATGTTAGTCACATTGGTCTCAAACTCCTGACCTCGAGTGATCCGCCCACCTCGGCCTCCCAAAGTGCTGGGATTACAGGCGTGAGCCACCAAGCCCGACCCACATTGATTTTTAAATATGAAATCTTGAAGTATAATTTTCCTTAAAAGCAGCGGGACAAAAAATTAGCCAGGCGTGATGGCGTGCACCTGTAATCCCAGCTACTCAGGAGGCTGAGACAGGAGAATCACTTGAACCCAGGAGGCGGAGGTTGCAGTGAGCTGAGATCGCGCCATTGCAATCCAGTCTGGGCCACAGGGCAAGACTCTATCGCAAAAAAAAAAGGGGGCGGGGGGCAGCAGGAGCAGCCAGGACGGTGGCTCACGCCTATGATCCCAGCACTTTGGGAGGCCAAGGCAGGCGGACCACTTGAGGTCAGGAGTTTGAGAACAGTGTGGCCAACATGGTGAAGCCCTGTCTCTACTAAAAATATCAAAAAAGTAGTCAGGTGTGGTGGTGCACACCTGTAATCCTAGCTACTCGGGAGGCTGAGGCAGGAGAATCACTTGAACCCAGGAGGTGGAGGTCACAGTGAGTCAAGATCACGCCACAGTGCTCCAGCCTGGGTGACAGAACGAGACTCCGTCTCAGGAAAAAAAAAAAAAGCAGGAGCAACAAAATGAAGCCCTATTCTTTGACCCAGTACTTCCCTTTCTAGGAATACGGCAAAAGAAAGTAAAAAGAAAATGGAAGAAAATAATTGATTTACATAGATATCCATTAAGGCATTATTTACCACATCAATAAATTAGAGCCAATCCAGACGTCCAATAGCAGAGAATCATTAGGTAAACTATGATACACTCACAATGAACAGAGTATTATGTACTCATTAAAATTACATTTTCCAAGAATATTTAATGGTTTAGGAAAATATTCATGACACAAGATTACATGAAAAGGCAGAGTATATATATAGCTACAAATCGCTATATATTGTGATCCCAATTTTGAAAACAAATGCTACACAAACACACCAAAAAGTAAACAGGAGTTTTCTCTAGATAGTGAGAATACAGGCAAATTTTTATTTTCTTTTTTGTATCTCTCTGTAATTTCCAAATTATCTACACTGAGCATATAAAATGTTTTAAAGATAAATTTGCTTGAAGTTCTAAAAGATATTCAAAGATATTCTCTCCAAAGAAGTATTACTGTCACTGGGTTCTAAAAAAAAATCCAAGTATGCTTACAGAACACTTCGAGCTAAAAAATCAGCAACTATTTCTTGAATAATTTATCCTTAGTTCTAAAATTAAGTGTAATCGGCAAAGAGATGAACTGAGTGCCTCATTCATAGTCAACGTTTATTCTTCAATTAGGCATTGTTATATTCAGTACACAAAAGAGTGACAAGAGAAGAACTTGGCTAGAGCACGACTTACTGGGATGTATGTTTAAAAGATTTCGTAAAAGGCTGTACGTTTATTTAGACTCAACTTTTATTAACTACTATGTGACTGTCCATTTAAATAACAATTAAAGAGGTATTATTACTATTTAATAGATAAAAGAAATGAAGAGGCCAGCCTGGAGCCTCATCATACCATAACTAGAACCTGCTGAGGCAGATTTACCTCATAAGAAACTTGGCCCTTACCCAACAAACTATTTCAAACTTTCCAGACTATGCCACTAAGGCCATAGATCCATCTAGCCTACAAGAAATTAAAAGGCCTAAATCTATCAACACCTCATATCCTTGTTTACCTAAGTCTCCACCAGAAATACTAGCCTCTCTCATTTGCTATTAACTGTCATGCCCCTACTACTCCACACATCCCTCTCATCTGAATCAGTTCCTCAACTCTACCTCTTCTGTGATCAGCAAACTCCACTTTCTAGCCTTATGGAAAACATAACTCCCCCAAATATGCTACTTTAATAAATCCCACAGAGGCTGATGTTATTCAGTTCCTCCACACGTCTCAAAACCATGTCCTTGCAGGCCATGGTGGGGCAGAGGTTGGGAAGATGGCATGGTGAGGCTAGGCAGAGACAGGTTGGGGCAGCGACCAGACATGGTCTCCGCCAGTGAGCAGCCACAGCTGCAAGGAACTCACTGTGGCCCTAGCCCCGCCACGGCTGCTCAGACACAGGTTTGACTTCTTCAGCAAAAATGTGGATTCAGAAAAGCACCCAGGAAAGCTGAACCTCAAAGATCAGACATAGACACAAGTGGTGAAGCATACAAGAGAAGTGCTTTGATTCCTCCTGTGGAAGCAACAGCCTTTTATCCTTCTCTGTATCCTACAGGGACTCTCATAAAACCTTTATTTTTTACTGTTGGGTTTACAGGCTGTGCATTTGGATCAGCTGCTATTTGGCAACATGAATCACCGAAATTCAGGGTCCAGAGTTATTTTGATATAGAAGTTGATGGTTAGGATAGCATAAGACCACAAAAAGGAGACCAGAAAGGAGAATAACAAGTGGTGGAATAACCTAAGCGATGGCCAGCAGACTGTGACAAATTATCACAGGTGCAAATGAATGTCTTTGTATTCTGTTGACAGAGAATACCATCTCTGCAGCAGACAATGATCAGATATTTCACATCTAATCCAGCCTCAAAAGTTCTTTCTTTTCCAGTGTTGCTGTCAACATTCAGTTATTTCTCCTTTTTTCACATGGCAGCAAATATCTATGTTTTGTGGAGCTTTGCCTCCAGCACAGTGAACATTCTGGGTCAAGAGCAGTGTTATCATCTGCAGGTATTATTTCCAATTGTATCAGTTATGTGTGTAAAGTTGCCACAGGAAGATAGGGACCTTCACTTGGTGCATCTGGCACCATCATGATGGTCCTTGCAGCTGTCTGCACTAAGATCCCAGAAGGGAGGCTTGCCACAATTACCCTTCAGATGTTCACATTCATAGCAGGGAATGCCCTAAAAGTCATTATGGCCATGGATACAGCAGGAATGATCACGGGATGGAAATGTTTTGATCATGCAGTGCATCCTGAGGAACTCTCCTTGGAATATGGTATGTTACTTATGGTCATAAACTATTGTGGAAGAACAGGGAGCCTCTAGTAAAAATCTGGCATGAAATGAGGATGGATGGCCCCCAGAAAAGGAGGTGGCTCTAAGTAAAACTGGGATTGGACAATATTGGTGCATCTGGTCCGTGACACCTGAGAACCATAGGAGCACATTGGCCCTAGGGTGACCACGGCTATGCTCTGGCTTGAAAGATATCAGTATCTGGCCTCCCAGTGTTTTCAGCTGTGTCCCCCAATCTGTCTTTTAGAAGGTGAATTATGACAAAATTGTGAAATAAAGGTTTATATCTAGTTGGAAAAAAAAAAAAAATCACATCCTCCTTGTTCCCTATTGCCATTTCAGAACCATTATACTTTCTCGGTCATCCAAAAAAACTCTGCTCACTTGAGGTCCTCCTATGCTAGTTCCTTCCCTATCAGCTTCTAAATGTTGGGATTCTTCTAGGCTTGGTCCTAGACTCCCATTCTCTATCTTGTCTCCATACTCTCCCCAGATTATCTTATGCATTCTCAGATCTTTAAATACATGGTATTTATCCAAATTATTACCATTTGAGAGCTGTTGGTTCTCAAATGTATTTCTGTAGACCAGACTATTCTTTCAACCTTTAGAGACTTGAATCTATATTCAACTTCCCACTTTGGAGTTACACTTGTGTCTCATTTCCCTGATTAAAACTCCTTAAAGGCTTCAGCATCTTTTACAAAACCCTGTAAGATCTAGTTTCATTCTGATATCATGCCATTCTTCCCTTGCTCACAATCCTTTGGTCACACTAGGCTTCTTTCAATTTATTGAATACACAAAGCATTTTGCCACCTCAGGACTTTTTCACATGATGTTCCCTTTCCTTACAATATTCTTTTACCATCCCCATCCCTAATCCCTTCCTTTTTATCCTTTATGTCTCAGCTTAAATCTCACTTCTTCAGAGACGACTTCTCTAGGACAATCCAATCTAAAGTAGTTTTCACCTGTTATTATATTCACAGTAACCAGTTCTTTTCCTTCAAAGCACTTAATCACAATTTTTATATAAGTAAACACACAACCATGTCCTGACCATATTAGTCAAACTATATCTTCTGTATGAATCAAAAACCAGTGAACAAATGTACTTACAACCACACAGCTAACGAATGGAAAAACCAAGATCTGCCCAATCTAAATCCAGTGTTCAATACACTATAAAAACTTTTCCTAACAAACTCTGTTCAATACACTATAATAACTGTTCCCAACAACCTCATCTATTATTGTCTCAAACATAATGTAACTAAACCTAGTAAGTCTTATTGTAAAAGAGCATGTTAAAATTCAAAGATATCGTACAATGTAAAAATTACACGGACCAAAGTGCTAAGTATTTAATGGTAGGTCTGGAATTTCAAAAAAGGTATAAAACAATTTTTATATTAACACTTCTTGAAATATTTCTAAAACACATTCTTATCTGAGTAAGATGCAAACTAATTTAGCAGATAGCATTTCAAATTTTCATTAATAAAATAGTTGCGTGGAATAAAACATAGAAATCTCTAGAAAAAACAATAATTACATTCCTAAATTAGCCCACCAAAACCCCTTTAATACTGGTTAATAGGCTTTAGTACTAATAATGCAAACTTGAGTCTGGGTCCAGGAAGCAAGGCCATGGAAAGAAGGCCCGTGAAAGAAGGCTGAGGATAAGAAAGGAGGGTAAGAACTCATTCTCAAGTCCTTGGGTAGCCAGGACTCTGCTACTTCCTAAGCCTTTTTTTCCCATGGCCCACCTCATGTATTCAACAAGGAAGCAGAGGGACAGAGGGTGAAGTAGGAGAAGAGAAGGAGAAAACATTTAACAACAAGCACAGTGTTAGGCATGTGACATACCAATTTTACTTACTGCCACCAATCTCACAATGCATTCTCTGTTACACTGGGAATATTTAAATCTAAGCCTATACTCTTTCCACTACTTCTTAAGCAACCAGCCCTAAGTAAGTATATAATTAGCTGTTTAATGCATTGTCCATGAGATAAGATGTATCTGCAGTTTTTCCTAGTTTTTTATAAACAGTAAGAGCTCAAATATTTGTTGGATAAATGACTGAAATCAGTAAATGAATGAATGAATGAGCAAAATAACTCAAGTTCTGTGACTTTTCCTAATCATTCCAGACTACAGTGATTACTCCTCCCTCTGGATTAACACTTAATGTCTCTACTTATGTTGTCCTAGTCACTACATGAAGCTACTGAACACTTGAAAGTGGCAAAGTTTGAATGAAAACATTCTGAAATGCATAACAGATTTTAAGGACTACATATTGAAATGTTAATATTTTTATATATTGGGGTAAATAAAACATATTATTAAAGTTAACTTCAGGCTGGGCGCAGTGGCTCACACCTGTAATCCCAACACTTTGGGAGGCCGAGGCAGATGGATCACAAAGTTAGGAGTTCAATACAGCCTAGCCAATACCGTGAAACCCCGTCTCTACTAAAAATACAAAAATTAGCCAAGTGTAGTGGCAGGCACCTGTAGTCCTAGCTACTCAGGAGGCCAAGGCAGGAGAATCACTTGAACCCAGGAGGCGGAGGTTGTAGTGAGCCGAGATCGCGCCACTACACTCCAGCCTGGGCAACAGAGTGAGACTCCATCTCAAAAAAAAATAAATAAATAAAAAGCAATTCAATTTCATCCATTTCTTTTAAGTTTTCATAAAGTGGCTATTAGAAGCCAGGAGCGGTGGCATGTTCCTGGAGACCCAGCTACTCAGAAGACTGAGGCAGAAGGATCACTGGTGCCTGAGAGTTCAAGTCGAGTCTGGACAAAATAGTAAAACTGCTTCTTTAAAAAATAAAAACGTGGCTATTAAAAAAATTTAATTATATATGTGGCTTGCAATACACTTTATGAACAGCACTGATCTACACCATACATTTGGCAGCATATATATTTCTACTTCATAACATCTCATGTTAAATATTCAAACATGTACACATTTCCCTAGAACATAGGGTCCCTTATCCTCGTAATAATTGAATGTATTTTAAAGCAGCTTCATTAAGTTATAATTCACATAACATACAATTCACCCACTTAAAGTGCACACAACGATTTTTAGTACTTTCACAGGCTTGTGCAATCATCACCCCAATCAATTTCATTACCCCAAAAAGAAACATTGTACCTCTTAGGTGTCATCCCCCAATCCTTCCATTCCAGCCCTAAGGAAACAGTAATCTACTTTCTGTCTACAGATTTGCCTATTCTGGACATTTATATAGGAGGAATCGTATAATACTTGGTCTTTTATGCTTGGTTTCTTTTACTTAGAATGTTTTCCAGGTTCATCCATGTTGTAGTATGCTTTGGTCCATTTCTTTTGGTTCCTCAGTAATATTCCATTTATGGAAATCCCATATTTGATTTCTCCATTCATCAACTGATAAATGTATGGGTTGTTTCTACTTTTAGTTATTATGAATAATGCCACGAACATGTGTATATATGAACATATGGGTATATATAACTAGGCATGGAATTGCTAGATTATATGGTAACTCTATGTGTGTATTTTAAGAACTACCAGATTGTTTTCCAAAGCAGCTGTACCATTTTACATTCTCACAGCAGTGTATGAGGGCTCCAATTTTTCCATATCCTAACAAACACTGGTTATAATCTGACTTTTTTATTCTAGCCATCCTAATGAGTCTGAAGTGGTATCTCATGGTTTTGATTTTTATTTCCATAATGACTAATGATGTTGAGCATCTTTTCATGCACTGATACGGTTTTGCTCTGTGTCCCCACCCAAATCTCATCTCAAATTGTAATCCTCATGGATTGGAGGAGGGGCCTGGTGGGAGTTGACTGAATCATGGGGACAGACTTCCCCCTTGCCGTTCTTGTGATAGTGAGTTCTCACGAGATCTAGTTGTTTGAAAGTGTATGGCACTTCTCCCCTCATGCACTCTCTCTCTCTCTCCTGCTCCACCACGGTAAGACAAGCTTGCTTCCCCTTTCACTTTCCACCATGATTTTAAGTTTCCTGAGGCCTCCCACCTATGCTCCCTATACAGCCTTTGGAACTGTGAGTCAATTAAACCTCTTTTCTTCATAAATTACCCAGTCTCAGGTAGTTCTTTATAGCAGTGTGAGAACAGACTAACACATACACTTACCGACCATTATGTATATCTTCCTTATAGAATTACATATACATAAGTTCTGTCTATTCAGAACCTGTGCCAAATTTTTAATTGGACTGTTTTTTTTTATTATTGAATTGTAAGATTTCTTCTTGTATTCTAGACACAAGTCCTTTATCAGATATAATTTGCAAGCATTTTCCCTTTCTGTATTTTCTCTTTCTTGATGGTGTTTTGAAGCACAAATGGTTTTATTATTTATAATGTTCAATGCATCAATTTTTTCTTTTGTTGCTCGTGTGCTTGGTACCATATCTAAGAAGCCATTGCCTACCCAAGGTCAGAAAAACTTAATCCTATGTTTTCTCCTAGGAGTTTTAGCTCCTAGTTGCTTTAGCTCTAGCATTTAGGTCTTTAATCCATTTTGACATAATTTTTGTAGATGGTGTGAGGCAGGAGTTAAACTTCATTCTTTTGAATGCAAATATCCAGCTGTCTGAGACCATTTGTGGGGGGAAATAATTCTTTCACCATGTAATTATCTTGGTATCTTTGTCAAAACCAACTGACCTTAAAGGTAGCGGCTTATTTTTAGACTAACAATCATACTCCATGAATCTATATCCAAGCACCACACTGTCTTGATTGATGTGAATTTTTAAACAGAGAAATGTGAGTCCTCTAACTTTATTTTTCAATTTTTGAGGGGCTATACAGAGTCTATTATGAGTTGAACTGGGTACCCCAAAAAAGATGTGTTAAAGTCCTAACCACAAGTACCTCAGAATGTGACCTTATTTAGAAATAGGGTCTTCACAAAGGTAATCAAATTAAAATGAGGGCTGGGAAAGGTGGAGGTCACTCATGCCTGTAATCCCAGCACACTGGGGAGGCCGAGGAGGGCAGATCGCTTGACGTCAGGAGCTCACGACCAGCCTGACCAACATGGCAAAACCTCATCTCTACTAAAAATACAAAATATTAGCCAGGCGTGGTGGCAGGCACCTGTAATCCCAGCTACTCGGGTGGCTAAGGCGGGAGAATTGCTTGAACCTAGGAGGCAGAGGTTGCAGTGAGCCGAGATCATGCCACTGCACTCCAGTCTGGGCAAAAGAGTGAGACTCCATGTCCAAAAAAAAAAAAAAAAATTAAAATGAGGTCATTCAATTGGCCCTAATCCAACATGACTGGTGTCCTCACATAAAGAATTTTGGACACACAGACAAACATACACAGAGAGAAAATATTATGAAGACATGCAGGTAGAGGAAATCTAAGTGACTTTAGCGATCTACAAGCCAAGAAATGCCAGGGATTGCTAGCAAATGCTAGAAGCAGCAAGTGGGGATAATTCCCTAGAGCAGTCAGAGCCAACACCTTGATTTTGGACCTCCCACTTCTAAACTGAGAGAAAAATTTCGGTTGTTTTAAGTCACCTAGTTTTCGTACTTTCTTACTGGAACCCTCGAAAACTAATACAGGATCCCTTGTATTTCCATATGAATTTTAGGATCCATTTATCAATTTCTGCAAAGGGGAATCGGAATTTTGCCTTCTGCAAAAGGCAACCGGAATTCTGATAAACCTTTGGATCTGTAGATCAACTAGAAGAGCATTATTATTTAAACAATATTAAGTCTTCCAATTCATGAACATAGGATGTCCATCCTTTTTTTAGGTATTAGTTAATTTATTTCAACAATGTTTTGTAATTTCCAGATTATACGTTTTGTACTTATGTTAAATGTATTCATAAGTATTTTGTTCCTTTAGATGGCATTATAAGTGGAACTATTTCCTTAATTTCAGTTTCAGTTTGCTCATTTCTACTACAGAGAAATACAGTTGATTTTTATACATCGATCCTACATAAAATGAGTTCAACTTTGCTGAACTCATTTATTAACTCTAATAGATTTTTAGCAAATTTCTTAGGATGTTTCTATAAATATCTGCAAATAGAGACAGCTATACTTCTTCCTTATCACTCTGATGCCTTTTACTTCTTTCCCTGCCTAATTGCTCTGGTTAGAAACTCTAGTACAATGCTAACAACAACAACAAAAAAAAGTGGCAGCAGAGGACATTCTCATATTGCTCCTAATATTAGGTAGAAAGCATCCAATATTTTGCCATTAACTATGTATTAGCTCTGGGTTCTTTCAAGGATGTTATCAGATGGAGCAAGTTTCCTTCTATTCCTAGTTTATTAGCTTTATCATGAATAGAATGTACTTTTTAACATATCTATAGTCTACATAATGTATAGCTCACTGGTACTCTCTACTGTGCTAAATGATTAAAACTGGTATGAAGTACAATTTACCAAAGAAAGTACTGGACTTTTTTATGTAACAGAAAAATATAAATACTACTTTATTAGGATAATTCAGAAGATATCCTCATTAAGAATATTTATGTTGTTAAACTAATTCTGATCACCAGTTTTGTTGTTGCTGTTTTAACACCCCCAGAGTATCACCAATTAAAGTATCTAAGAGAAGGGGGTACCATGACTAACTTACTACTAAATGACTCAGAGACAAAAATTTAATTTAAAAAGCAAATCTGGCTGGGCGGTGGCTCATGCCTGTAATCCCAGCACTTTGGGAAGCCAAGGTGGACAGATCACTTGAGGTCAGGAGTTCAAGACCAGCCAGGCCAACATGGCAAAACCCCACATCTACTAAAAATACAAAAATTCGGTGGGCATGGTGGTAGGCGCCTGGAATCCAAGCTACTCAGGGGGCTGAGACAGGAGAACTGCTCAAACCCAGGAGGCAGAGGTTGCGCAAAGATCACGCCACTGCACTCCAGCCTGGGCGACACAGTAAGACTCTGTCACAGAAAAAAAAAAAAAAAAAAAAGCAGATCTACGCCATCTAGCGGTTTTAGGAAAAAAGCGTGGATACACAGAGATCAAAATATTACGCTACAATAAAGTTTTAGAATCAATGTCAGACAAATTTACAGTTACCACCAACCGAAATAAAAGTATGTCACACCTGTTTAAAAGAACCAAAACCTACTCAATTTGTTTCTTAACTGGAGCGTGTTTTGTGAATAACTCAGAAAAGCCAGTTCTATCAGTGCATTAAACAATTATCCATCCCATATCTTGTTTTTATTATAACACAAAGAAAAATGCTGAATATAGTGAAGTATAGAAATACTCCTTATTCACTAGCAATAACTTGAAATAAACAAACAAATTACTTTGCTTTTTACTCAGGGTATTGCCCTAAAGGACCTTTGTTTCTCCTACTGGCCTTCCAGTTCTAACTTTAAAACAGATATGAATTTCGTTATTATATTGTAAATGGTCCCTCTATCCACTCCAGAAGAAAGAATCAAATGGCAAGATAAAATAAAGCAATAATTTAAAAGTAATAGCTTATCCAATTATCCAAACTGCTTAACTTCTCAGGCAATTAAGAAATATGACCTCCATCCAGAAATGGTGACAGACTGAAAAACTGAAGACACATTATCCTAAAGAACTTGTATTCTTATTGGAGAGATAACTCAAAATCTAAAATATGAAACAATCCTAAATATATTAAGCAAGCAGGTAGCGTGTAATATGTCATATGCAAAGGAAGGAAATGTTTTACAAAGTGAACTCCAGACTGGGTGACAGGGAGAGACCCTATCTCAAAAACACAAATAAAAAACTTTTAAAAAGCACTACAGCTCTTTTGCACCATCTTACACATCAAACCTTTAGTCTTGAGGTATTTAATGGTATTTAGTGGTTTTAGAAAATACTGAGCATATAAGCATGCATTTAGAACTCCGTTTTCTACATTGTATGCTATTCATGATGGTTATTCTTGGTCAGTTATTAAACTCCCTTATGTAAATCTGCTTCTGCCAGATGGCATCAATAACTACAGAAACAGTCCATAGGTTAACACTATTATATTTTCCTGTAATACACTATAGAGAATAATAGGAACTGATAAATAAAAAATACACAAAACATCTAAAGAAGTCTTTATTACTAATAACCTTCCACAGCTATAACATATGCAAGATACTGTACTAAACAATTTATATTAAATGTTGTTCATTTAACCTAAAAATACATTTACGTAGAAGGACACTGAGGCACAGTTCAGTAACTTGTCCAATGTCACAGCAAGTAAATGGCAAATTCAGAATTTATCCCAGAGCCCAGGCTCTTATTCAAAATGTTACTTCCTCCTAAGCTATTTTTAAAGGCATATGAAGTCAAATTATTAATTAAACAATCTCAGGTTTCTTCTTCAATTTTACTTATCATAATACACTCTCAAAACTATGCCACTGAGACCAGGCATGGTGGTTCATGCCAGTAATCCCAGTGCTTTGGGAGGCCAAGGTGGGTGGGCTGCTTGAACCCAAGAGTTCAAGACCAACCTGGGCAACATGGTGAAACCCTGGTCCACACCTATGATACCAGCTACGTGGGAGGCTGAGATAGCTGGACTGACTGAAGTTGAAGCTACAGTCAGCTGTGATCAAGCCACTGCACTCCAGCCTAGGCAAGAGAGTGAGATTCTGTCTCAAAAAAACATGTGCATCACTGAAAGAGGACATCAAAAAGGGATGACAGTCTTTTTCTGAAAAAAGGTACTAGAATAAGCAAACATCTACATGCAAATAAACAGACATCAACTTACACAAAATTAACTCAAAATGCACAAAATTCACAAAATTAAAAAATTAGCTCAAACTGCATCATAGACCTAAAGTAAAATGTAAAACTATAAAATTCTAAAAGATAACAGGAAAATCTAAGTAACCTTTGGTTTGATGACGACCTTTTAGATACAACACCAAAAGCACAGTCCATTTAAAAAAAAAAAAATGGAAACATGGGCTTCATTAAAATTAAAAACTTCTACTCTCTGAAAGAAAAACACTATGAAATAGGATGAAAAGACAGGCCACAGACTGGGAGAAAATATTTGCAATACACATATCTGATAAAGGGCTAGTATCCAAAATATACAAAGAACTCCTAAAACTCAATAATAAAAAAAATGAATTAAAAAGTGGGCAAAAAATCTGAACTGATACCACAAAAAAGAAGATATACAGGTAGCAAATAAGCATATGAAAAGATGCTCAACATCATATGTCATTAGGGAATTGTAGAAGAAAACAGTGACATACCATTACACATCTACTGGAACAGAATGGCTAAAATCCCAAACACTAACAACACCAAAAGCTGGTGAGGATGTGAAGCAACAGGAACTCTCACTCATTGTTTGCAGAAATGTAAAATAGTACAGCCATTCTGGAAGACCCATCAGCAGTTTCCTGCAAAGCTAAATGTAGTCTTACCACACAATCCCAGCAATCACACTCATAAATATTTATACAAGTGAGGTGAAAAACTTATGTCTGTAAGATACAATGAATTTTTCTGAATTTCTTTTCAAAGGTTCAGCATGTTAACTTCCTTGTTTTTTGTTCTCAAACTCAACTTTCTTGTTCTCCATGCCTCCTTGCCTCTAGTTACTGTAAACAACATTCTCGTCAGCTCTTACCAATAGCTCACATCTGTTCCCTTGGTTAAACACTCTGCACCCATTCCACCCATCAGAAACCACACGTCACCCTTCGAAACCACACGTCCCACCAATGCAATTCACCTTCCCCTTCCCCTTTCTTACTCGGAAAAAATATTCACAAGTAGCCAATCAGGTCAGCTTAGATTGTGTGGTCCAACCCCAGCCCATGGGGGAGTGACACAGAGGTAGGGACTATGCATTAGAGATAAAAACCCCTTCTCTCTTTTGTTCCCTGTTTTTGCCATTGCTCCATCTGCGAGATACACCCTTCTGCAGAAGTAAATTGCCTTGCTGAGAAAACTTTTGCCTGAGTGCTGGTTTCACTTTGCAGCACCGAGCATTTATCTCCAACAAATCTGGGGGCTCGTCCGGGATTCACATTCTCCTCTGGGAAAGGGTGTCTGGTCCTCTCCCATGAAGAAGTGAGCCCCACTCCCTCACTGCAGGGGCCTCCAGGATAAAGGAATTGAGGCCCACCCAGTGTGACAAATAAACCTGGACTCTCAGCAACATGGGAAAGGAACAGGCCAGCAGCTTGGGGAAAGGAGGCTCACATACCTCGGCGACCAGGTAAGTCTGTGCACAGACCAAAGTCAGAACGTTGCAGAGGCGACAAAGTATTTCCTTGGTGGTTGGGATTCTGGGGGTTAAAAGTGTGTGTAAATGATCACAAGCACTACTGCTGCAGTGCTGGTTGTGTGAATGGTACTAAACACTACTGCTGTGCGGAGTTAGAGGGTCCTATCTGCAGTTCGTATGAGAGGTCACCTTATACGGCTTAGGGCAGCCCTTCGGGGATCCTGTCAGGGGTTTATACTGACCCGCCATCAATGCTAAGAGGGATCTGAAATATTCCCACGAGGGAAGTGGTAAGAAGGGACGAAGCAAAAAAAGGGTGCAAGAACCCTCCAGTAGGTGGGGCTAAAGGATAGGCAAGAAATACGAGGTACTGAGGTACGAAGTATTGAGCCTTAACAAGCTCCTCAGGGAAGAATAGGCAAGAAATCACTGATATAAAGGATTCAGTCTTAACAAGCCCCCAGAAACGAATAGGCAAGAAGTCTCTAGTACAAGGCATTGAGCCTAACTAGGACCCAACATGAGAAATACCCCAAGCAAGACAAAGAGTAAAAATGATAAAAATAGCAACAAAGATAGTCCACCTAATAGCCTCCTAGGTTTCATGTTAAAATATTGGAAAGATAATAAAAGGTTAGAAAAGCCAGTTCCCATGCCTAAAGACCATCACGTGGGATCCCCTAGACCATCTTCCCCTGCCCAGTGCCCCCAATCCCTTCCTCTCAGGCAGCTGTTGCCATCCCAGATCCCGCTTCAGATCCTTCCCCTACTCATGTTACTCCTCCTCCTTACAATTCTGATTCTTGGGAATCAACACCCTATGAACCTATTCCCTCCCAGCCTAAGTATCCCTTCTTAAAGGGACTCCATGCACCTAAGTCGCCAGGCGGCTTTTGTACAGTTGGCAGCATCAAGGATCCGTGGCAGCATGTTATAGGCATCATCCGGCCCCTGGTGCACCTCCACGGTAGGCCGAGCCCACGCTCCTGCCCCCTGGCTGGTCCAGGGTTCAGGCACCATGTAAACGGCGGTTCTGCAAGACACGCAGACCAGGCCACAGCCCATACCCCGAACAGGCTGCATTATGGGACATCTGTCTTACTGCTGCTGGGGCCAAGTGGTGCCAGGATTCAGCTGCGGTTCCAAGCAGCTGGGCATCCCCACAAGCTAATTTTCCTGAGCAAGTGGTAGATAATCTCCCAACTGATATATCCACTGGCATTTATTGTAGTTGGGTCAGTGTTGTCCATAAGAGATGGACATAAGATGGTGGTGAGCATAGGATGGAACTCATACTACAAGAATACAAAGAAGCCCATGGAAACACATATCATGCATACCTTCATAAAAGACTTCTATAAGGAAATCCTCAGTGTGGTCACTGTTGGTTACCCCAGACCAGAAAAGAACTTCGATTCTTTAGAGTCATTTATATAAAATGTACCACTGGAAAAGTATTACATGTGTATGAGTAGGAGGCTATTCTGTTAAAACAAGAGGATGATTTAACTACTGATAATTTGCTTAACCCAGCAGGTTTCTTAACAAGGGTTCTAAATCTAAAAAGAAAGCACACATGTTTAGATTTAATTAATTACCATACAAAGGTCCAGCCAAATTTAGGAGAAACTCCTTTCAGGACCGGGCGACACTTGTTTATAGATGGTTCCTCCCCAGTGACTGAAGGAAAAAGACACAATGGGTATTCAGTAATTGATGAAGAAGCTCTTAAAGAAATAGAGTCAAGAAAATTGCCCAATAATTGGTCTGCCCAAACTTGTGAGTTGTTTGCACTCAGCCAAGCCTTAAAGGGCTTGCAGAACCAGGAAGGAACCATCCATACTGATTCTAAGTACGCCTTTGGGGTGGCTCATACATTTGAAAAAAATTTTAGACTGAACGAGGTCTTATTAATAATAAGGTTAAAACCTTGTTCACAAGGAGTTAATCACCCAAGTATTGAATAACCTTCAGCTGCCAGAGAAAATCGCTATTGTCCATGTCCCCAGACACACACAAAAAAATCCTGTCTTTTAAGAGTCAGGAAAATAACATAACAGATCAGATAAGCCAAATAGGCTGCCATTTCTTCTGAAATGCCTATTCTCCACTTAACTCCTTACCTTCCTCCTCCTACTGTGATCTCCGTTTTCTCTTCCACTGAGAAAGAAAAGCTAGTAAGAATAGGCACTAAAGAGAGCTCAGAGTAAAAATAGATATTGCCAGACCAAGTCCTGTCCCACGTGCATCAAAGGACTCATTAATCATCAAAGGACTCATGTGTAATGCAGTCCTCAGGAACTTATACTCTAGCCAAAACAGGTTACAGATAGTTGCTGTATATGTAAATATATGAAAACTGATAAACAAACTATAAAAGAGATTATCCCTTGGGGAAAGGAGTCCAGGCTTAAGACCATTCCAAAGTACCCAAATTAATCACACAGAGATGCCTCTAATGGGTCGTATAAAATACTTATTAATGACAGTAGATCACCTCACTCACTGGGTCAAAACTATTCCCTTTACAAATGCAACAGCCATTTATATAGTTAAGGCATTAATTAAAAATATAGTGCTCAAGTTCAGGCTAATAAAAAATATTGACTCAGACAATGGAACCCATTTCACAGCTCATATCATTAAAAAGCTATCCCAAGCCCTAGACATTAAATGAAAATATCATACTCCTTGGCACCCACCTTCATTAAGGAAGGTTAAAAAGACAAATCAGAGCTTAAAGAACCATCTAACCAAATTAGTTATAAAGACTCAGTTGCCATGGACCCAATGTCTTCCTATTGCCCTGCTGAAAATCCGAACTGCTCCTCAAAAAGAAATAGGCCTTTCCCTTTATGAGATGCTCTATAGGTTGCCATATTTACACTCCACTGCTGACGTTCCCACACTTAAAAAAAAGACCAATTCCTCAGGAATTATATACTTGGTCTCTCCTCTACTTTCTCTTTTTCTTAAAACCAAAGGTCTCCAAACACAGGCGCTATCCCTGGGGTTCTCAGTCCATCAGTATCAGCCTGGGGATCACGTCCTCATCAACGAGGAAAAACTTGAGCTGGCCTGGGAAGGACCTTACCTGGTGCTTCTAACCACTAAAACCGTAGTCCGGACAGCAAAAAAAGGATGGACCCATCACACCCGAGTCAAGCAAACACCACCATCTCCAGAGCCATGGGCCATTATCCAAAGAAAAAACCTCTCAAACTAAAGCTAAAAAAAGTTTAACTCTCTTTCATCTATTCTATTACTGTTTCTTCTTTTCTCATTTTATTGCTGACCACCTTGTTATCAATGTAACCAGGTCAGACTCACCCCAAATTATTACCTTTGATGCTTGTCTTGTTATACCTTGTGAGGACGGACAACGACAGAGACAAATCTCTACTTTAGAAAAATACCTCTGTCCCTCCAGAAAAGTCACTGACCCTGCATCTTGCTCACTGCATGGGTACCAAGACACCCCAAATTGAGAGATATGTTCCCAATGGGCAGATATCATATGGACTATCAGAGATCTGGGCTGGACCTCCCCAGAGGGCTGTACTAACCTAAAATCTTACCTCTACTTTTACCAAAGGAACCACCCCCTCTAATTGTCCATCTCACAGTTGTAACCCAGTAACTATCTCCACTAATACTCCTACTTCCACCAACCCTACGCCCTCTTTAGAGCACTTTTTTTTTTTTGATTAAGCAATAATTTTCAGTTTACTAGATGAAACAGACTTGCAACACAGTCTGCATGAATGCAAAATAAGCCATCTTTTACGGCTTAAGAGTAAAGGCTAATGGATACGACCCTATATGCTTCTTTAAAATGCGTTTTATTAACCTCCCTCCTCCTTCTCCATCTAAACCTTCTACCATGCCCAACAACAATGCTGAAGTAAATATTGTAAAGTAGATGATCTAAGGCAAACTCTAGCAATTAAAACAGGATATCAAGATATAAATGTCTGGTTGAAATGGATCAAAAATTCCGTCTGCACATTAAACAAAAGCAATTGTTATGCTTGTGCACACGGCCAGCACACTTGTCCCCTTTCCACTTGAATGGTGCTCCAGTCAACTGGGTATGGGCTGCATGGTAACTCTCTTCCAAGATTCTACAGCTTGGGGCAATAAATCATGCCAAGCTCTCTCTCTGCTCTATCCCAAAGTCCAACACCCTGTGCATCAGCCCCCAAGAGCCATCCAGCTTCCATCTCCCAACATCAATTTCACCTCGTGTCTCTCACAGCATGGGAAAAACTTGGCGTTCCTGGGAAGCTTAATGGAATGCAGTGAGCTTAGGACCTTCCAAGAGCTTACCCATCAGTCCACCCTTAGCCATCCTTGAGCAGATATATGGTGGTATTGTGGTGGACCCTTACTGGGCACTCCACCAACTAACTGGAGCAGCACTTGCCCTCTTGTCCAGTTGGCTATCCCTTTCACTCTGGCATTTCATCAACCAGAGGAAAAAAAAATCACAATACCGAAAAGTAAGAGAAGCCCCTTATAGGCCTTTTGACTCTTAAGTTTATTTAGATGCAATTGGGAGTCTCACAGGAAGTACCTGATAAATTCAAAGCCTGGGACCAAATAGCTGCAGGATTTGAATCATTATTTCCATGGGTAACTATCAATAAAAATGTAGATTGGGGCCGGGCACGGTGGCTCACGCCTGTAATCCCAGCACTTTGGGAGGCCAAGGCGGGCGGATCACGAGGTCAGGAGATCGAGACCATCCTGGCTAACATGGTAAAATCCCATCTCTATTAAAAATGCAAAAAAATTAGCCAGGCACGGTGGCAGGTACCTGTAGTCCCAGCTACTCAGAAGGCTGAGGCAGGAGAAAGGTGTGAACCCGGGAGACGGAGCCTGCAGTGAGCCAAGATCACACCACTGGACTCCAGCCTGGGCAACAGAGTGAGACTCCATCTCAAAAAAATATTAAATAAATAAAAATGTAGATTGGATACATTACATCTATTATAATCAGCAGCAGTTTATTAATTACACCAAAGATGCTGTCAAAGGAATAGCTGACCAATTAGGTCCTACTAGCCAGATGGCTTAGAAAAACAGAACGGCCCTAGACACGATATTAGCTGAAAAAGGTGGAGTGTATGTTATAATTAAAGCTCAATGTTGTACTTTCATCCCAAACAATACTGCCCCCAATGAGAGCATAGTGAAGGCCTTGCCAGGGCTTACCACTTTATCCAATGAATTAGCTAGAATCAACAACTCTTTTTCAAGATGGCTAAAAGGTGGTTTGATAAATGAAAAGAAATCATGGCCTCAATTCTTACTTCTTTTGCAGTTGTAATAGTTGTACTCATTCTTACTGGTGCTATGTCATACCATGCATCATAGGTTAGTGCAAAAGATTATAAAAACAGCACTTACTAAAATCTCCCTTAGCTCTCCTCCACCTTATGCAAATAAGCTTTTCCTTTTAAAGGATCAAGTCGAACAGCAAAGCCAAGACATGTTAAAAAGGTTTAAAGAGAAAAGATTATAAAAATTAAAAGCAGGGAATTATAAGATACAATGAATTTCTCTGAATTTCTCTTCAAAGCTTCAGTCTGTTAACTTCCTTGTTCTTTCATCTCAAACTCAACTTTCTTGTTCTCTATGCCTCCTTGCCTCTAGTTACTGTAAACAACCTTACCGTCAGCTCTAATCAATAATTCACAGCTGTTCCCTTGGTTACCCACTCTGCACCCATTTCACCTTTTTGAAACCGCATATCCACCCTTTGAAACCACACGTCCCACCACTGTAACTCACCTTCCCCTTCCCCCTTCCTTATTTACAAAAAAAAATATTCAGAAGTAGCCAATCAAGTCAGCTTAAATTCTGCGGTCCAACCCCAGCCCACAGGGGAGTGACACTGAGGTAGGGACTACATATTAGAAATAAAAACCTCTTCTCTCCTTTGTTCCCTACGCTCTTGCCATTGCTCCATCCACGAGACCCACCCTTCTGCAAAAATAAATTGCCTTGCCAAAAAAACTTCTGCCTGAGTACTGGTTTCACTTTGCAGCACCAAGCATTTATTTCCAACATGTCTACACAAAAAAGTGAACACAAATGTTTACACTAGTTTTACTCATATTTGCCCAAAAGTGGAGGCAACCAAGATGTCTTTCAATAGGTAAGCAGCTAAAAAAACTGTGGTACACCCATATAATGAGGTATTATTCAGGGAAAAAAAGAAATGAGGTATCCAGCCAGAAAAAGACACGAAGGAATGTTAAATATATGGCTAAGTGAAAGAACCACATCTAAAAAGGCTACATACTATATGATTCCAACTATAGGACATTCTGAAAAGACAAAACTAGAGACAGTAAAAAGTTCAGTGGTGGCCAGGGGATGGGAGGAGAGGGTGGCTAAATAGGTAGATGATGGGATTCTGGGGGCAGTAAAACTATTCTGCATGACTGTAATCGTGGATACATGACATTATGCATTTGTCAATATCCACAGAACTATACAATAAAATGTGTGGGCCCTAATGGAAATTCTAAAAGGCAAATTACACACTTTAGTTAATAATTTAGTATCAATATTAGTTTATCAATTGTAAGAAACGTACCATAGCATTGCAAGATGTTAGTAACCAGGAAAAATGTACCACACCAATGCAAGATGTTAGTAACAGGGGAAATATGGGTGGGGGTAAGGCATTATATAGGCATACTCTACTTTCTGTTCACTTATTATATAAACCTAAACCTGCTCTTAAAAAGTAAGAAAGAAAAAGGCATGACAGCACAATGGTTCTAAGCCACTAGAGTATGTATCACTTGGAAAGTTTATTCATTATTAAAATTTAAATTTAATTAATTAATTTATTTATTTATTCTGAGACAGAGTCTCACTCTGTCTGCCTAGGCTGGAGTGCAGTGGTACAATCCTGGCTCACTGCAACCTCTACCTGCTGGGTTCAAGCAATTCTCATGTCTCAGCCACCTGAGTAGCTGGGACTACAGGCATGCACCACCACGCTCAGCTAATGTTTTTGTATATTTAGTAGAGATAGGGTTTCACTTTGTTGGCCAGGCTGTTCTTGAACTCCTAACCTCAAGTGATCTGCCCGTCTCGGCCTCCCAAAGTGCTGGGATTACAGGTGTGGCCACCGCGCCCAGCCTAAACTTTTAATTTTAGACTACACCATCACATTACTTCTTTGTACTCCAGTTTCCTCAAATGTAAAATGAGAGAGTTAAATCTGACAGACAGGAACATGAATCAGAATACTAGAGTCACTTTCAGCTCAAAATTTATTTTCTTTTCTACATGAACCTAAGTTTGAACTAAAATGAATTCTAAAGCACAGACTCCTTTATTTATCTTAAACCTTTTCAATATAGGCGAAGAGAATTTCCATTATTTTCAACTAAGGTGATAACCAAATTGTCTTATAAGTAAATTAATGGTTAAATAATGTCCTTCCTATCACAATTCTCTCTCCACAAGATCAAGAGCATTTAGTCTTTTGCAACTGTTTGAGGTATTCAAAAAGATCATCAAGAGTGTAAGTTAAGAATCTGAGATAACTATAAGGAATCAGATACTCTCAAGAAGGCAATCCAGATAGAGAGGCTACCATTATCTCTCACTGGTAGCAACTTTCTCATATTCCCTAACATTCACGTAACCAAAGATCAACACACAATAAACCCAATGCCAGCAGAAGTCAATTTCCTTGTCTTAAAAGTGGTATATCACACTAAATGTCAAAAGCCTCATTCTAGAAAACCAAGATTTATGATCTATCTTCAAGCAACTAGTACATAAAATAGCACCTGCGTGCCGTAGAATATGGTACGTAAGAAATAATCAAGTGTTTTCCAATTAATTTATTCAACAAATAGTTGTTGAACATTTACTACACGTCAAGCGCTATGCTGAGCAATGGAACAGAATGATGAGCAAAACCAAGTTTACACTCCAGTAGGGAAGACAAACTAATATGTCAAATGGTAATAAATACAATCTTTTAAAAACAAAGCAACATAACTGGTAGGGTATTTATTGACTGAGAAAGGACACCCGAAAGCCTTTTGGAATAATGATGAAGATGTTCTATACTTAACTTGATCTGGGTGTTGTATTCACTGAGCAGTACACTTAGGCTTTATGCAATCTGCTGTTTATGTTCTACCTGCAAGTGTTTTCTAAGCCTGCTAAAAGGCTTAGAAAGCTGCTAAAAGGCTTTCCAGGTGTTGCACCTGGAATATCAATGTTGTCCAGCTCTAATGACGATTTCCTCTTGATTACCACAATAGTTAACATACTTCCAAATATATGAACTATGTATCTTCACAGCTAAATAAAATTACAATGTCTAGAACCATTAAAGCCAATCATTTAGTAAGCACCAACTGGATACAGACAAGGTAAAAGAAAACCAAACTCTTATCTCAACTTACAGGAAAAGATAAAACAGAATGATGCTAAAAGGAGTCCTACAACTAATCATAATAAATATAAAATGTGATATAAATGCCTTTTAAAAATAAACCTACCTTTAACCATTTAGTGTTTCCTCATTTCCTCCTCTGTTCCAAAACTCCAGAGTTTCTGTTAGAGGGGAACAAAAGGAATGCAAGAACTGTGCATTCAAATTGTTCTACGACCCATACACAGTCTAGCATAGTCACTAAGAGCATAAACTCTGGAGCCAGACAGCCTGGGTTAAATACTAGCTTTGCCACTCACTAACTGTAATACTTTAGCCAAGTTTATTTATTTCAGTTCCCTGTGCCTCAGGCTCCTCATCTGTTAAGCAGGGATAATAGAATCTTATCTCATAGGGTTGTTATGAAGACTACATGAGTTAATTTATGTACTGTGCTTAAAACAGTAGTTGGCATATAAAAAATGCCCTAGATAGGTGTTTATTACTGCTGCTACTCCTGCTACTAGGAATCCTACAAGAATTGGCACCTATGTACAACAAACAGGCAAATTAATCCAGTTAAGAAAAGGTATGGATCCTAACAGCTAATGTCATTGGTAACACTCCATTTCCACTTTTAGCAGGCTTAACATATTCCATTTATACCCAGACTAACAGTACTTTTAGCATGACTCTGTTTTACATTAATGCATCAACTTAGCACATTCCATCTAAATTGTTACTTATACTTACATTATATAAAACAGATCATATGATGCCTAACGAATGACACAAAACATTCAATGAAAGTCAATCAAATTCCCAAGTACAGAAAAGGGAAAATATGCCTATATATGTCAAGGGAAAAAGTTAGTAGTTAAGGCAAATCTAGTTCCTTTTTAATGGGTTTAGACAGTCTCAATTTGATGAATGTCCAACCCCTCCAAAAGGAATCTCTGTCTCTTCACTTTTCTACATGACAATTCAAATCAATAATTTAATCAGTATCTGTACCTACTACGAATCTAACATGTCCCTAGATACAATCAGAGAATGTAAAAATTGTATGAGACATAATCCTTGCTCTGACTGACTAGTCAGGAAGAATCTAACACAAAAGAAATCCACTTATTCAGTCAACAAACACTTCTTGAAGGAGTAGTCAGTGAATGTGGCTTCAGGCCTGGCCTAGGTGGTTTTAAAATTTACAAAGCAAATATGGTCAAATGGATAAAAGCTACACAATGTTAAATACAACAAAAGCTGTAGAGTGTATGAAGGAAGCAAGAAAAAGAAAAATCTGGAATGTCAGAAGACTTCCTAGGAAGGTAACATCTGTGCTAGATGTTGAGAGACAGGTAAGTTGACCAAAAATAGGAGAGAACATTTAAGGCAGAGGCAAAAGCATATACCAGAGACAAATCAATATGCCATCTGAACAGAAGATAAACCAGAAAGGTAGCCAGAGATCTTACACTATGATAAAGGACTTAAACTTTATTCTGTAAGGAATGAGTAGTAAATAAAAGATTCATATGGGGGGATGTATGATCAGACTTCTGAATGTTTACCTGGGGTAAGACAGAAGAATAGACAAGGCTGGAGACAGAAAATCAGTAACAGCCTAAGGGTAGGCAAACCTCTTCTATAAAAGGCCAGGCAGTAAACATTTCAGGCTTTGCAGGCCACACAGTCTCTGTCACAACTACAAAATTCTGCCTTCGTAGCATAAAAACAGTAGTAGACAATACATAAACGAATGAGCAAGGTAGCTGCTTTAATCCATTTTGTGGGGCTATGACAGAATACATGAGACTGGGTAATTTATAAAGAAGAGGTTTATTCACCTCACAATTCTACAGGCCAGGAAATTTAAGAGCATGGCCCTGGCTTCTGGCGAGGGCTTTCATGCTGCATCATAAAATGACAAAGAAGCTCAAAGGGGAAGTGGTCAAATGTGAAGAGGAAAAATCTGGGAGCATCGTGGCCTTGTAACAATCCATTATCTCAGAACTAACCCATTCCCATGAGAACTAATCTAGTACCACCAGAGCAAGAACTCACTCACCGCTACTAAAAGGCACAAAGCCATTCATGAGGGACCCACTCCCCATGAAACAAAACATCTCCCACCAGGCCTCATCTCTTAACACTGCCACACTGATTATCAAAACAAGTTTTAATGGGGACAAACCAACCATATCTAAACCACAGAAGTTGCATTCTAACAAAATTTGATTTACAAAGACAGACAGCTAGCCGTATTCGGCTTTATGGGCTCTAGTTTGCGAACCTCTGGTCTAGGCAGAGTGATAAGGTCCCAAAATAAAGTAAAGGCTCTAGTAAATGAAGAGGAGTAGGTTCCAAAGATACTAAGGGAGTAGACTTGAAGAATGACTACAGGTGGAGAACTAGGTGTAAGGAGGAAACAACTTTGGCTCCTGGGATGGAAGCCAGGGACGTCTATGGATAATAGTGCCATTTACCAAGATAGAGAAGAAGAAGAAGAATACAGAGGTTTCATTTTGTTTAGGGGAGGAGAGAGGTGAGGAGAGAAAATGAGTTCAGTTTTAACATGTTCAGTTTAAAGTAGCTGTGGAACATGTAGGTGGTAATTCCTGCAGGTCTAGGATTCTGAAAAGATCTGGGTTAGAGGACTAGATCTGGTCAAAGCAGCGGTATTAATATCTGGTTTTTCATAAACCAGATCACTGGGGTAGAAGGAAGGTAGGCAGAGTAAGAACAAAGGGCTGAGGTCAAAATATGAACACTTAAACAGGGGTAGGTGGCTGGAGAGGTAGAGAAGTGCTTTGCAGACAAGACTGAGGAAATAACCTGTGAGGCAGAAGAGCCGTTTGAGTGAGGTGTTAAAGGTCACTGTAGCTAAATTAAACTACAGTATACAATCGTTGTGAGAAGAAATTAGTGGGCCAAACACCAGGTCTAGTAGGATCTAGGACACTCTAGATGCTGTCTATCAATTTCCCTTTTTTTTTTTTTAATGATGGAGAAAAATCAGTGGGCAAGCAAGAGAACAGGACATTGGGACATAAAACTGAATAGGCTGGTTTACAAAAAAAAAAGATACTGAAAGAAAGTCAGAAAATTTTAATCAGATGAAAATAGGCAACAGGACAGTTTTCTTAACTAGAATGGGACATAGCTCAACTGTTTAATTAGGTAACATAATCTGTAATATGTAGGGAAGCTGTAACGCTGAAGGAAATAAAGATAACATAGGTGTTAAAGATATAGCACAGCCACTCAGTAGACTGGCTTTACTTTATCATGAATAAAGGTTTTTTTTAAAGTATACAATTAATTATAAAAAGCACTATACTGGGTCAGGCACGGTGGCTCACGCCTGCAATCCCAGCACTTTGGAAGACCGACGCGGGTGGATCACCTGAGGCGGGGCTTTGAGATCAGCCTGGCCAACATGGCAAAACCCCGTCTCTACTAAAAATACAAAAATTAGCCGGGCGTGGTGGTGGGCATCTGTAATCCCAGCTACTTAGGAGGCTGAGGCAGGAGAATCACTTGAACCCAAGAGTCGGAGGTCACAGTGAGCCGAGATCATGCCACTGCACTCCAGCCTGGGCGACAGAGTGAGACTCCATTTCAAAAAACAAACAAACAAAAGATATGAGTAATTTGGTATGACTGCAGATATGAAGAGACTTGCAAATAGGAAGTACTTTTGAAAAAAAGCAATGAAACCTTTAATAATTTGTTAAATCATTCCTGAATTGAACAACAAGGTCTTTTTACTAAACCAGCTATCAATAAAAGTAAAAACTGTTTTTGTGGCATTTAAAATCAGTGAAAATTCCTGTGTGGGTTTAGCAGCATTAAACTTTAAACACCATTAACAAATCCTGAGAAATTCACAGAAAGAAAGAGTTTACTATTTTTAAACATACTAAATGTGCCTCTTCTTTATAAAGGGGATCTGTGGGTGTTAGAGAAATTCAATAAAGAGGGCTACCCTAGAAAACAGGATTTTCCATCCATTGATGTTTTACTATATAAAAAAGGTGCAAATTTTCAACAGGGCTCTAAAATGTTTAACAAAATAGTACAATTTATTTGACAGAAGGAAGAAAATAATGACTAAATTGATGGTTATCAAATGTCTTAAATAATTTCATTCTCTGTCTTTTAAGAGCACAAGTCTCATAAAAAGGTGAATGAATATAGGCTTTCTCAGACCAGGCACAAACCCCCAACTTCCTGCCCTCAAAGTACTGCCATGGGTTAAATTACAGGTTACCCAGTAGTTCTGATACTAAGCCTGAAAGATTCATGAGCCTCACCAGGTTATGTTAATTTCCTGTCCTAAAATAGCTAGTCCACAGCAACCTCTACCCCCCTACAAGTAAAATACCCCATATGGTAATAATTCTAGGTTATTTTTTACCTCTCATTTTTAAACACATTAACCTTCCCTAAATCACTGTTAACAATCCACGAACCTACCTCAGAAAAATAAATCTACTTGTTTATATATGCTGCAAACTCTCATTGCCCTCTTGGACACATAAAATCTGCAACATGACTCTACTTGAATCTATTCCCTTTTCAAATACAGTAACATCTTTCTAATCAAGAAGACTTCCAAAAACATCAAGTTTAGAAAATCAAAATCCTGGAGGCAGGGAGAAAATAATTATTACAGCTAACGTTTACTGAATAAGTACCTAGTTTGTACAAAGCTGTGTTTTTCATGCATTACATCATTTAACCTCAATAGCCATGTGAGATAGGTACTATTATTATCGCCAACTTAAAGATGAAGAAAGCTTTTAGGTAAGTCATTTCTTCAAGGTCAGAGTTCGTAAGTGTTAGAGCTGGGATTCTAAAGCAGTCTAACTACAGAGCTCTACTACAGAGCTCTACATTATAAGTAAAACCGCAGTAGAAAACTATAGGCCAGGCATGGTGGCTCACGTCTGTAATCCCAGCACTTTGGGAGGCCACGGCAGGTGGATCACCTGAGGTCAGTAGTTCGAGACCAGCCCAGCCAACATGGTGAAACCTCTTCTCTACTAAAAATACAAAAATTAGCCAGGCGTGGTGGTGGGAGCCTGTAATCCCAGCTACTCAGGAGGCTGAGGCAGGAGAATCACTCGAACCCAGGAGGTGGAGGTTGCGGTGAGCCCAGATCGCGCCACTACACTCCAGCCTGGGTAACAAAGCGAGACACTGGCTCAAAAAAAACAAAAAAATAAAGAAAAGAAAAAGAAAACTACATATATCACAGAGTACACTTTATAGATGTAATCCCCAGACCTTCAGTCTACTGATTAAAATCAGTAACTTCATTCAAAGAACAATTCTAACAATTTAGTAATGTGGATTTCCCAGTCACAGTTACTTATTAGCACATTTGTAGTAACAGGGACTACTACTGCTAGGACCAACCACATCAATGAGTTAACGGGCAAAACACATGTGCATACACAAGGAAAAGATAAAACTGGCTATTAAAAAGCTACTATATAATTATATTAAATGGCCCCTGAATGGTCTGGCTGTGTCCCACCCAAATCTCATCTTGAATTGTAGCTGCCAAAATTCCTACGAGTTGTGGGAGGGACCCACGTTCAATCATGAGGCACATCTTTCCCGTACTGTTCTCATTATAGTGAATAAGTCTCACAAGATCTGATGGTTTTATAAGGGGGAGTTTCCCTGCACAAGCTCTTTTTGCCTGCTGTCATCCATGTAAGATGTGACTTGCTCCTCCTTGCCATTCACCATGATTGCGAGGCCTTCCAGCCACGTGAACTGTGAGTCCATTATACCTCTTTCCTGTATAAAGCACCCAGTCTCGCGTATGTCTTCATCAGCAGCATGAAAACGAACTAATACAGCCCTAAACTGCTGTATTTTAGAATGGGGCTGTTGCTAGTAATACATTCTTCAATAGGGCAGTACAATAACTGATATTCATGGTAGCTGAAATATCGTAAAGGTATTAAAAAAGATATTCAGCTTTATCTAAAAAATACCTTAGAACAATTTTCACAAAAGAGCAAACAAAAGCATAAAAAACATTTCTCTAGAAAGTTCAAGATGATGGTGTTTTATCCTCTTAGTTCAATCTCTCATTCCCTCCTCTCTCTCTCCTTCCCTAGAACATTAATACTTTCAAATCCCTGCTTGCTCACTTTTAACCTGTACCCCACCAGCTTCATAGGCAAACTTCTCAAACAGTAGTCAATATTCACCATCTTCCACTTCCTCACCTCTATATCCCCCACTTCTCCAGCTTCTATATCCAACTTCCCAGTTTAGTTGCTTTTTCCAAAGTCATCAATGGCTTCTTATTCCTAAATCTAATACACACTTTTCAGATTTTATTTGTCCTTTAGGCAGGACTTAACATTTCAGATCCCTCTCTCCCCTACCCTTCTTCTTTCTTTAAACTGGTCACTTGCCTCCAACACAACCTGACCCTTCTGTTTTTCTTTTCTGATTACGTTTTGCTGAATTTATTTTTCTCTGCCTGCCCCTCAATTATCAGACGGTCTCCAACCATCTTCTCTTATCCTGCTAAAAATTCTCAAAGGATGATCTTAAGCATTCCATTCACCTACTTATGCTACGATGCTCATCAGCTCATACAAGTCTCTGATAGCTCTCCAAATGGCTTCCACAAATCTCCACCCTAGGTCCCTCAAACTAACATGCCCACAATTGAACTCATCTTGGAAAACAACAACACAGCATCTTGGAAAGTGTAGTATGTGTAAGGAGTTTTGTTTTGTTGAAAGTAGGGTTTATTCCACATTTTGATAAACACTGGTATCCATCTGGTCTTCCAAGACAAATAGCTGGGAGTCTTTCTTGACTCCTTCTCCTCTCTCCTTTGGACTCAGAAACCTAAAGAAATCATCAACTACTGAAGGAAGATTGTACAACCTTAATCTTTTCAAATCAATTCCCTTTCCTTCATTCCTCCATCACTTCTTAACAATATCTTGCCTAGGCCCTCCCATAATATTCTTAATTGTTTGTGGCTATAATACTTATCACAGAACATGTGTATTTCTCTATCAACCTGCAAAGTTAGAAAAAAATGTGTCTTTTTCTTTTTATGTAACTCTATTTTGGAACACACACAGCTATCAACAAAAGTCTAGTGAGTAAAGGGTCCCAAGAAGCTAAGCAACACATCAAAAAGAATATAATTTATTAACAATGGTGCAGGAATTTAGGTATAGTCAACTAGCATTTTTTCAATATTGAAATAACCTCCATAACCTGTGATATACTCCATCACCGTACAGCAATAATAGTATATCAATATCACTTTTCATATTCAAAGTGACAAAATATTCTTTTATGGTTTATGCTTCTATGTACATTTTAAATCACTTTCTAAATCAGGGAGGAAGCAATATTTAGAGCAAAATGCTACAATCAGTATGAACAAAAAATCTTTAAGATTTTAGGGCAATTTGTTGTAAAACTGGAAGTTACAGTCGGGGCGGGGGTAGAACCCATCAAGAAAATAAGGGAATATACCAAAATAGAGATACAACATTAAGGAAAGACTGCAAAGACCACTGTTTTCAATGAACAGTTAGCTTCTCAGTAACAACTTGGAAAAAGCAGATATGTCTACTGTTTCATCCTAGTCATTCAATTATTTACATGAAAATGGATCTTTCAACAAAGGATATTAGCCAATTGGAGAGGGTGGGCAGGAGAGGGGAGAAATTAGAAAATTTATACTAGAATTTATTCTGAATTTAAATTCAGCCATAAAAACACAAAAGGAAAATATATGAGTGATTATTTATATCAGTGGTTCTCAAATTGTAGTCTTGGGATCTTTAAACCCATTCAGAAGCCCACAAAGCCAAAACCATTTTCATAATAATATAATTTGCCTTTTTAACTCCCATTCTCTCCTGATTATACAATCAACTTTTCCAGAGGGTACACATTGTGTGATATTGCAACGGATTAAATGCAGAGGCATATATAGAATCCAGATACCTTCTATTAAGCAAGAGACTGGCAAAATGAAAATTTCTTGGTAATTTTATTTTGGAAAATATACTTTTCATTGAAAATGTTAACATGTAAATGGTTTACCATATCTTAACAAAGTATTTTTTTAAATGTCTCTTTTGATTTCTAAGATGGCAAAGATCTACAGATGTCTTTGAGGTTCTCAATTGTTTTGTTTTTTTGAGACGGAGTAAACAAAAGTCTTTGAGGTTCTCAATAGTTTGGCTTTTTGAGACAGAGTCTCAATCTGTCGTACAGGCTAGAGTTGCACTAGTGCGATCTCGGATCACTGCAACCTCCACCTCCCAGGTTCAAGTGATTCTCCTGCCTCAGCCTCCCATGTAGCTGGGATTACAGGCGTGCACCAGCATGCCCAGCTAATTTTTGTATTTTTATTAGAGACAGGGTTTCACCATGTTGGCCAGGCTGGTCTCGAACTCCTGACCTCAAGTGATCCCCCCACCTTGGCCTCCCAAAATGCTGGAATTACAAGCATGAGCCACTGTGCCTGGCAGAGATTCTCAATAGTTTTTTAAGAGTACAAAGGAGTCCTGAGAGCAAGAAGTTTAAAAACTGCCAATTTATAGTTTGAGGAAGAGCAAGTTTCTCTGAACATGACCACAAAGCCAGAAGAGTGACAGATATGGGAATGAGGACATGAAACACTAATGGGAAAACAGCATAATACACAAGGGGCCAATATACCCGTAGAAAAATAATCTTCAGGGGCTGGGCACAGTGGCTCATGCCTGTAATCCTAGCACTTTGAAGGATTACTTCAAAGTGCCTCGGGAGGCCGAGGCAGGTGAGTCACTTGCGGCCAGGAGCTCAAGACAAGCCTGGCCATCATGGCAAAACCCGGTCTCTACTAAAAAAATACAAAAATTAGCAGTGCGAGGTAGCTCATGCCTGTGGTCCCAGCTACTCGGGAGGCTGAAGCATGAGAATTGCTTGAACCCAGGAGGCAGAGGTTGCGGTGAGCCAAGATGGCACCACTGCACTCCAGCCTGGGCAATAGAGCAAGTTTCTGTCTCAAAAAAAAAAAAAAGAAGGTCGGGCACAGTGGCTCACGCCTGTAATCCCAACACTTTGGGAGGACAAGGCCAGTGGATCACGAGGTCAGGAGATCGAGACCATCCTGGCTAACACGGAGAAACCCCGTCTCTACTAAAAATACAACAAAATTAGCCGGGCGCGGTGGCGGCCGCCTGTAGTCCCAGCTATTCGGGAGGCTGAGGCAGGAGAATGGCGTGAACCCGGGAGGCAGAGCTTGCAGTGAGCCGAGATCACACCACTGCACTCCAGCCTGGAGGACAAAGCGAGACTTCGTCTCAAAAAAAAAAAGAACCTTCAAACTTATTAGTAATCAAAGCAATGTAAAAATTAAAAGTGGTTAAATCAACAATAACTTTTTAAAAATTATAATATCTAATTTAGTAACAATGTAGAAAAACAGGTGGCCAGATAAATTCTAGGATTACATGTAAAGCCTAGTAACATGACTAGGAACTTCTAGAAGGCAATTCAGCAAAATGGGTCAAAAATCTTTAAAGTATACATACTCCTCAACCAACCAACTCTACCCTAATCAGATAAGAACACAGGTAAAGTTCTGCTACGAAAATATTCACCTATGCATTTCATTAATTGCAAAAAAGAAAACTGAAAATAATTAAATGTCTAGCAAGAAGAGGATAATGAATATATTATAGCATTCCATTGTGTGTATTAGTTATCATCTGATAATTTTAAATGTTTTGATTTCTGTGGATAGATATATATATTAAAAGTTCAAAACAAGCAGTTATAATTTTTGTTGACTCATTTTATTAAAAAATAATATAGCTATGTGCAAAGAACTAGGATGTGCCTAGGAATTTTAGGTATGTTCCAAGCATTTTACATGCCTTGTCACATTTAATTTTCAAAACCCTATGACATAGGCTGACATCTCTAAATCTCAGTTCTCTCATCTGCAAAACTGGAGTAAGTAACTTACCCCAAAAACATGAAAGCACCAAATCATTAACCCATTAAATAGTGGAGCCCAGATTTGACTCCAGTTCTCAGAGAGTCGGAAGCCCAAACTGTATTATGTTAAATACCACCTGTACATCAAAGGATTAACTGGGGGGATCAGTCAAAATCTCTCTCTCCCTATCCCAGCTATCTTTTCTTCTTTCTCTTTATTCTTTTCCACCACTCTTGTATTTCTTGCTACAATAAAAATATTTTATTTAGTAAGAAAAAAGGTACTTTTAAATACTCTGGTTAAAAAGTCAAAGATTCAATTTGGGGGGAACAGTTACAGTACAGTTTTCAAATTCAATACATCTTGTTATTTAACATTATCTATAGACAAAGAAACAAACTGTAACAACTTCCTTTGAGAAGCATCACAAAGTTAATGTACTTTGTGTTGATAATGTAATGTATGTTGTTGATATATTTTATTTAACTACTATGTAAAAATATAAATCATATCATTTCAGTAATCAATACAAAACTTACTGAGTTTTTCCCCTCCAAACTAAATATTCAAAATCTGTTGTGTATTTTATTCTTACAGCCAGTCTCAATTTGGACTAGCCAACCTTCAGGGGCTTAATAGCCACATGTCACTAGTGGCAATTAGTTGCTAATCTTGGATGGTAGAGTTATAGAGTCTCCTGAGAGTAAATATACAGAAATTCTTACATCTCAAGATGCAGTAATCTTTAGCATGTCTTGCTGTTAATGTACTTTAGTATCAAAAAAACCTGGCTTGAAATCCACAACTTATAAAGCTGCAAACCTTAAACAAATTACTTAACTTTTCTAAACTCAATTTTCTTATTTGTAAAATAAAGGTAATAATGCCTCTCCCTCAGGATTATTATGAGGACTATGTTAAAAGAATAATGCGGCTGGGCACGGTGGCTCATGCCTGTAATCCTACCACTTTTGGGAGGCCAAGGCGGGCAGATTACCTGAGCTCAGGAGTTCAAGAGCAGACTGGGCAACACGGCAAAACCCTGTCTCTACTAAAAATACAAAAATTAGCCGGGCATGGCAGCATGTGCCTATAGTGCCAGCCTCTCGGGAGGCTGAGGCAGAACTGCTTGAACCCAGGAAGCAGAGGTTGCAGTGAGTCAAGATCACACCCCTGCACTCCAGCCTGAGTGGCAGAGCAAGATTCTGTCTCAAAAAAAAAAAAAAAGAATGCATGTCAAGAGTGTAAGATATAATACTTAATAAATGCTAATTCCTTAAAAAAGACATACATACATACTGACTCAAGAGCAAACTGATATTAAATTATGTTCTGATTAAACATATTATCAGTAGTTAATGGCTCATATTCACTTTTAATTTAAATTAAATCAAAACCAAAATACTCAATAAAATAAATTCCCCTGCCTTTTGGGAAACCCCAGACCTCAAAAAGCAGCACTCTGGAACAAATATTTTTATCTTCTTCTCTTCATTACTGCCCTATTTGACTTTTGTATCTTTAGGACTCTAGCAGAATGCCTAGCATATAGTCGGCTTTAAGTGCTGGATGAATAAAAGTGGAAGCCTTGGAACACCTAACACACTGTCTCCTTAATAATGAGTCTCATTATCACTCAAGTCTAAAAGTCTTCACACAAAGCTGTGGTGCTAATTAACATTCAACAACTGTTTTGATTCCAAAAAAGTAATCCTACAGCAAGTTTCACCCAGTTCACTTTTTTACAACTCCTGAATTCCAAAGGAATAACAAACACAAAGTCCCTGGAGGTGAATCTTAAAGTCAGTGAGAAAGCAAGAGAGCTCAGAAATCGTAGTCCAAGTCCCTCACCCAAAAAGCTATGCCAATTAGGCCAGAATCTCACAGCAAGCTAGGTCATTTAGCAATATTTAATAAGCACCTACTATGTACCGGGACAAAGTTCTGAAATTCCAACCTGCCTATAAATTTAACTCTATTACTAGAGCTATAATGAAATAGCCATACTACGAAACAGCTAGAGAACCCTAACCTTCTTCTGTAAACACTTAGAATAAATTTCACTTTCATCAACCAAATAGAACATCCAATCATTCCACAAATACTGAGTGCACACTATTCATTTACTCAAAAAAAATTTTACTGAAATCTCGTTATATGCCAGGCATTACCCTGAACTCTGGGAATACACAATGAACTACATAGAAACAAAACTTCCTGCATTAATGGCATTTATATCTCAAAAGTGGAAAGAGGGAGGGGAGAAGAATAGACACAGATAAACAAAATCTATTATACATTATAAGGTGATAAGTGTTGGAAGGAAAAATATGGCAAAGAAGGGAAATGGAAAATGCAGGGTCAAGGAGAACAGTTGCCAATTTTTTAAAAAAGGTGTAAAAGAAGGCCTAAGAAAAACATTTTAACAAGGTCTTAAAGGCAATACTACATTAAACTAACACAGGTATCAGACCTAGATAGACCAGATACATTAGCAGCAATCTGGGAACGAATTTTTTCAATTCTTGAAAAGGGTAGGAAGTCTTGGCCAGGGACAGTGGCTCACCCCGGTAATTCCAGCACTTAGGGAGCAGAGGCGGGAGAATCACGTGAGCCCAGGAGGTCAAGAAAAACCTGGGCAGCACAGGGGGACCCCGTCTCTACAAAAATTAAAAAATTAGCCAGGCATGGTGGCACACCCCGGTGGTCTCAGCTACTTGGAAGGCTGAGGTAGAAGGATTGCCTGGGTCTGGGAAGTCTAGAATGCAGTGGGCCCTGACTGCGCCACTTCACTCCAGCCTGGGTGACAGCGCGAGACCCTGCTTCAAAAAAAATAGAAAAAGAAAATCTTGGGACAGAAAGACTCTGATGATTTGAATGAAACCAATTCTTAGGAAGGTTAAACAATAAATATGAGTTACTAAGTTTCAACTGGGAAAAAGAAAATACCGGACTGCAACATCCTGAAAATGTAGCAAGTCAGTCAATCTGTCCATTTATTTATTTATTTATTTATTTATGGTAGTGCTTCGTTGCCAGCAACCACAAATAAACATTTAAAAGATTTTGTCACTTTTCTGTTGTCAGGCTTCAAACTTTAGATGCTTAGCCTTAATTTTCTACTCTTTCCATTTCTATCATCAAAAAAACACCATCAAATTGGCAGAAATCAAAGGCTGTACAAGGACATTTCAATTCCCCATTTTGTGTGCTTCGAATTCCATTTGTTGCTTAGAATTCCATTAGTAACAATTTAAATCTCTATTTTAAAGATGCTTGAGGAATTTACTGTTTATAGGCATCCAGAAATAAGTTATTTTATAAAATCAGAGGATATTTTAAAAAATAACTTAGGTTTCTTGTTCGACAATACTGTTACTGTAGAAAATTAGAAAATAAAGATAGCAAAAGAAAATATATTTGAATAACAGGACTATAATTTACTAAATATTCTGGAGCATACTCGCACAAATTATTCTCTAGATTTTGTTGCAGTTTCTGAAAATACACTGCACATACTCCTTTGCAATGTGCTATTTTCACTATTATCAATTTATTTCAATGTAAAATATTCTACATCATCATCACTTGTAATCTTACTGTGTAAATACCATAGGATTGTTAAGAAGATTAAACAAATGTAATGTCTGGCACAAAAGAAACACTATTTAGACACTATTATTGTTATTAGTTTCAGGATTACATTTTTCATAAACAGTCATGTATATCTAAGTTTGTGGGCATATCCTTAATTTATTTTACTTACAGTCCTAGAAGTAGAATTTCTGAAACTCTTCCAAACTGCTCTCCAGAAAGAATACATGATTTATTTATTACTTTATTTATTTATTTTAGACAGAGGTTTGCTCTTGTTGTCCAGGCTAGAATGTAATGGCGCAATCTCGGCTCACTGCGACCTCTGGGTCCTGGGTTCAAGCAATTGTCCTGCCTCAGCCTCCTGAGTAGCTGGGATTACAGGCATGTGCCACCATGCCCAGCTAATTTTGTACTTTTAGTAGAGACAGGGTTTCTCCATTGGTCAGGCTGGTCTCGAACTCCCAACCTTAGGTGATCCACCCGCCTTGGCCTCCCAAACTGTTGGGATTACAAGCATAAGTCACCATTTCCGGCCATATATGAATTTATTATCCTTCAGCAACACACCTCCTGAAACCCTTGTTAGCAACTGAGTATTATATTTCTAATTTTAACAATTTGGGGGTCAAAGAGTATAATTTTATCTCATTTTATTTTTGTTTCTTTAACTATATTAAACATTCTTTTACATGTTGACTCTTTGTATTCCTCTTCACGTGAATTCCTTCCCAAAAATATTTTAAAGTGAACTACTCCAATATTCAGTCAGAAAAATCACATATTAAACTTGTTTAAGGCATGTTACATGTACCACCACTCGATACATGCTGCCTTCAAAAATATACAGCAAGTTATACACTCTCACTTCATCTACCATAACTCTCAACTTAGTATCTCCCACTAATATTTAAAGACAAAACATTAATGCCAAAGTCTAAGGGGAAAAAAGGAGTTCAAATTAAAAGTCTTAAAACTGCCTAATTATGTAATCTATAGTATCACCATTAATAGACTCATTTAAAAGAACAGATACTTAAGAATTGACATGAAAACATATCTATGATATACTGACAAGTGAAAAAAGTACTCAGAACAGTTTGAGTGGTATGATCCAGTTATAATTTATATAGTAAAACATAAAGAATGGGAAGAATGAGGAGGTAGTCGCTGTCCTAGGTGCTAGGGACCCAGTGATGAAAAAGATCAGAAGGTTATTCCCTGCTTTTATGGAACTTACATTCAACTCTGTTGGTTAATAGGCATCTCAACTTTATCTGGATTTACTTTTAGTATTAAACCATAATCAATTACAACAATAAAAGTTTTCTCAATTTCTTTGCAAACATAACTTTGAGCCTACAGAGAAAGTAAAGAGGAATATATACACTACTTTCTGGACTTTAATGCAGATTACAATACTGTAAGATTTAGGAAGCACACATACACACAAACATACACAAAATATGTATGTAGTATTAATGACACAGAAAAAAGGCTCAAAATCATTTTTTAAAATCTTACTTATATTCAGGAATCTTTTCTCATTAGCCAAACTTAAAAGCTCAACTAATAATGCTATGTTTAAAAAATTAAGTTGCAGAATATTCATAATATGATCCCAATTTTGCTTAAAAAGCATTCACAGTATATAAATGCTGTATATGCCTTTAATGAAAAGTCTTGAACTAACTAGTAGTAACTTCTGGAGATATGAATAGAGGAAAAGTGGGCAGACAGGAATCAGAGAACTATTTAAACTTTTTATTATGTGTACTTCTATACTGTTTTGAGTATCTGTGATAAAATATCTTTATGATAAAAATGAAAATAAAATATTTTAAAGTTTAAGTGCCACAAGAACCAAGTATCTGGTCCCATCAAAATTTCCCTATGCAATACCCTAATGTCCATAATATGGAACTGTTTGAATAAAAAAGTTAGAGTGCTGGCCGGGCGAGATGGCTCACGCTTGTAATCCCAGCACTTTGGGAAGCCAAGGTGGGCAGATCACCTGAGGTCAGGAGGTCAAGACCAGCCTGGCCAACATGGTGAAACCCCTCCTCTACTTACAAAAAATTAGCAGGGTGCGGTGGCGGGTGCCTGTTAATACCAGCTACTTGGGAGCGTGAGACAGGAGAATCGCTTGAGCCCTGGAGGCAGAGGTTGTAGTGAGCCAAGATCGCACCACTGCACTCTAGTCTGGGCGACAGAGTGAGACTCTGTCTCAAAAAAAAAAAAAAATCACAGCACTTTGGGAGGCCAAGGCAGGCAGATCACTTGACCTCAGGAGTCTGAGACCAGCCTGGTCAACATGGCGAAACCCCACCTCTACCAAAAATACAAAAATTAGCTGGGCGTGGTGGTGCACGTCTGTAATCACGGCTACTTGGGAGGCTGAGGCATAAGAATCGCTTGAACCCAGGAGACAGAGGTCACAGTGAGCCAATATTGTGCCACTGCACTCCAGCCTGGGAAACACAGCGAGACTCTCTCCCAAAAAAATTAAATAAACAATTAATTGATTAAAAAGCAATTTAACTGTACCTCCCTATTATACTAATTGCAAAGAATTATTAAATTGTTTTCAATAATCATTTTCACAATAACTTCAGAAATATTAATATATGTATGCATAAATACAAATAATAAAGCAATTCGTTATTCTCAAAATTTCCAGCATAAGAGAAAAAAAGTATAAAGCTAAGAAAGAGAGAAAACCTTATAACCCTAAACCCTTAATATTGAAACAAAATCGGATTTGGAAGTATTGATACGAATCACAGTGTGTTTTCTCATTTAAAAAAATTCCAAAATTTAGCAAAGTTGCAGAATATAAGAGCAACACATAAAAATTGGAATTTTTATACACTAACAATAAACAATCTGAAAAGGATACTAATAAGCAATTCAAGTTACAGCAGTATCCAAAAAGAAAAATAAAAAAACACTAGGAATAAACTTAACTGAAGATGTACAAGACTTGAAAACTACAAAACACTGTTAAAGAAAATTAAAGAAAACCTAAATAAATGAAAAGAAATCCTGTATTCAAGGATACAAAGACGTGAGTGTCAAGATGTCAATATGCAAATTGATCTACAGATTCAACTCAATCCCTACCAAAATCCCAAAGGCCTTTTCTGCAGAAAAGAAAAAGGCAATCCTAAAACATATATGAAATTGTAAGGGACCCTAAATACCTAAAGCAATCTTGAAAAGAACAAAGTTGGGGACTTACTGATTTCAAAATTTATGACAAAGCTACAGTTATCAAGACAGTGCGGTACTGACATAAAGACAGACATACAGATCAATGGAATAAGAACTGTGCATCCAAAAATAAACCCATGTATCTATGGTCAACTGATGCGTAATAAGAGTGCCAACACCACACAACGGGGAAAAAAAATAAACTCTTCAACAAATGGAGTTTGTACAACGAGACCCTTACCTTACTCCATATACTAAAATTAACTAAAAATGGATCAGAGACCTAAATATAAGAAATAAGACTACAAACCCCTTAGAAGAAAACATATGGGTAAATCATGACCTTAGACTTGACAATGCTCTTTTTAGATATGATACCAAAAGCACAAGCAAGAAGAGAAAAAAACAGGAACATTCAACTTCACCTAAATTTAAAACTTTTGTGCATCAAAGAGCACTAAAAAGAGAATGAAAAAACCCACAGAATGGAGAGGTTATAATATCTGACAGGGTGAAGCATCAAGAATATATAAAGAACATTTAAAACTGAATAACAAAAAGACAATCCAATTTTTAAAAGATAAAGAACTTACATAAACATTTCTCCAAAGAAAATACACAAACCACCAACAATGGTAGTTTGCACCTAAAAAGATGCTCTACATCAATAGTCATTAAGGAAATGCAAATCAAAACCACCATGAAATAACAGTTCATACCCACCAGGATAGCAATAATCAAAAAATAGAAATAAGGCTTAAAGAAGATGTGGAGAAAGGGGAACCCTACTACACTGCTGGAGGAAATGTGAAATGGTCAGCCATTATGGAAAAGAGTTTGGCAGTTCCCCAGTAAATTAAACATAGAAATACCCTATGACCCTGCAATTTCATTATTAGGTATAGACCTAGAAAAGAAATGACAGGTGTTCAAAAACTTGTACACAAATGTTCACAGCAACACTATTCACAATAGTCAAAAGCCATAAACAATCCAAACGTCCATCAACTGAATAAACAAAATGTAGTATATGCACACAATGGAATATTATTCAGCCATGAACAGGAATGAAGTATTGATACATGCTAAACAGGGATAAACCTTGAAAACATTATTCTAAGTGGAAAAAAGCCAAACACAAAAGGTCACATAAAGTATGATTCCATTTATATCAAATGTCCAGAACAAGCAAATACACAGAGTTGGAAAGCAAATTAATGCCAGATCTGGGGCAGGGGGGAAATGGGGAGTAACTACTTAATGAATATAGGGTTTCCTTGCGAGATAGAGAAAAGCTCTTGAACAAATTGGTGATAGATGTACAACATGGTAAACGCACTTAATATTAATGATTTTACACTTTAAAATCGTTCAAATAGTCAATTCAATGCTATATGTATTTTAACACAATTTTTTAAAAAATCACACAGACTGCCAGGCATGGTGGCTCACGTCTGTAATCCCAGCACTTTGGGAGGCTGAGGCAGGCAGATCACGAGGTCACGAGATCCAGACCATCCTGGTTAACACGGTGAAACCTCGTCTCTATTAAAAAGACAAAAAATCAGCCGGGCGTCGTGGCAGGCGCCTATGGTCCCAGCTACTCAGGAGGCTGAGGCAGGAGAATGGCGTGAACCCGGGAGACAGAGCTTGCAGTGAGCCGAGATCGCGCCACTGCACTCCAGCCTGGGCGACAGAGCTAGATTCCATCTAAAAAAAAAAAAAAATCACACAGACATACAACCACACCCTGGCTCTGTCCACTAAAAGATCCTAAAAACAACCACCAACCCAGAGCAACACACACTCAAACTGTGGTCTCTAAATACTATTCCCCATTAAAAGGAATCAGAACCCATTAGAGTAATGACTGGTTCTAGATATCTAAGACAGATGATGTACAAGATGAGCCTGGAACATCTTGTCATACTAGAAAACAGAATCACCAAAGACTACTGAAGTTATATGGAAAGATAAAACAGCCAACATGATGGGGCTCACATTGGCAAAAATGGAACAATTTGACAATTAAAGAGAATGTAACAGATTAAAACATCAAACATACTCAAAACTAGGGGTTCATATAAACACGTACTTAAAAAAAAAAAGAAAACACCTCACTCTGTCAAATGCTAAAGAATCAAGACTTATCCTGCTTTTTCTCAGGATAATAATAAAATTGAAGTAAAGTTCTCCTTCACAGAAAAATTCCAGCTACAAAATACAAAATGAATGATAGAATATCACCACTGGCTATCTCTAATGAAATAATGATCTAGATTGGGGTCAGCACACTTTCCATAAAGGGCCAGATAGTAAATATTTCAGGCTTTACAGGACACACAGTCTGTCTTAACTACTTAACTCTGCCATTATATCTGAAAATCAGCTATAGATAATACATAAAAGAACAAGTGTGGCTACATCCTAAAAAAAACTTTATTTACAACATAAGCAGTGAATCGTATTTGGCCTATAAGCTGTAGTTTGCAGAAACCTTGATATAGACCAGCGGTGTCCATTCTTTTGGGTTCCTTGGGTGACACTGGAAGAAGTATAGTCTCGGGCCACACAAATACATGAATACTAATGATAGCTGATGAGAAAAAAAAATTGTAAAAAATCTCATAATGTTTTAAGAAAGTTTACAAACTTGTGTTGGGCCACATTCAAAGCTGTCCTGGGCCACATGTGGCCTGGGAATTGGACAAGCTTTTCTAGACAATGATCATAAATGACTGTTACAGAGAATAGGTGAAAGACTGATGGGGAACTTTATAACACATAAAGGATCACTTCAAAAGAATAGACGCAGTAATCAACTGTAACATCACAAAAAAAAGAGAGGGAACTAGACATCACATGACACCTGATGTTACGCAATAGGAAATACAGATGCTTCTTGACATACAATGGAGTACATCCAGTAAATCCATTGTAAACTGGAAATACTGTAAGTTGAAAATGTACCTAATACACCTAACCTACCAAACATCATAGTTTAGCCTAGCCTACCTTAAACATGATCCAACACTTAATTTAGCCTATAGTTGGGCAAAATCACCTAACACAAAGACTTAACATAAAATTCTATAACGAAGTTATCATAAAGAATTTTGCATCAAATTTCAAAGTACAGCTTCTACTGAATGCATATCACTTTTGCAGTATCATAAAGTCAAAAAATCGTAAGTTGAACCATCGTGAATTGGGGATCACCTGTATTCAGTACCATGCAATAAAGTAGTATGACTAAAAAGTCTAACCAATCATTTGCAGAAAATATAAGAAATAAAGGAGCTTGTTAAATAACCACAGAGATGCAATCAGCAAAACCCTGAATGTGGGAAATTCCAAAGAACAAATGATCTGATTTCCTCAATAAATAAATGGCAAGGAAAAGAGTTAAAGAAAAAATATTACCAATTGAAAGGAAAGTTAAAAATAGCAACCAAATGCTATGGACCTTGTTTTGAATCCCAAGTAAAAAACAAACCATGTTTTTAAGGGAAAAAAAGATACAATCACAGAAATGTGAATACTGACTGGATCTGATGTTACAGAATTCTTTAATTTTTAAAAGGTGAAATCATGGTGCTGTATTTGTATTTCTTTGTCTTATGCATCCTCATGTTTTAGAAACAAATAGTACTTTCCAAAAACATCATATGATGTCTGAAATTTGCTTTTAAAATATTTGGGACCAGGTGCAGTTGCTCAAGCCTGCAATCTCAGCACTTTGGGAGGCCGAGGCGGGTGGATCATGAGGTCAGGTGTTCAAGACCAGCCTGACCAACATGGTGAAACTTCATCTCTACTAAAAATACAAAAATTAGCCAGGTGTGGTGGCATGTGCCTCTAATCCCAGCTACTCAGAGGCTGAGGCAGGAGAATACCTTGAACCCAGGGAGGCAGAGGTTGCAGTGAGCCGAGATCACGCCACTGCGCTCCAGCCTGGGTGACAGAGTGAGACTCCATCTCGGGGAAAAAAAAAAAAATTGGAGGCCAGGAGCGGTAGGTAGCTCATGCCTGTATTCCCACACTCTGGGAGGCCAAGGAGGGCAGATCACTTGAGGTCAGGAGTTCAAGACCCGCCTGGCCAACATGGTGAAACCCCACCCCTACTAAAAATCCAAAAATTAGCCAGCGTGTTAGCGCACACTTGTAATCCCAGCTACTCGGGAGGCGGAGGCAGGAGAATCGCTTGATCAGGAGGTGGGGGGTGCAGTGAGCCGAGATCACGCCACTGCACTCCAGCCTGGGTGACAGAGCGAGACCCTGTCTCAAAAAATAAGTAATAACAATAATAATAATAAATTGGGGTTAGTAGTAAGGGTATAGATAAAATATGATTGACCATGTAATTATAGAAATTGGTGATGGAGATACAGTGGTTTATTAAACTAATCTACCTAGTTTTACATAATTGAAAACATCTTAATAATTTAAAATTGATGTAAAATAAAAACCCCAAAATGGAAAAAAGTATTCACCATCTGGGAGCTCAAGTTTCCCTAAAAAGTATAATAAAAATTACTCCATTCTACTGAAATCCAAATTCAGAACCCACAGAGATGTAAGGGTAACAGGAAAGGAAGGAAAGGGAAAGGGAGCCAAGAGGCAGAAAAGGAAAATGAAGAAAGCTGTCATTCATTCTTCCCTTCCCTTACCCCGGTTAATGACAAAGTAGTGAGGGGCGGCCTGTTGCTCCTCTAAAAATGTCCTGGCAGGGACAAAGAGTATTTTACTTTATGAGAAAAGGTTTCCCATGAAAATCACTCTACCTCAAGCTGTAAATATTATCTGATGTTCTCAGAGGTCCCAATGACCTTGGCTATTTCAAAGCAGGAAATAACAAGGAAGGAAGAGAAAATTTTTCAGAGTTGGGGAAAAGTTTCTCTCCCCAACTTCCTCAAAATTGAGAAGAACAAAAACTGAAGAAAAAACTAAAACATACAGTATTCTGCTTAACTCAATTCACAGTTAATAGCCTTAATGGTATTGAATGGTCCCAAATAGCTATTCAAATTTTTGAAGAGTATCTCAGACCATTTAAGTTAACTCTACTAAATACAGCTGTGGACAACCCAGTTGGGGGCATAGGGGACAATCTTCACATCTCACCATAATATGGTATGTCCCTCATATTTGAACATTTTATTAAATACTCAATACGTAATGGTCAATACAAACCAGACTGCCACTGCATACAGACTACCCTGAAAACAGTTTTTGAAAAAAAAAAATGCAGTCTAAAAATATTAACTATACAACTATCACATCTATTGAAAATACACATTTCACATTAAACACAAACAAAACTTTAAAGGCACCTGCTAGGTCAACACTTGCTGATTACGAATACTCACTTAAAAACTGCCAGATCCCTAGTGACGACTCCAACTTTCTTAACGCCCTATAAAATATACTTAAGATGGAATTTCTATCACTTTAAAAATGCATCTGGTGATGATTTTCCCTAAACAAATACAGGGGGAAGGCCAGGAGCGGTGGCTCACGCCTGTAATCCCAGTACTTTGGGAGGCTGAGGTGGGTGAATCATGAGGTCAAGAGATTGAGACCATCTTGGCCAACATGGTGAAACCCCGTCTATACTAAAAATACAAAAATTAGCTGGTTGTGGTGATGTGTGCCTATAGTCCCAGCTACTTGGGAGGCTGAGGCAGGAGAATCACTTGAACCCAGGAGGTGGAGGTTGCAGTGAGCCAAGATCGCACCACTGCACTCGAGCCCGGGGACAGAGCAAGACTTCATCTAAAAAAAGAAAAAAAAAAAAAGGAAAAAAGATTGAGACTTTCCTTATAACCATCCTATATATTTAATAGTTTTTAAAAAAACACAAGAGGATATAGAAAGGTAACAACCCAACCTAAGCCTTATTATTGTTATTACTGCTAACAATAATAGCAGCTAAGATTACTATGTGCCAGACCCTGTGCTAAGCATATTACAAGCATAATTACCTGCTTCACAATCACTCAGAAAGGCAGTTACTATCACCACTTCCAGATAAGAAAAATGAAGCTATAAAAAGTTAGTATCTTACCTAAGCTCTACTATACTTGATCACAGATGAGACTAGAATGGTCCTACAACGTCAGAAAAAAAAATGTATGGAATATCTAAAGATGGTATCAAATCTCACTCAAAAAGCACTTTACAGTAGTATCTGAAATATTTCACTATAGAAACACGCAGAGTTCATCTATTAATATACAAAGCAATGAATGATGTGGAACCTGTGTCAAGCAGTCAATTTATTATCCTTTTCTTCTTCCCTAAGTAGGGCAGCTTAGTCTTTTCCTTGTATATATTGCCAAACTGCTGTTCCTAAGGAGTAAAATCTAATAGACAGCAGTTCATTATAATCACACAGTGCCAACGTAGTTCAAACGGGCAAAAACTTAAGAACCGGCAAAATTAAGGATCCATTCCGAGTTCTACCTCATTATTAGTTTTGTGTCCTTTACCCACCAGCAGGGACTCAGACTCCTTGTCTGCGAAATGGAGATACTACTTAGACCCAGTGGAGCAAATCCTCATTAAATGTTTGCTTCCTCCCCTTCTCAAATAAAAGCAAGGTCCAAATATACCTAAGCCAGAGCTTCCAAAGTCTGATCCAAAGAGTATCAGTTCTTTGAGGGATGCTATAAGCAGCATTTCCCAAATTTTGGCCACAGACTACTTATTACAGCACAACATCGTTTAGAGTAACTACCGTGGGAGACACTGGCCAAAGAATTTTCACATAGATTAAATAAAACAACAACAACTTTACTTCACATTCTGTGATCACTCTTTTAGTTCCTTAGTGCTCATTTTTATCTACTATCTAGTTCCCATCTTAATTCCATATAGTTGAGCTGACAAGTACCTCTGGTTATATGAGTATTCTATATATTAAATGCTATACATCAGGGGTTTCTGTGGCCTATTAGGAACCAGACCGCACAGCAGGAGGTCAGCAGCAGGCAAGCGAGCAAGGCTTCATCCGTATTTACAGCGGCTCCTCACTGCTCACATTACCACCTGAGCTCCGCCACCTGTCAGATCAGCAGCAGCATCAGATTCTCATAGAAGTGTGAACTCTATTGTAAACTGCACATGCGAGGGATCTAGGTGCGCATTCCTTATGAGAATCTAGTGCCTGATAATCTATCAGTCTATCACTGTCTCCCCAGCACTCCCAGATGGGACTGTCTAGTCACAGGAAAAGCAGCTCAGGGCTCCTACTGATTCTACACTATGGTGAATTGTATAATTATTTTATTATATATTACAATGTAATAATAATAAAGTGCACAATAAATGAAATGCACTTGAATCATGCCAAAACCATCCACCCTGGTCCATGGAAAAATTGTCTTCCACAAAAGCAGTCCTGGTGGCAAAAAGGCTTGGGACCACTGCCATTACATTAAGAACCCAGATATATTATTTTAAGTGGTGTCTCAAAAAATCCAACTATTAGTACATGAAACACAGGGCTTATTGCAAAGTTAACAGAAAACTGTGTTTTTCCATTAGTCTTCCAGCTACAGAATAGAAGGGAAAGGGAGGGAAAAGTTTTACTTTTAATCAGTTTTACTTATTGAATATTAAGTCAATGATTAAAAATGAAATGTCAGCCTGGCCCCGACCTGCAGGCAATAGGCATGGCAGAGAATGAGAGTCAATTACACTATATCTGAATTTTTGTATCATCACAGAATTTCACTGTAATCTGACAAAACACTCATCAACTAAGAAAAGTTCAATTCAGGCCGGGCGCGGTGGCTCAAGCCTGTAATCCCAGCACTTTGGGAGGCCGAGACGGGCGGATCACGAGGTCAGGAGATCAAGACCATCCTGGCTAACATGGTGAAACCCCGTCTCTACTAAAAAAATACAAAAAAACTAGCCGGGCGAGGTGGCGGGCGCCTGTAGTCCCAGCTACTCGGGAGGCTGAGGCAGGAGAATGGCGTGAACCCGGGAGGTGGAGCTTGCAGTGAGCTGAGATCCGGCCACTGCACTCCAGCCTGGGCGACAGAGCGAGACTCCGTCTTAAAAAAAAAAAAAAAAAAAAAAAAAGGTCAATTCAGAGGCACAGAAAATTTTCTCCAACTCATGAAAACGATAAATCAACCTTTTCTATTAATATTTAACTATGTTCGGCCAGGCGTGGTAGCTTACGCCTATAACCCAGTACTTTGGGAGGCTGAGGCAGGAGGATCACATGAGGTCAGGAGTTCAAGGCCACTCTGGCCAACATGGCGAACAGATGGTTCGCCATGGTAGAGAACACCGTCTCTACCAAAAACACAAAAATTGGCCGGGCATGGTGGTACGTGCCTGTAATCCCAACTACTCAAGAGGCTGAGGCAGAAGAATTGATTGAACCCAAAAGGCAGAGGTTGCCATGAGCTGAGATCGTGCCACTGCACTTCAGCCTGAGCAAGACTCAGTCTCAAAAATAATAATAATAATAATAATTAACTATCTTCAAACACTATAAAATACTTCTTAAAAGAAAACATGATAATCAACTATGTATTACAATTTGGTTTCTATATTTAAGATTCAAAGTTTTCCATTTCTGGCTTATTTTTCAACATTCATCATTTATTATATGACAACTAAGTACAAAGGATTTTCCAGTGCAAGAATAATATAAAACAACAACAAAAATTATTGAGACCAATAACCATGGGAAATAATAAGGACAGAGGCAGGTGAAGTTTAACACTTCTGTTCTGCCTTGAATCAAACTATGATACGTTAACTGAGCTCAAAATTTGTGCCTTCAAGTTACCAGAAGTAGCAAGGCTCCATTTCTGTACATTCGCATGCTCTTAGGACAGTAAAGTAGTTAAGAATAAGAGCTCTAGACTAAATTACCTGGGTTGGAATCCAGGCTCCGCCACCTGTTGGCTATGAAACCTTGGCAAGAGTTACTTAACTTCTCTAACATTGTTTCATCTGTTAAAGGTAAGGTGCTCCTGGCTGAGCTCTGTGGCTCACATCTACAATCCCTGTACTCTGAGAGGACAGGGCAGAAGAATTGCTTGAGCCCAGTCTGGACAACATAGGGAGACCCTACCTCTACAAAAAAATTTTGTTTTAAAAATTAGCCTGGCATGGTGGTACGGGCCTGTAGTCCTAGCTAACTGAAAGGCTGAGGCAAGAGTATCACCTGAGCCCAGGAGGTAGGCTGCAGTGAGCCACAACCACACCATAGCACTTCGGCCTGGGCAAGAGAGCAATACCTCATCTCAAAGAAAAAAAGAAAAGGATAGGAGCTCGGGCTCAAAACTGATCTTGCAATAAGGATTTCAACTACACTTTTTACCCATCTCTTACAGCCACTGTTTTATAGCTAGCCAGATCAGTTTTAAAAGCAAGGTATTTGCTCTTAAAATTTTATTTTAAAATAAAATAAACTTTACTTATATATGACTGATAATTACTTTCTCCTCCATAAGTAACACTACAAAAAGTAAAAGTTCCTAAGCCTTACCCTAAGAAACCTTAAGTCTTCCAATTTCGGGCAATTATCTTATTCCCTTTCCAAATTATAAAGGCCATACAGTGGAGCAATTAAGAGAACAGGTTCAAAGTATGGCTATGCATCTTGCTGGCTGTGTAAAGCTCTGAAAGCCTCAGTTTCCTCATTTATAAATTCAATTTGCCTTACAAGACTGTGATGAAGATTAAATAAGATACAAACAAGTTGCTTAAAATAGAGAATAGAAAACCATGGAGAAAACCGTAAAACAAAGAGTTGGTTTTTTGAAAAAATGAAATCAACAAACCCTTAGACTACAGAAAAAGAGAGGGGTCTCAAATATACAAAATGAGAAATGAAAGTGGAAACATTACAACAGATGCCTCAGAAATAAAAAGAATTGGCCAGGTGCAGTAGCTCACGACTGTAATCCCAGCACTACGGGAGGCCAAGGTAGATAGATCACTTGAGCCCAGGAGTTCAAGACCAGCTTGGGCAACATGGTGAAATGCTGTCTCTACAAAAAATACAAAAATTAGCTGGGCGTTGTAGCACCTATCTGTAGTACCACTCAGGAGGCTGAAGCAGGAGGATTACTTGAGACCAGGAATTGAGACTGCAGTGAACATACATCACACCACTACAGTGCAGCTTGGGTAACAGGGTGAGGACCTGAAAAAGGACAGGACAGGACAGGAAAAAGGAAAGGAAAGGACAGGAAAAGGAAAGGACAGGAAAAGGAAAGGAAAGGAAAATGAAAGGAAAGGAAAAAGGAAAGGAAAGGAAAGAAAGAAAAGGAAGGAGGGAGGGAGGGAGGGAGGAAGGAAGAAAGAAGGAAAGAAGGAAGGAAGGAAGGAAGGAAGGAAGGAAGGAAGGAAGGAA
>NW_016803631.1:2200748-2204223 GCF_001698545.2 Rhinopithecus bieti | reverse complement strand
GACGGACGGAAAGAAAGAAAGAAAAGAAAGAAAAGAAAGAAAGAGAGAGAGAGAGAAAGAAAGAAAGAGAAAGAAAGAAAAGAAAAGAAAAGAAATAAGAAGAGTCATGAGAAACTTTTTTTTTTTTGGGACAGAGTTCCACTCTGTCACCCAGGCTGGAGAGCAGTGGCACGACCTTGGCTCACTGCAACTTCCGCCTCCCAGGTTCAAGCAATTCTCCTGCCTCAGCCTCCTGAGTAGCTGGGATTACAGGTGCGCACCACCACGTCTGGCTAATTTTTGTATTTTTGTAGAGATGGGGTTTCACCATGTCGCTCAGGCTGGTCTCGAACTCCTGACCTCATGATCCACCTGCCTCAGCCTCCCAAAGTGCTGGGATTACAGGTATGAGCCACCGCGCCCAGCCCTGAGAAACCATTATGAACAATTACATGCCAACAAATTTGATAACTTAGAGGAAAGGAATACCTAGAAAAGTACAACCCGCCAAGGTTGAATCAGGAAAAAATAGAAAACCTAAATAGACCCGTAACAAACAAAAATACTGAACCAGTGGTAATTAAAAACCTCCCAACAAAAGGTCAGGATAAGATAGCTTCACGGCTTAATTCTACCAAACTTTTCAAGAATATCAATACTACTTAAACTCTTCCAAATAATAGAGCTGTAACACATTTGATAAGGCCAGCATCACCTTGATACCTAAGCTAGACAAAAACATTAAAAGAAAGTAACACTGGGCATGGTGGCTCACGCCTGTAATCCCAGCACTTTGGGAGGCCAAGGTGGGTGGATCATGAGGTCAGGAGATAGAGACCATCCTGGCTAACACAGTGAAACTCCGTCTCTACTAAAAATACAAAAAATTAGCCAGGCATGATGGCAGGCACCTGTAGTCCCAGCTACTTGGGAGGCTGAGGCAGGAGAATGGCGTGAACCCAGGAGGCGGAGCTTGCAGTGAGCCGAGACCGCGCCACTGCACTCCAGCCTGGGTGACAGAGCGAGACTCTGTCTCAAAAAAAAAAAAAAAAAAGAAAAGAAAAGAAAACTACAGGCCAATATTTCTGATGAACACTGATGATACAAAAATCCTCAGTAAAATATTAGCAAGTCAAATTCAACAACATATCAAAAAATTACACATCATGATCAAGTGGGATTTATATGGGCATCCAAAGCTGGTTTAACATACACAAATGAATCAATGTGATATATTAAGAGACTGAAAGAAAAATGACACAATCATATCAACTGACAGAAAAAGCATTCAACAAAGTTAAACTTTCTTGATAAAACTCTTTAACAGTTTAAAATAGAAGGCAAGTTCCTCAACATAATAAGGCCATCTATGAAAAACCCACAGCTAACAACATAATCAACAGGGAGAAATGGAGAACTTTTCCTCTAAGACCTGATACAAGGCAAAGATGCCCACTCTGACCACTTCTATTCAACAGAGTACTAGAAGTGCTGGAAGAGCTTGTCTAAATCAAGAGCATTTAGAAAAGAAAAAGGGAAAAAAAAAGTAAAGTTAACCAAATCAGAAAATTACCTCTATTTGCAGATGGCATGATTCCATATATAGAAAACTCCAAAGACCACATGAAAAACTGTTAGATCTAATAAATTAATTTTGTAAAGTTGTAGGATATAAAATCAACATAAAAAATTCATGGCATTTCCATACACAAATAATGACTAAGCTGAAAAAGAAATTAAGAAAACAGCTCCATTTGTGTTAGTATCAACAAACAAAATACTTAGGAATAAATTTAACCAAAAAGTTGAAAGACCTGTACACTGAAAACAAAAACTACTGATGAAAGAAAATGAACAGGACACAAATAAATGGACAGAATTCCAAGCTCATTAATCAAAAGAATATTGTTAAAATTACCATACTACCCAAAGCAACATATAGATTCAATGCAATTCCTATCAAAATCCCAATGGCATTCTTCACAAGAGTAGAAAAAGCAATCCTAAAATTCACATGGAAGCACCGGACTCTGAACAGCCAAGGCAATTCTGAGGAAAAAAAAAAAGTTGGAGGCTTCACGCTTCCTGAGTTAAAATTAAGTTACAAAGCAACTATAATCAAAATAGTTTAGTACTGCCATAAAAACAGACACACAGACCAGTGCAACAGAATAGAGAGCCCAGCAACAAATCCAAACACAGATAGTCAACTAATTTTCAACAAAGGCACCAAGACAATACAATTCTTGAATAAATGGTGCTGGGAAAAATGGATTTCCACATGCAAAATAATGAAACTGAATTCTCATCTTACACCAGACACAAAAACCAACTCAAAATGGATAAAAACCTAAACATAAGACTTGAAGGCATACAATTCCTAGAAGAAAACATACGGAGAAATCTCCTTGAAGTTGGCCTTGGCAATGACTTCTTACATGACACCAGAACACAGGAAACAAATGTAAAAATAGATGAGACTACATCAAACTAAAAAGCTTCTGCACAGCAAAGGAAACAACAAAATAAAAAGACAACCTACAGATTGGGAAAAGATTATTGGCAAACCATATATCTGATAAGGGGTTAATATTCAAGATTTACAAAGAAATCATACAACTCAACAGTAAGAAAACATATAATTTAAAAATGGGCAAAGGAGGTGAACAGACATCTCCCCAAAGGTGACATAAAAAATGGCCAACAGGTATATGAAAAGGTGCTCATCACTTATCATTAGAGAAATGGAAATCAAAACCACGATGAGATACCACCTCACCCGTTAGGATAGCTATTATCAAAAAAGTAAAAATAAAAAAATAAAAAATTAAGTGTTGGCAAAGGTGTAGAGAAAAGAGAACCCCTGTACACTATTGGTGAGAATGGAGATTAGTGCAGCCACTATGGAAACAGTATGGAGGTTTCTAAAGAAACTAAAAATAGAACTGACCCAGTAATTACTCTTCTGGGTATACACAAAACGTTATGAAATCATCACTTTGTAGGGAACATGCATTCCCATGTTCACTACAGCATTATTCACAACAGCCAACATATGGAAACAACCAAGGTGTCCATCAGTGGACAAACGGTTAAACTTCAGTGTGTGTGTATATATATATGTGTGTGTGTGTGTATACACATATGGATGGAGCTGAAGGACATTAACTGAAATAAGCTATACACAGAAAGAAAAATATTTCACGATCTCAATTATATGTGAAATATTTTTTCAAAAAAAGGTCAAATATACAGAGATAGAGAATAAACTGGTTAGCAGAGTCTGAGCAGGGAAGGAAATGGGGAGATGTAGGTCAAAGCATAGGAAGCAGCAAATACCTGGGATAAACATGTCAAAAGATCTAACGTGCAACATGAAGACTATAGTTAATAATAGCGTAATTGGCCGGGCGCGGTGGCTCAAGCCTGTAATCCCAGCACTTTGGGAGGCCGAGACGGGCGGATCACGAGGTCAGGAGATCGAGACCATCCTGGC
>NW_016803631.1:2147688-2200476 GCF_001698545.2 Rhinopithecus bieti | reverse complement strand
AATAAAAATAAATAGCGTATTGTGTACAGGCTTTTGTTGAGTGTTAAATAGATTACAGTTGCTCTTGGTTGGGGCACGGGGACCAGTAACTATGTGAGATGGAGATGTTAATTTGTTTTACTATAGTAACCATTTTATTATAATATGTATCACATTAACATCATGTTGTATATCTTAAATATACGTAGTAACATTTATTTTAAATTAATTGCTTACTATTGTACAATGACATAGTAAGTACTCAAAAATTTTCTTCCTTTACTTCAAGTCTGGAGGGCCTGGGATCAACATCCGGAACCTATTCCCTACTAACTGTAAGGCCCCGGAATAAATCAATTAAAAATATACGTATCTTAACCTCAGATGCTTCACTCATTAAATGGAGCAAATATTGTCACAGAACATTGTGAAAGTTAAATGGAATGAGAGTGCTTCGCACACATTACACATTCAAATTGTAGCTGAATCTGAATTCTAAAATTCAGACCATCATCAACAGCATCCAGAGAAACTCAAAATCTATCATGACCACAAACTTTTTTCTAATTAGCTTCTTCCCCCACCCCAACTCCTATGGTCGACAGCAGCATTTCTTACCTCTTTCCCAGACTTCAGAAAGTACACAGGCTTTCTCAGCTATATGTAAGAAATTAACAACAACAACAAAAAATGTTGTTTTTAATTAAATATAATGTAAAATGCATTTTAAAACAATTTCCTACTCCTAATACTGAAAGCCAACAAGCTATACAACTTATATTGATACCATAACCCATACAGTGCAGGCAGACAATCTCCTGTCTCTGGGTCTTCTTTTCTAAGGACCCAGGAATTGGCCCACCTGCTCCCATTTTGGAAGTCATGACAAATACGACAAACACACCTTTTGTTCCTAAGTTCTCCTTCTCCAATGTAGAGCAGAAATATCACACTAGAACTTCTCCTCTATCTTTTTTTTTTTTTTTTCTGAGATCGAGTCTTGCTCTGTTGCCCAGGCTGGAGTTGCAAGTGGCACGATCTCGGCTCACTGCAACCTCTGCCTCCCAGGTTCAAGTGATACTCCTGACTCACCCTCCCGTGTAGCTGGGATTACAGGCATGCACCACCATGCCCAGCTAATTTTTGTATTTTTAGTGGAGACAGGGTTTCACCATGTTGGCCAGGGTGGTCTCGAACTCCTGACCTCAGGGATCCGCCAGCCTCAGCCTCCCTCTTGGAGAGATTACAGACATGAGCCACTGCAACTGGCCCGTCTCCTCTATCCTTTCAAAAAGCATAGCTCTTCTTTAATCTACAATCTGACAGGAAATTACACACACATGCACACACACACACACATTTTTTTCTTTTTAAGACAGTCTCACTCTCTTGCCCAGGCTGGAGTGCAGTGGTGCGGTATCAGCTCACTGCAACCTCCACTTCCCAGGTTCAAACGATTCTCCTGCCTCAGCCTCCCTAGTAGCTGGAATTATAGGTGCCTGCCACCATGCCTGGCTAATTTTTGTAATTTTAGTAAATATGGGGTTTCACCATGTTGGTCAGGCTAGTCTCGAACTCCTGATCTCAAGTGATCCACCCGTCTCAGCCTTCCAAAGTGCTGGGATTACAGGAGTGAGCCACCGCACCCAGCCTATATAAACATATTTTTTAACGGCCTCAAACTCTCTCAGTAAAAGTTATTCCTGATGTTCAACTGAATTTAAATAGAATTATACCTTGTTCTTTAGTAAATCCTCTTGGTTCAAGAAGGGCATAACAAGTATTTGCTACTTACAGAGAAATTTCTTCCATGTCTAAGACTTGTACCCTAGACCAGCCAAACATCTCACAATGCATACATTTAATCACAGAAAGAAATACCATGCATCTGATATGTGGAAAGCAATTTATTTTTCAAAACCAAATATAGAAAGTCATATTCTACCACTATTTAAGAATTTGTATTATAGCCAGGCGAGGTGGCGCACACCTGTAATCCCAGCACTGTGGGAGACCAACATGGATGGATTGTTTGAGCTCAGGAAGTCAAGACCAGCCTGGGCAATATAGCAAAATTTCGTCTCTACAAAAAATACAAAAATGAGCCAGGCATGGTGGCGCACTCCTGTGGACCCAGCTACTGTGGAGGCTGAGGTGGGAGGATTGCTTGAGCCCATGAGGTTGAGGCTGCAGTGAGCCAAGATCACATCACTGCACTCCAACCCGATCAACAGAGCAAGATTCTGTCTCCAAAAAAGGTGGGAGGAGGGGGAGGGAAGAAGGAGGAAGAAGGAAGAAGACGACGACACTCTTTCCTCTAATAAAAAAAAAAAAAAGTTGCATTATTTAGCAATAGAATCCCTATCGTTTATTAATATTTCTCACCCTCTCTGGGAAAGCTCTAGAATTGACATACTAATACATCAAACAAACGAACGTCATCTTAAAGACTCAAAAAGAGGTCTTGTAAAAATTAGTTTCGGCCAGGCGCAGTGGCTCATGCCTATAATCCCAGCACCTTGGGAGGGCAGGATCATTTGAGGACAGGAGTTTGAAACCAGCCTGGCCAGCATTGTGAAACCCTGCCTCTACTAAAAACACAAAAATTAGCCAGGCATGGTGGTGGACACCTATAATCCCAGCTACTCGGGAGGCTGAAGCATGAGAATCGCTTGAACGCAGGAGGAGATTGCAGTGAGCCAAATCGCACCACCGCTCTCCAGCCTGGGCAATACAGTGAGACTTAGCCTCAAAAAAAAAAAAAAAAAAAAAAATTACAGTTTCATACCTCCCCCACAATACAATTACACACCTAAGTACATCCATGATGAAAGGACTTTTCATATTTAAATACCGTCTGTTTACTTTATTCTTTTGCAGAGTAAGCTACTTGGTGTAAGGAAAGAAACTGAATTGTCAGGTTTCACTGTTACAAATCTCTCTTCAGTCCTTACCCACTCCAAATAAAAGAATGGAAGGGGATACCATAGTAGCTTCACAGGCTCAATGTTTCAAAGGTACTGTGCTTACCAACCAGTGCAACCTAGCACCCAAGTCCTTGCTTTCATTCAGTCATCCATCCAAAGATTTCAGAGCCACTCAGCGCTAAGCACACAGCGCAACAGAAATGTCTGTATTTCTATGTCTCTATGTCTCTTTCCTTTCCCTACTATCATTCCTTCACATTAAAAAAAAATAAAGAAAAAAAAAAAAACAGGCTGGGCACAGTGGCTTATACCTGTAATCCCAACACTTTGGGAGGCGGGCGGATCACGAGGTCAGGAGATGGAGACCATCCTGGCCAACACGGTGAAACCTTGTCTCTACTAAAAATACAAAAACTAGCTGGGCGTGGTGGTGCATGCCTGTAGTCCCAGCTACTGGGGAGGTTGACGCAGGAGAATCGCTTGAATCCAGGAGGCGGAGGGTGCAGTGAGCCAAGATCACGCCACTGCACTCCAGCCTGGCAAGAGCAAGACTCCATCTCAAAAAAACAAACAAACAAAAAACAAATTTAACTTAATTTCTTACATCAAAACTTAAATGTTCTAGAAACATCAGCAATTGGTTGTGACCTGGAAACGAGCATACCACTAGACACCATATCACATGACAAACTGCCTTCAACTAGAATATGTACTAAGTGTCTCAATACAAAAAGGACTGTGCTCCACACTGCAGGAAATACAAAGATGCATAAAACATTTTTATGTCATGTTGGAACTTACGATCTCCTACAGAGAAACAAGACACGTTAACGAGAATATAAGGAAGAACATTAGAAGGGCCACAGAGAGTGCCGAAGGAGTCATATGCAAGTGAATTTCATGCCTTGTGGTAAGCATGAATAGGAGTTGAAGTGGTATTTGAGACTGAAAGCCAGCCAGGTCTTTGAAACAGCAAGGGGAAATAACATAGGACAAAATATATTTGCATGGATAAAATTCCATCGGGGCCAACATCTAATTATCTTAACAGCAAAAATTTCAATAGCTATTTTAACAGTTTTACTAAATAAGAGTGGAAAGAATCACTACCCACCCCACAGCGAGCCCCTTTCTGAAAAACATAACAATCTTCAACCTCTTTTAATGTGATATAAAATTTAAAATAAGCTGAAAACATGATTAACAACAAAGGCACAAATCAATGAAATGTTTTTAAACCACACACACCTTTTCCATTACTTAAGAATAACAAAAATAATATAATTCCTGGACAAAATTCTAAGCCTGCACTGTCCAATACAGTAACTACTAGCAACATGCGGCTAATGAACACCTGAAATGTGGCTAGCTCAAATTAGTATGTTCTTTTTTGTTGTTGTTGAGAAAGAGTCTCGCTGTGTCACCCAGGCTGGAGTGCAGTGGCACAATCTCAGCTCACTGCAACCTCTGCCTCCCAGGTTCAAGCAATTCTCTGTCTCAGTCTCCCAAGTAGCTGGGATTACAGGTGTCCGCCACCATGCCCAGCTAATTTTCGTATTTTTAGTAGAGATGGGGTTTCACCATCTTGGCCAGGCTGGTCTTGAACTCCTGACCTTGTTATCCACCCGCCTCAGCCTCCCAAAGTGCTGGGATTACAGGCATGAGCCACCACGCCCGAACCCCAAATTAGTATGTTCTTTAAGTGTAAAACACTCACTAGGTTATAAAAAACCTAGTACCCAAAAAAAGAATGTAAAATATCTCAATAATTTTTATATTGGTTACATCTTGATATATTATTAGTTTGGATACACTAGGTTAAATAAAATATATTACTAAAATTAATTTCACTTGTGTCTATTTTTCAAAGTGATTCATAGAAAATTTACAATTATATATATAATTCACATTTTGGCTTATATTTCTTCTGAAAAGCTCTAGTCTAAACAATTACTTAATATTAATATTTTCAGATTTTGTACTTGCCTCATATTGGCATGGTAATCACTTGATAAAATGATACAAAGTAAACTTCGAGCATCTATTTCTCAGTATCTAGATACTGCAAGGGTGAGGATATCTGCCCAAAAGGTGTATAGCTTCTTAACTGACCTTTTGGAACAAATATGGAAAAAAACAATGAACAACTTTTCCAGGTATATTTATCAAACAGTTTTCGGATGAGAACTATTCAATGATACAAAGACATGGGATCCAGGAAACTGGAGAGCGAACCCTGAAGAGCAATGAAAGAAATCAGAGGATGACAGCTGTACAACGGGGCCTGGAGAACAACCAGGTCAGATCCCAGCAGTTCGACGAGGGCTCCAGGAAAAGAAAGGGGGCAGGAGGCAGGTAGAAATTCAGAGAATGTCTGATAAATGGGTACATTTGGGGGGAAGAATTGAGATTATAATTATTACAATCAGTACAAAAAAAAAAGAAAGAAAATGGCAACAATGAAGTCTAAAAAGATTAAAAGCAAAGGAAAAAATGTGACTGCCACTTTGAAACAGCTTAATAGCTCCTTAACACGTTAAACAGAGAGTTACCATTATCACCCAGCCATTCCACTACTTAGGTACATACGTTATGTCCACACAAAAACTTGCACACAAATGTTCACAGCAGCATATTCATACTAGTCAAAAAGCAAAAACAACCCAAATGTCCATCAACTAATAAACAAATCGTGGGATTTCCATACAATGAAATGTTATTCAGCAATAAAAAGGAATGAAGTACTAATACATGCTATAACATGGGAGAACCCTGAAAGACATTATGCTAAGCAAAACAGTCATAAATGGCCACATATTACATAAATCCATTTATATGAAATGTCCAGAACAGGCAAATCTATAAAGACAGAGAGTGGACTAGTGGTTGCCTAGAGCTGTGGGGAAGGGGAATATAGGAAATGACTGCTAATGGGTATAAGCTTTATTTCTGAAATGATGAAAGTGCTCTAAAATTAGATGGTTGGGATGGTTACACAAGTCTGTGAACACCTGTGAACCGAAAAAATGAATGTTACGGTATGTGAATTATATCTCAATAAAACTATTCTCATAAGGAAACATGATCACTGTGTACTACTTGTTTCTACACAGAATACTGTTCCATGTCTACATACTGAGAATTTGCAATAATAATTTAAATAAATAATAGTTTTTAAATAGTGGTATAATTATATCAGTATGAAAGCAAAAGGGAGATGGGCATGACAATAAATGATGTCTACCACTATAAGACAAAAAAATATAAAATTAATTTTAAGAAACAGATAAAAAGTATATAATTAGAAATATGATAAAAACTACTAGAGGAAACAGCTGTCATAGCCAATGTTGCTTCTAAGAAGTAGGACTGGAAGACAGATTACTTTCCATCATAAGCCCTTCTGTACTATTTGATTTCTTTAAATCATAAATATATTCTTTTATAAAAGTAATTTTTATTCAACAACTAAGGGGTGCTTGATTTAGGAGCAGAATGAAACCATACGCTCTTAAAGAGGTAAAAGGCACAGGCTTCATTGACATTGACGCACTCTGCGCCTCTGATCTCTCAAGAGAACAGGTTTTCTCATCTGAGATGTTAGAAAAATAGAAAGTTAAAAAATCATCCTTTGTCTTTTTCTTTACCATGAAATAAACATCTATTTTAAATGTGCTATTAATTGTTCATTGGTTAGGACTATTAACATTTTACCTCTAATTGCCACGAGAGGAGCTCTGTCATTGTTGCACTTATTCTCCAACTAACTTACATTCAGAGACATAAATATTTACTAACTTAATAGGTCGAAAAATAGCAATTTTCTAGAGTTAGTGATTTAAATTTGTTTTAATTCTAACACTTCTGCTAAAGCTATTGTTAATTTATGTATGTATACACAAAATGTAAGTCTACTATAGAAATCAGTAATCTGTAAAGATTCAGAATACCTATGAAAGGACACATAAGAAATTGTAATGCCAGTGGTCTCCAGGAAAGAGAACCGGTTGTTGCAGAGCAAGAGAGAAGGAAGACTTCACTGAGTATCTTTAAAATTTTGAACCATGTGAGTAAATTACATTTTTTAAAATTTAAAGCAAAATAGGTAAATAAAACATGCAATTATCCGGCACACTGCACTCAATAATTACTGCCATTATTGCCATATATTATGAAAATATGATATACAGTACATTGCTCTTCCATATACATGTAATTATATCTTATTATTAAAACTCTACCAACTCAAAGCTTCCCCCTTTCTTTCATAATTTAAGTAATGTGTAGAATATGAAAACCCTGCAATTCCACTGGGGCAAATGTCCCTGCAAATACTATCAGTCTGATGTCAGACATAATACCAGTACCTCTAACTCTTCAGGTGCTCACACCACATACTCAAAATCTAGCATCAGAAATTTACTTGACTCAACTCAACAACTTCAAAACAAGTCATGAAGAAAGTGTTAATCAATTTAAAAGTATTAACTGATTTTGCTACACTTTGCGTGGCCGAGGTCGGCAGATTGCCTGAGGTCAGGAGTTTGGAACTAGTCTGGCCAACATGGTGAAACCCCGTCTCTACTACAAATACTAAAAAAATTAGCGGGCCATGGTGGCATATGCCTGTAATCCCAGTTAATCCAGAGGCTGAGGCAGGGGAATTGCTTGAACCAGGGAGGTGGAGGTTGCAGTGAGCCAAGATTGTGCCACTGAACTCCAGCCTGGGCAACAGAGTGATATTCCATTTCAAAAAATAAAATAAAATAAAATAAAGTTAAAAAAAAGTAAAATTGGTTAATTTTATAAAGTAACAGGAAGTAGACAGCATTGCACTTAAAGAAGATACCTTTCCTTCGAAAAAAATCTAAAACACCCAACCTTTCTAGTTATATTAGCCAATTAAGCCCCTAAGAATTTCTCAGACCTCCAAAAGAAAAACTACGTTGCCACTATCACCCTTTTTCTTCAGCCCAAGAATTAAGATACCCAGCTTTTCAATTCTCATAGGCCATAAATGTATCTAGTAAAGTTCCTCTCTAAATAGCTATTCATAATTCATAAGAAAGCTTAAATGACTCCATGCAGTGCCTTCTAAGCAGTCCACAAACAAAAGGTATGAGCCAGCCAAAATCCAAGTCGCAATTCCATATATACCAAGGAGGGGGGAAAAAAACAGAAACAGTAAGACAACAAATCTTAAATCAGGTAAAACTCTGCTGCTGAGTTAATAAATGCAGATGGACAATGGAAGAAAGAGTTGGAAACAATACCTTGGGCTAGCACACTAAAGACTTTAGTACCTTTATTCATATTGCTGAAATTCAGCTAGAAGATGGTGAATTAGACAGAGATAACCCAGTTCTCTTCATCACTTCAGTGATCAACAAATTAGAGATGTTTTATGTAGCTTATGCAGAAGCCCAGGTCTCCAGAAGAGATTTTTCTACCTCCTGCCTCTTTAAAACAGAATTAATATTCTCGGATGGGTGCAGTGGCTCATGACTGTAATCCCAGCATTTTGGGAGGCTGAGGCAGAACTGCTTGATTCCAGGAGTTCAAGACCAGCCTGGGCAAGATGGCAAAACCCCCTGTCTACAAAAACTACAAAAATTAGCCAGGCATATTGGCGCGTGCCTATAGTCCCAGCTACTCCAGAGATTGAGGTTAAAAGATCACCAAGCCCAGGAGGCAGAGGCTGCAGTGAGCCAAGCCTGCACCACTGCACTCCAGGCTAGGCATAGGCAACACAGCGAGACCCTGTCTCCAAAAAAAAAAAATTTCTCTGGGTGAACGTTTTGAACAATTATCAGAGTGATTTACCCTGGATCTGTATGAACTTACATACGCTACATACACTAATTAATCCCAATATGCTTGTTTCCCTGAATCATCCATTCTTTTCAGTAGCATAATGCTTAATCAGTATCTATCCATTCCCCTCTGATTTGTGATTTCAAAAAAACCAGACGACTCAATGAATTACAACTATGTGTTAAATAATAACAAAGAACCATTAATAAAAGCCTGAAGACTAACCTATGAGCAAAGTTTATACTGCATTTGCCTGCAGATATTAGCTGCTCAGGAGAGCTCCTGGTTTACTGTCAACTACCAGCCAATTCCAATGAGGTGAGATTCCAAATAACCCAATTCCACATTGATGCATAGCTGTTATTCTTTGGGGAAACTAAATTAGAAACACAATTTAGTTCGGCCACATGTGGTGGCTCACGCCTGTAATCCTGGTACTTTGGGAGGCCAAGGTGGGAAGATCACAAGGTCAGGAGTTTGAGACCAGCCTGGCCAACATAGTGAAACCCGTCTCTACTAAAAATACAAAAAATTAGCCAGATGTGGTGGCAGGCACCTGTAATCCCAACTACTTAGGAGGCTGAGGCAGGAAAACTGCTTGAACCTGGGAGGCAGAGGTTGCAGTGAGCCCAGATGGTACCATGGCACTCCAGCCCGGGCAACAGTGTGAGACTCCATCTCAAAAAAAAAAAAACCAAGAAATGTGAACTTTTTATTACTAAATTGATTTGAAGTAAGAATCAAGAAATTAACCTCAGATCACGTTATTAAGGGAACACGTTAAGGACTTGGCTTTGTGCTGTTAACTAACCACAGTACTCTGAAAATAAAAAGTTGGTTTGACAAAACTAGTTTCAAGACAAATACATCATTACTTCAAGTGATCAAACCAAAAATGCTAGGAAAACTATTCAATACAAAAAATGTAAGATTTAATCACGTACAAAATTGGAACCTGCACATTGTTTGGAAGTCGACCTGTCTTCCCAAAATATAAGCAAAAATGGGAAGGGGGATTATAAACTAAGAACCCAAATCGACTAAATTGTGTTTTTTTGTATTTTTTTGAGACAGAATCTCGCTCTGTGGCCCAGGCTGGAGTGCAGTGGCACGATGTCGGCTCACTGCAACCTCCACCTCATGGGTTCAAGCGATTCTCCTGCCTCAGCCTCCTGAGTAGCTAGGACTACAGGCGCACGTCACCATGCCCCCCCGCCTAATTTTTGTATTTGTAGTAGAGATAGGGTTTCACCATGTCGGCCAGGATGGTCTCGATCTCCTGACCTCGTGATCCACCCGCCTCGGCCTCCCAAAGTGCTGGGATTATAGGCATAAGCCACCATGCCCAGCCGAACTAAATTGTGTTTCTAAATCTTATACCACATCAAACGCATTACAGTCACAAGTGTATTAGAATAATTTACTAAAAATGTCCATTATGTACTATTAGCTCATTAAAAAAACTAGAAAACTCAATAATGCAAAATGGAATAAATATTCCTTTTTTATATAAATTTAAAGGTAGAAAACTTCAGGGAAAACAAACTGTTATTTAACTCTACCCTCAGTTTTTCCTTGCTGTTCTATTCACACAGGTTTTTATATAAATATGCATTTATACATTACACTCAACAAATTTCAAAAGCAATTTGATTTGTATAACCAAGGATGATTTGTATAACTTAAGATAAAAAGCCAAGAGTGCAACCTCCGCTTTAATGAAAATGCTCTTCTTCTGAACAATGAAAATACTTTTATTCTTAAAATCGGGCAAAACTCCCCTTCCACCACCACCCCCCCAAAAAAAATCAGCTAGAAAATGATGATAAACATTCCAACAAATTAATTTACTTATCATGGTGATTATGTTCTTAGTAGAACAATATCCGGGGAACCCGGCTGGTCCTGTTAGTACCAACACACACTCCTGTCTCACCCACGCAAGCATTCTGCCCCTCCATTCTCCATTATAGGGTGGAGCAACACAAGAGGCACCACAATCTCACATCCTGTCCTCTCCATCCCTGTCTCAACCTCATCAGTCTTATTTAAAAGTACGGAACTGTGACAATAGGGTCAACATATGCACGTTTCACAGCCTTCTCTATGCATAAAGTGCACAAACAAATAGGGCTCTCCCACTCTTTAGACTCTCCTGCTGGAACAAAATCTCTGACTTTCCCAGCCTTGCTGTTTCTCCAAAGTATCATCTCACACCTGCAACTCAATTCTAATACAAGGGATAGACAGTAAAGGGTGCAAGTACTGATTTTCAGCTGAACTTTGCCAGTGAAATGAGAAGATGTCACCTCATTTTCTAAATACAGTTCCCGATAAAGCCATAAGGTGATTTGTGAATCTCTGGGATCCCTTGAAGTTTTTCCTTTTGCCTGTGACTTATTGTCACTTCACAATTAGCATTCTACAGGTGCATGCAACAAGAAAGCATATAATTCTTAAATATCTTAAATGTTTTAACAACTCTGGGGAAGTCAGGTTGGGAAATGACTGAAAATAAGGTTCTGGTTTTCAGTCTCACACATGAACTCTTTTCCACATTAACACAGGATTATCAAGAAATGGGCTAAACTCTAACCACCTAATTTTTAGATGTCATAAAGAGATTAAACTTCCCAGGGGAATACGGAAACTCTAAGTTGCTACCTATTATTTGGCTTTAATCACCATATGACCTAATACTGCAGAATAATATGCAGCTACTATTAATCTCTCTTTGCTAATAGAAATTTTGATTTAAAAAAGTTTTATATGAAGAAACAACTTAAGTGATACAGACTTATTTTCATCTTTCAAAATCTTATATTTAAGCATTAAACCTAAACAACTAGCTAAATTTTCTCCAACTGTATACCAAAAAGATTTATTACTAATATTTTAACCAAAAGTGCCACAGTCACTTACTTTCCCTATTGAGTAAAATATCATGTGATTCTAAAGGAAAACTTTATAAACATTTATTTAATTACATGTAAACTTGGAAGTGAACAAAAATGAAACATTGGTTTCACTACAGCAAGTAAAAAGTAGTATTTCAAATACACTGATTTAAATTTGGGGTTAATGCGTAAACTCAACAAAAAGGGCAAAAAATACTTGTTATAAAATCAACTTTTAATTTATTCTGGAGTCTTCACGAAGTGAAGGCTTCTCAATACTTTATTCCTAAATAAATCTTGCATTTAAAATAATAATCATTTATAAAAAATAAGTTTTAAGCATATATCAAAGATTAATGGCTACATAAAATATCTAAAATGTTTCTGTCACAGTTTAGTCCACAAAGTGTTTTCATTGTTTTGAAATAAACTATCATGAAACTATTATAACTAGGTTTCAAGTGTGAGGCTTTTGAAGCTGTATTTAAAAAAAAAAATAGGAATTTGATGAAAAGCATTTAAATAAAAGCCCTTAGTTTACTGCTCCCAAATATAAATTCAATATTTTTAGGTGTAGAAAAATCAGAAACTGTGCAATTAATAGACTAGGAAGTCAAATATCATTGCCAGTAACTAACTGCTGTCTGAATTTCAAGGGAACTTATTGTATAATAAATTTTAAGAAAGTGAACTCACCTACCCTCTCACCTCAGCACATTCTCAATTTTCCCATTACAATTAACAATATAACTCAGCAGTGAAGTCTTCCAGGCCAGTAACATCAGAATTTATTTTTAACTCTTGACTCCTTCACAAATATTCCACTTCAGTCCAGTATGAAGTTCTGCCAGTTCTTCATTCACACTGTCTCTCAAACCTGTTCCTTTCACCCCATTTTCATTTTACTTTAGTCCCTCATGATTCACAACATACCCTACTAGCTCCCTAAAAAGGCTCTAGCATCTCTCTACTATAATTCATTAATTCAACTGCAAAAATCATCTTACATCTTGTTCAGCAGCCAACAGTAAATCCAGATCTCTTTTGAATCTCAATCAAACTTTTACAGAACCCCTCTGCCCTCCATCAGCTAACTTTCTCTTATTTCTCAAATTCCATTTGTTCTCATGTTCTTACGTAGGCCCCTTTAACTCAGATTTGCCAACTTGATTATTGCCTCTCATGCAAAACTCATCATCTTTGTGCCTTGGTACACTCCTTCCACCTAGACCTTTCATGCTTTTCTACCAGTTCAAGTTACGACCTCCTTTAATATCAGTCTTAATACACCTTGTCCGCAGGAAGTCTTTCCTCTCCCACCCATCAGTCTCACCCTTTTACTCTTTGCCCCTCTGAACAAATGATTCAATTTGTATTTTACAATCTTGCAGTCATCATGCTATTGTTTTAATTTTTTTTCCCATAGCCTCCCTCTACAACTAAATAAGCTTTTGAGAGCAAGGACTACAATTTCTTATGTCTCTGTTTTCAACAGGGGTTCCTTAGAATGCTAGCATCCTAACAAATGCTTAAAGACTCCCCTTTCTTTTAAATGTTTTAAAGTCAAAGCTGTCAAAACACATAATTAACACTGAACTCCAACTTTTAAATTCTAAATTGACCTATACGGTAATCGGAAAATAAACATTTTCATCTATATATTTTTAAAGAGTTACTCCATCCTTAGTATCTGCATTATCAAGAATTCAAAAGTCATTTTCAAAGAAAATCCTGGAAAGAAAATGAAAAGTCCCAAAATGTAGCATTATAATCTAGCATTATAGATCTCTGAAATAAAGCTAATAAATCAATTAGCTGAAATTGATTGACTGGTTTTCAAACTATATTACCAAGATGTAAAACATACAAACACTCCAGTACCACAAGAGGCTCTTAAGTAGTTATTATAAGATTTGTATCATCATAGCTGAAAATTACTCCGGAATTTTAAAATATTTTTCAAATGACTCCATGAAGCGCTTAGAAAGCACGACCCTTCCCTGAAAGATGCATAATCAGCTGTCCTCTTTTCCTACCCCGGCATTCTCTACTTGCAAACCACCGGGAAAAAAAACATTAACTTTGAAAAATAATCTCCCATTCAGCTATTACCTAGACTACCCTGTTTCAGGCTAGTTCCCAAAGCCAACACGAACTGAAATCTTGAGTTCAACTAAAAGTGATCATTTTATGTTGCCTAAGAATATAATCAATTTCACATAACATACATGTTTTTTGTGTGTCGGTTCTTAAAATCTCAGTTCTTTAGTTCTCTCAGTTCTTCGAGGCAACACAATAATTTCTTTGCCCTCATGATGACCCTCTTTCCCACAATAAGGAAACAACATAGATATTTTTGTTAAATTCTGAAAGTATGTTTAAACAAGCTGTCATCAAACACTACATGAACTTCTCCATAAATAGAGATACACTGGAACATTAGATACTTAGTATATACTAAACACTTCAAAAGCATACTTTTCAGCACAAACCCAGGACAAGAGTAGTCTATCCACAACCCTGAACACAGCCCAAATATCCCTATTATTTCTAGGACCACAGCCATCTGCAAAAGCCAAAATGGAAAGGACTAAATCCACATTCTTCTAACTAAATCCACAGTTATCTAAATGTGATGGAAACTAACGCAAGAGTGTTTTAAATCGTCCTTTTAAGGAATCCCCAGAACATTTAACAGGAGTGCAACAGTACTCCAAAATTGAACTTAAATGTAATGAGCCAGTGACAACATTTAACTTAGTATTTGGCACTATGACAAAACAAATCTCAATCAAAACCTGGACCTATTAATACTTCCATGTTACCTTTTGATTAAATATAAATTATATGGTGGCAGGTTGGTAATGCCAAAACAGGAAGGTTAAGAGAGAACACATCAAACCACTAATCCAACTGAACACAAATGCATACAGAGATGCTACTGCTGCTGGGTATTTATTGGCTCCCACTAGTCCCTTCTAAAGAGATAAATCAATGGCAGCCTCCAAATGTGAATGGTTACTGAGCAAGTTCATCCACAGATTAAGAACAAATACTATGTGCAGTCATACAGACAAGAAAAAAATGTTGGGAGGGTGGGACATTTAATGTCTCTATTAAGTACACCAAACTATGATAAACGCTGAGACCTAAAATACCCTCTCATTCCAAACGACATACATTCTGCAAAAGTGCACAATGGTTTATTAATCAAATCTTGTCCTTCTCTTTATTCTAAAGGATGGGCAAGTAAACACGGTTATCACTAACGTGGAAACACTCAAGCACTTGATGAAACTGACTACCAATAGCAAGAAAAGTGTAAGAAAGCAGTTTCAAATCGAATCATCCAAATAAAAATCATATTATCTCAATTCAAGGTTAATGAGACCGGGGGAGGGGGTATGGGAGGAGTAAAGAGGGAGCTGCTTCATCCTTGACTGAAGACAGGTTTTGCCCTTTTCCATTGCCTGTTTGTTATATTAGGAGGTCTAATATTTTCAGATTCTGGTATTCCGAGATTTCTCATTTTAAGGGCGAGGTGGAAAAGGGGCGTAAAATAAAATCAATACTCACTGCTAACTTTCATGCTGCCAAAAGCTGAAGGCTGCTGCACCGGCTTGCAGCTCTCCGCAAAGGAGGTGGTTCTGGGCCGCCCTGACATGATCACTCTCTTCGCGAATCACCTTTTCCTTCCTTCCTCCTTTTCTTCCTTTTGTCTTTATGTTGGGGTGTTAGGTTAATGATAAATGCAGCATTAAGTTCTCCCACAGAAGAAAAAGAAAAAGACTTCGTCCTCTTGGCTTTTCACTCCTTTTGTATACTATAAAAACAAAACAAGCGATGTGTTTCTCCTTCAAGACAGATCGGCACGGATATTTAACATATAGATGATTCAGGGCTGGGGAAAAAATGCAACTCCTTCTCCTCCCTTTCCTGGGAGGAGAGAAAAGAGGGGGCAAATCCTAAAAAAATATGTATCACGTGAAACGGGGGCAAATACTTGATTGAAAATGAGTACTTCGAATATTATATTTTCCTCGGGGATTTTTTTTCCGAGTCAATGAAGAAGGGAAGCGGCGGAAGGATCACGAGTCTCACGCTTGAAGAGAAAGGGGGACTGGGTAGGAGGGAGAGGGAGGGAGGGGGTGGCTCGGAGATGCGACGGGAAACGCTGCAGCTCCGGCAGCCGTGGGATCCGACGGGCTGACGGCGGGGGCCCGGCGAACTGGAGGGCGGCGGAGTCGCGGGTCAGTCAGAGGCGGGCGGTGGCGGCGGCTCCTCTCCTCATTGCGCCAGGAGCAGCTGCAGGCGGCGGCTGGATCCAGCGGCCATGGCGGCGGCGGTGGCGGAGGCAGCTCCCTTCAGACCCCAGGCAGCGGCTCCTCGACTGCTCCCCATACGCCAGGGACATGGGAACCCGGCAACCGCTTCCGTCCCTCGGGGCCCCCTCCCCCGTCCGCGGCAACAGCTCGGCCGCCCTCCCGCCCCTCGCCTATGTTCGGTGCCCGCTCAGGAAGTGTCCGCGCTTTGCCCCCAGCCCAGAACCCTGTCAGCGGCTGCGGGGCCGGCTCCTCCTCGCTTCCTTCCTTCCTTCCTTCCTTTGTCACTCGGCCCGGGCGGCGGCGGCAGCGGCGGCACAAGCCCGCATTCGCCCGGGTCAGGGGCTGCTCTGTGTGAGGAGCGCTGTCTGCGCAGCCGCCTTGCACTTCCCCACTCGCCCTCCCCCTTCCTACTCTTCCTCCACCTCCTTCCTCCCCCACCCAGCCTTACACCGCCCAGCGCCCCGCCGACCGCGTAACAGGCGTCTGCGAATCGCCGCCCGAGCCCCACGCTCGCCCGCTTCGGCTGGTAGCCGAAGCCCGAACGGAGCCAATCACGGACGTCGTTTGTTTGCGGCTCCTCCCGGAAAAAGCCGATCGGCCTGAGAAACCAATTAGAAAGTGACGCTGGGAAGCCACGCCCAAAGAGCGGAAAATGCCGAAGGTAGCCGAACGGAAAGGGTGAATTCGCCTCGTTCGGTGGCTGGCTGGAGGAGACATTCGACAATGGCAACAGTGGCCAATCAGAGTCGCCGGCCCTCACGAAAAAGCTTGAAGAGTTGAAGACGGTGAAACCCAAAGACGCTGGTGAAACTGCACGGCTGGGCGCCGCCGCCGCTTTGTAATTGGCTGGAAAACTCCGCTGGGAGCGTACCTCCCTCGGTGATTGGTGAAGGGAAGGGGGCTTCCGAGGACAGTTTGGCCAGTCAGGATTTCCCCTCCCTCTCCAAGGTGGGGAGAAGAAAGCGAAGGGAGGGCGTCTATAAAGCGCCGTCTCATTGGCCGGAAGCTTAGGCGCTGGAGTTGGGGCAAAAGGGAGAGGGTGGAGCCCGAAACTCGCGGTGGTGGCCAATCGGCTCTCACTGCCGTCCAATCGCAAGACCTAGCTGCAGTGTGATTGGCCTTCGGCCTCCGTCCCAGGAGCTGGGAGATGCTCGACTAGGGTCGTGGCTGACGACCCGACGGCTCGCCTGCGGCTACCTCCAACTACGGTGGAAACCGCACATAGGGACCGCCTGCCCTAGGCGCAGCAAATCGGAAAGTGCTGCGGTCGGGGGCGCTGGGCTGTAAGCGCTCAAGCGAGCAGAGGGGTCCTCCCCATCCACAGGAGGCTCTCGGCGGGGCGCAGCCAATTCTGCGCGCCCAAGGCTCCCCTCTGCCCTGGATCGCGTGTGCCGGGTGTCGGCCTCTTCCCCGAAAGCGCCTGACGGACAAAGGGGGCCTTCCCAGCCGGCAGCAAGCTCTCAGACGCTAAAATGGGAACAAAGCTTCTTTGGGCGGCCGCGCCCCGCCCAGCCTCGGGGGCCATTGATAGAGAGGCCCGCTGCGCTTGGTGTGCGCGGCCCGGCCGGGCCTCTGGAAACGCCCATGAGAAATGAGCTCATGCTGGATGCGCGCGCTCCTTGGGCGCAACTGCCCAGCGCAAAACGGGCCCGAAAGCAGGTGAGGGGAAATGCCGTCAGGCCGGATATCCTGAAGCCTCCGAGGAAATGGGGGGTTAGAGGAGCCCGTGGTAGCTTTGGATCTTTTGGAACTAGGGTGATCTATAAAAGTGCAGCTTGAGTAGATTTCATATGTAAGACCAGCGTCCATTGTTCTACGATAGAACCAGTTCCTTTGGTCTGCTTTAGAACAGTGAGGTTTGGCTACGTCAAGATAGAAAAAGAAGAACAGACAGTTGCCATCCTGATTGTAATCCAGTGGTTCCTGTAATTTCTACCTGCAGTCATCTCTTTCAGTTAAGATGCTGTCTCCAGAAAGCACAAGTAAAAGGACCTATATTTGATCAGATTACCTTGCTCTTGCTTTGAAACACTGATGAAGGACTTGGGACAGAGCAAAGTAAGCTTTGATGGAAGACAGGAAATGTCCAGATAGTTTTTGCAGATTCAGATGGCTACAGAGGCCAGACAAGTAAAGCAAATGAGTGAGACTGCCCTTGTGTAAGACAATGCGGAATGATGGGGAAAATGGCAAATTGGAATATCCATGCCATAACTAAAAGGAACAGCTGCTCAGCTCTAGCAGATTGTTGCCCTCAGGAATGTGGGTCTACTGTTCTCAGATGTTCAATTTTTTTTCCTCCCAAAAGAAACCCGAAAATTGGATTTTTGTGTGAAATCTCTGTATTTTTAAATGTTGATAACCAATATTTCAAACCCTGCAGACCAACCTAAAACATCGCTTGGCCGATGAGGCCAACAGGCAGTTTGTAATCACAAACCTGAGAATAGGTTTTACAGCATAAGAGCGGTAGAGGTTCTTGTTCTTTGCAATGAAAACAGCATAAGGTCACTGGATGCCATGGGTGAGGGTAAAGAATGTTAAAAGCAAATTCAATTCGGCAACCTTGTCATCTGTGGTGCCTCTCCATGCTGTTTATTATGAAAGACCTTTGCCGCTGTTCCCTAAAATGCTGTGAGGCAAAACTTTAAATCGTGCCTACCTCTTATATACTTCCCGTCCCTACTCATCGTTATACCAGCTGGAAAATAAATAACAAATGTTTAGGTTATACAATTTGGAAACGTGGCTATTCTCTTGTATGTAATAGGTATAGAAATAGTCTTCCTTAAGGATATGATTAGCAGCTTTACTGTTGCTGCCTTCAAATATTTTCAGCTGATGCTATTTTTAAAAATCTGGCCAAGAGGAAATTTTATAGGGGAAAAAATGTATATTTCAATCTAAAATGAGGACTTGAGGAGGGAGAAGCTTATGAGACAATACAAAGCTATTGAAACTAATATTCAGTAGTTGTTTCTCTGAACTTTCCAACTGTCTCTTTCCTGCTTGCTGCCAACAATTTATCAGTTTATAATAACTAATAGTTAATATTTATTAGGTGTTCACAATATGCCAGGTGGAGCTCTTAAATGCTTCACAAAAAATTTCCCAGCTAAATGTATAAAAATTATATGAAATAAATACCATTATCACCTCCAATTTTAAGATGAGAAAACTGAGGCCCAGAAATGTTTCCTAACTTACCCAAAGCCCATGAAGTTAAAGAGGCAGAACCAGGATTCAGATCTCCTGTTCTTACCTGTTTGTAGCCTCTACTCCATACCTCTCCTGATACATTTTGCTTTGCTTTATCTTATAGTCTAAACCATATGCCTTGTACTATGGTGTATACCTGGTTGTGAGCACATCCACTGGTATAACTGTTTTCCTCTGAGGCTCATCACAATGTCCTTTGTAGAGATCAGTTATTCTAAAGTAAAGCAACAATAAACCAAGAAATTAGAAAAAGATAAATGAAGGAAGGCTAGGGGTTACAGAACAGGCAAGTAGTGTAATGGGAAGATGTTGGTGAGTGCTCTACAAGATTATAGATAAGAATGAAAGTGCACAATTCAATGACTTCATGTATTCTATACTAATAACAAGCATTTGTATAGCACTTTGCAGATTATGAAGCACTTTGACATGCATTATATCATTTGATCCTCACAACAATCCAGTAAAATAAGAAGAGAAACCATCATTCTGTTTTTACAAATGAGGGCACTGCATTAGAGTGATTAAGTGACTTGCTTAAAATCACTTAGCAGCATGTTTAACTGAAACTAGAAGAAACTATAGTAGAACCCGAACACAGTGGCTCATGCCTGTAATTCTACCACTTTGGGAGGCTAACATAGGAGGATCACTTGAGGGCAGGAGTTCAAGACCAGCCTGGTCAACATAGTGAGACCCCCATCTCTATGAAAATAATAATAATGAAGTAGCGCATAGAATATGATATGCAGTTTATTTAGATGAATCCAGCATGAACTCTTCCAAACAAGTCCAAGACAGAACCCTTTCTAGGACCTCAATTACTCTGTCCTGGGCGCAGATTGAGACTGTCTCAAAAAGTATAGACAGACAGACAGATAGATAGATAGAGACAGTCTCACTCTGTCACCCAGGCTGGAGTGCAGTGGCGTGATCTCAGCTCACTGCACCCTCCGCCTCCCAGGTTCAAATGATTCTCGTGCCTCAGCCTCCTGAGTGGCTGGGATTACAGGTGTGCACCACCACACGTGGCTAATATTTTTATTTTTAGTAGACACGGAATTTCACCATGTGGGCCAGGCTGGTCTCGAATTCCTGGTCTCAAATGATCCACTGGCCTCATCCTCCCAAAGTGCTAGGATTACAGGCGTGAGGCACCGTGCCCAGCCATACATATATATTAAATGAAACATACACTAAATGGGCCAGGCTTGGCGGTTCACGCCTATAATCCCAGGAATTTAGGGGGCTGAGGTGGGCAAATTGCTTGAGTCCAGCAGTTACCCAGGTATGATGGCACATGCCTGTAGTCCCAGCTACTCAAGAGGCTGAGTTGGGAGGATCACCTGAGCCCAGGAAGTCAAGGTTACAGTGAGCCAAGATTGTGCCACTACACTCCAGGCTGGGCAATGGGAATGAGACCCTGTCTCAGGAAGAAAAAAAACAACTAAATCTTACTGGGTACTGATCTTCAAAATGTTATAAGATATGGCCTCTGCTGCAGATACTTACCATCAGATACGATGAGATGGAAAAGTTGTTTAGTAATGAGGCTTAGGAAAGCCCTCCAATATGAAGGTCAAAGTGAAGAGTAACAGGAAGGGACTGGGCACAGTGGCTCACTCCTATAATCCCAGCACTTTGGGAGGCCAAGGTGGGCAGATAACTTGAGGTCAAGAGTTCAAGACCAGCTTGGCCAACATGGTAAAACCCTATCTCTACTAAAAATACAAAAATTAACTGGGCATGGTGGTGCACGCCTATAGTCCCAGCTACTTGGGAGGCTGAGGCAAGAAAATCACTTGAACCTGGGAGGTGAAGGTTGCAGTGAGTGGAGATCGCACCACTGCACTCCAGCCTGGGCAACAGAGTGAGACCCCTTCTCAAACAAACAAAAAAAAGATGAACAGGAAGGGAAAATAAACTTACATTTATTGAGCAGCTGTTCAGTTGTCCCTCAAAACCCCAGAAGATAGGCATTGTTAGCCCTATTTTTAATAAATGAAGAGAAAAATACGAGTCTTCAGCTAAGTATATGGCTCTAGGTCACATGATTCATAGATGACAGAGTAGGGATGAGATTTACACCAGAGTCTATTTGAGTGCAGCCTCTTTATACTAGATCACTCGGCTTTCTGTAGTACTGGCCTGGCATGGTGGCTCACACCTATAATCCAAGTGTTTTGGGAGGCCAAGGTGGGAGGATCACTTGAGGTCAGTAGTTAGAGGTCACATTGACCTATGAGCACACCACTGCACGCCAGACTGGGTGACAGAGTAAGACCCTGTCTCTTTAAAAAAAAGAAAAAAGAAAAAATAGTAATATAATTGAACTCATTTCTCTGAAATTATATACATGTTTGTGCTTGTATGTGCACACATAAGTGTCTAGAAATATTAGCTTTGGATCTTTATTGTCTTTATGCTCTATAATAATCGTCTTTATTTTGGATCTTTATTGTCTTCATGCTTTCTAATAATTGTTTTTACCTTTTGTCAATGACTTTTATGTATATTCCACAGGAAAGTAATCTAACAGAAAAGTAAGTAGCAGCAACTAAATGGGCACTTTCAGAAGGATTTGAGGAGGCAGTTTTGGGGCTGAGCAAAAGAACTAGAAAATCAGGACACTTAAAAGCTCTGAAGCAGCAGCAGCAGAAATTTATCCCTTCGTAGGCAGCCTTTAATGCCAAAAAGAGATTGACTGTGACTGACACTTCATATACTATGTAAAGGAATCGGTTTATACCAAAGTCAGTATGAGAAAGTGACCTGTTGACTGTACTAGAAATCATCAGCAGGAGCTTAATTTGGTAACATTATGAAGAGCCATTTTAATAATTGTGCTCTTTGGTCAATAATAAAAGTTGGCCAGCGCAGTGGTTCACCCCTGTAATCCCAGCACTTTGGGAGGCCGAGGCGGGTGGATAATGAGGTCAGGAGATGAAGACCATCCTGGCTAACATGGTAAAACCCATCTCTACCAAAAATACAAAATATTAGCTGGGCGTGGTGGCGGGTGCCTATAGTCCCAGCTACTTGGGAAGCTGAGGCAGGAGAATGGTGTGAACCTGGGAGGCGGAGCTTGCAGTGAACCGATATTGCGCGCCACTGCACTCCAACCTGGGCGACAGAGCCAGACTCCGTATCAAATAATAACAACAATAATAAAAGTTAACTCATTCCAGATATGTGCTTGGTGTTTGGGGCATATAATATCAGAACTCCTTATATAGTAAGTACAATATTGTTATTACCTCTATTTTACTGATAAGAAGACTGAGGAACAAGAGAAGTAACTTGCATCAATTCATACAGCTAGAAAGTAGTTTTCAAACCTGTAGCTTACCTCTTGTGCCCTAGCCCTAGGAATTTCTCCTTAAATAGTCATCCAAAAGAAACAAATTGAACTTCACTCAAGTCTATTTAGTGAGCATTTATCCATCTCCTGTTACCTCTGTAGGACACTGTGTTACGCCCAAGGAGTACAAGAGTATGAAGATGAATAAAAGCCATCCAGAGATGACTGCTCTTTTGCCCCAGCCTTGAAAGAGCTCTCTTACAGTGGAGGAGACATCTAAACACGTAATACCATAAGGTCCACTGAGCAGCTTTGAAGCTAACAGAGGAAGGGAAGTGTCCCAGAGATTGTTTCCAAGGTGTATTTCAACTAGTGGTCTCCACAGTGTAGTACATGGACCTAAAGGATAGATAGGATGATCTTTTGGGGTGCTAGAACTATTAAAATTTATTTTATCTTAAAAGTAAAAGGAATGGCCGGGCGCGGTGGCTCAAGCCTGTAATCCCAGCACTATAGGAGGCTGAGACGGGCGGATCACGAGGTCAGGAGATCGAGACCATCCTGGCTAACACGGTGAAACCCCGTCTCTACTAAAAAATACAAAAAAAAACTAGCCGGGCGAGGTGGCGGGAGCCTGTAGTCCCAGCTACTCGGAGGCTGAGGCAGGAGAATGGCATAAACCCGGGAGGCGGAGCTTGCAGTGAGCTGAGAACCGGCCACTGCACTCCAGCCCAGGCGACAGAGCGAGACTCCATCTCAAAAAAAAAAAAAAGTAAAAAGAATTTGAGGCAAGACATGGTGGCTAACGCCTGTAATCCTAGCACTTTGGGAGGCCAAGGCAGGTGGATTGCCTGAGCTCCAGAGTTCGAGACCAGCTTGGGTAACATGGTGAAACCCTGTCTCTTCTAAAATACAAAAAAATTAACCAGGCGTGGTGACATACACCTGTAGTCCCTGCTATTCAGGAGGCTGAGGCAGGAGGATTGCTAGAACCCGAGAGGCAGAGGTTGCAGTGAGCTGAGATTGTGCCACTGCACTCCAGCCTGGACGGCAGAGTGAGACTCCATCTCTGAAAAGAAAAAGTAAAAAAATTACCTTACCAATGGTATTCATAGATGCTGGCACGCTCCTCCATCCCTACAATGAAGGAAGAGGTGTTACACGATCCACAGTACAAGTGTCCTAAGGGAAGGGGATGAATCCACAGCCTCAAAGGGGTTGTGAATTCTAGGTGCCCTCCTGCTTTTTAAAATTTTTAGCAATGTACAGCACTTTACTTGTACTTAATTAAGTGGATTTCCAGATTATGTTTTTTGGTTTTTAACTAAATTGATCTCCATAGATTACTGAAAATGACTTTTACAAATAAAATGTAGATAACAGATTTTACTAATGTTTAAAGAGTAAACAAAATGGCAAAGCTGACATTCTACTGTTGGTAGGAGCTCTTCATCAGTCACATCACTAGATAAAAACAATAATGTACTTATTAAATTTGACAAGAAATGGGCCATGAAAATTTTGAAATTCTCAAGAATTTTTGAAACATAAAGTTACTGTCCACTACTGTTAAAGTCAAAGCCTACTCTAAAGTATGATTGAGATGTAGCTATGGTAGTATGAAGTCATCACAATTACCAAAACGAAGACTAATGCTTTGGAAAAAGTGTTAATAGTTGTTAGGGGCCCAATAGCAGTTGGAGGGTGAAAATAAAATGGTTTGGGACCTTAAATAATTGAAATTTATCTTTATTTATTTATTTATTTTTGAGATGGAGTTTCGCTCTTGTTGCCCAGGATGGAGTGCAATGGCGCGATCTTGGCTCACTGCAACCTCTGCCTCCCGGATTCAAGTGATTCTCCTGCCTTAACCTCCCAAGTAGCTGGGATCACAGGCATGTGCCACTATGCCAGCTACTTTTGTATTTTCAGTAGAGACCGGGTTTCTCCATGTTGGTCAGGCTGGTCTCGAACTCCCAACCTCAGGTCATCTGCCCGCCTCAGCCTCACACAGTGTTGGGATTACCAGGCGCAAACTACCATGCCCGGCTGGTTGAAATTTATCTTTAAAATACTGCACCTTTAATCCTTTTTTTATTTCTGTGTATATCTTATAATGTGCATATCATGTTAGCTCAAGATCAGAAATTTATGGACAAGCCGGGCATGGTGGCTCATACCTGTAATCCCAGCAATTTGGGAGGCCGAGGCAGGTGAATCACCTGAGGTCAGGAGTTTGAGACTAGTCTGGTCAACATGGTGAAACCCCGTCTCTACTAAAACTTCAAAAATTAGCTGAGCGTGGTGGTGGACATCTATAATCCCAGTTATTTGGGAGGCTGAGGCAGGAGAATTGCTTGAACTCAGGAGGTGGAGGTTGCAGTGAGCTGAGATCGCACCATTGCACTCCAGCCAGGGCAACAAGAGTGAAACTCAGTCTCAAAAAAAGAAAAAAAAGTTTATGAACCACTAGTTTAGACAAAGAATAGTTGTACAGATGGATAAGGAAGGGAAGAACATTCCAGGCAAAGAGAAAAGGTTATGCAATGGCTGAAATGTTTAACAAGGTATTTGGAGACCTTGAGATAGTTTGAAATTATGTAATGTCTAAGATGTGGGCCAAGAGAAAGTAAAGGAAAATATCACAGGATAATAGAGGAGTAAAGTAAATTATGTTATATTAACTCCATATTAGGCAGCCAGTAAAAATAAATACAACTACCAAAAGTAACTCAGAAATATGTTTAGGAAACAACTCTAATGGAAAAATATAGAACTTCAGGTTGTATATGTACCATATTTCCAATCTGTAAAACATAAGTACATTTGGATCAAGATTGGAAAGGAAGACAGAAATTAGAATAACTTGTCAATAGCATATTTAATTATAAATGAAAATATTTAAATGTCTTTGTTTAGTATTTTTATAATAAATTTCTATTTGTTTACTTTTATTTATTTTTTAATCTTGCTGTTATCCAAGATGGAGTGCAGTAGCACAGTCATAGCTCAGTACAGCCTTGAACTTCTGGGCTCAAGCAGTCCTCCTACCTCAGCCTCCTAAGTAGCTGGGATTACAGGTGTAAGCCACTGTACTCCACTTCTGTGTTGGATTTTAAGGGGAATTGGCCCAAAAAATAACATTTATATTATTTCTTCATTGTGATTCATATGTCCCTCAGAAGCCTCTAATTACAATGGAATTCTTTTAAAAAATTCACATTTCTCAACAAAGCTTTCCAACCAAAATTTTTATGATAATCCTTTGTCATATAAGTTAAAATAGTAAAACTAGACAATAGCGAGTAAGTATTATATTTGAGACACCTGCTAGGCATCTGGTAGAAGATGGATGAGAGGATCAGTGTCCTGTGGGATTTTACCCTCTAGGGAAGCAACTACATGAAAAGTTAAATAATAAATTATAAAAATCACATTCTGAATTTATTAAAAAGTTGTGAGGCAGAACATAATTTGGTTTTTATTTATTTTTTTGAGACAGGGTCTCACTTTGTCCTCCAGGCTGGAGTGCGGCAGCCTTGACCTCCCAGGTTCAAGGGATCCTGCTGCCTCATCCTCCCAAGTAGCTAGAACTACAAGGGTGCACCACCACACCCAGCTAATTTTTGTATTTTTTGTATAAATGGGGTTTCGCCATGTTGCCTAGACTGGTCTCGAACTCCTGGGCTCAAAATCTGCCTGCCATGGCTTCTCAAAATGCTAGGATTACTGGCATGAGTCACCATGCCTGGCCCATAATTTGTTAATATGGTTGCTACTACAAAGTTTAAATAAATTACCCATGCATTCCTATGTATAATAGGTGAGTGGAGGACACTTCAATCTAAAGTGATCATAAAGGATGACTAGTAAGATTTGAAGATGAAGAAAGGAGAGGGGAAGTAAATTACTTTCCATCACTTCAATTTCAACCCATCAGGTAAACCCTCTCTTTAGTAAACCCGCATGTGGGTGGAGCTGTAAGAGTAATTAAGGACAGTGTGACTCTGTTCTTCTGACTTTGGGAAAACCAGTTTGGCTGGAACAAAAAGCTGATAGAGAAGACTAATGGAAGATGAAGTTGAAAAGGTAGGTTTGAGGGAGTTTTAAATGTTACAGGGAAAAAAAAAAAGACTGGGCTTTGTCCTGTAGACAGTGGAGAGGTATTTTAGCAGATGTAAGACATTACCATTATAGGAAAGCCTCTGAAGTAACATACACTGTGGTTTTTCCTGTTGCTGAAAATATGCCCAGAGTAACGACGTGGCATAGTTGGTCACGTGTCTTATAACCAGTGAGGTGTGCCCAAATGGGAAAGTAATGAATGACTACCCAAAAAGAAGAGGGAGAGTGTTTGAAACACTGTCACTGTGAAGTAGACTGGTTGTATTAAAAGTTGCATATCAAGCCTTTGGCAAATTATATAAATCCTCTGATTTCAACACCTTAAAGGAGTATACTATATAAAATAAAAGAAAAACACTTGAATCTGTTACAGGAGAGGGGTCACGAACCAGACCCCAGGAGAGGGTTCTTAGATGTCACACAAGGAAGAATTCAGGGTGACTCTGCAGTGCAAAGTGAAAGCAAGTATTAAGAAAGTAAAGGAATAACAGAATGGCTACTGCATAGACAGAGCAGCCCCAAGGGCTGCTGGCTGCCTTTTTTTTTTTTTTTGAGACAGAGTTTTCATTCTTGTTGCCCAGGCTGGAATGCAATGGCTTGATCTCGGCTCACCGCAACTTCCATCTCCCAGGTTCAAGCAATTATTCTGCCTCAGCCTCCCGAGTAGCTGAGATTACAGGCATGCGCTGCCACCACGCCCAGCTAATTTTGTATTTTTAGTAGAGTCAGGGTTTCTTCATGTTAGTCAGGTTGGTCTCGAACTTCCGACCTCAGTTGATCCGCCCACCTCGGCCTCCCAAAGTGGTGGGATTACAGGCGTGAGCCACTGTGCTCGGCCTGGTTGCCCATTTTTTATGGTCATTTCTTGATGATATGCTAACCAAGGAGTGGATTAATCATGCCTCCCCTTTTTAGACAATATAGGGTCTAAACTGTCATGGCACATTTGTAAACTGTGATGGCACTGGTGGGAGTGTAGCAGTGAAGACGACCAGAGGTCACTCTCGTCGCCATTTTGGTTTTTGTGGGTTTTGGCCAACTCCTTTACTGCAACCTGTTTTATCAGCAAGGTCTTTATGACCTGTATTTTGTGCAGACCTCCTATCTCATCCTGTCACTTAGAATGCCTTAACTGACCGCCTGGGAATGCAGCCCAGTAGATTTCGGCCTCATTTTGCCCAGCTCCTGTTTAAGATGGAGTTGCTCTGGTTCGCATGCCTCTGACAAATCCCTTTAGTTTTTCATGCTTGTCACATGTTTGCTTCTAAGGGTATAATCATGTGGTTTACTATATTATTACTGATTAGATTATTTTGAACTACTTGAGTTTTATTTATTTGACCTCATTTCCATTCACATTTTTTGAAAAGAACTTTTTTATACAAGAATGTAAATATTTTCACATTGAATTGAATAAATGAATTGAAAACAGTATGTGTTGATTGAATACTTTGATTTAAGTATACTTCTTTACAGCAAATTCTAGGAATTCAGCTTTGTTTTATGTGCATTAAAGTGTAGTAAATACAGGCCTGAGAAATTCTCAGAACAAATATTTTAGGCCCTCAGTAGCTGTAAATCAGAAACGGTCAGATTTCCTTCACATGGAAATGGGACTCACATCTCTCAAAATGGAACAGAAGTCTTTAGGTCTTTAATCTATGTTATGTTGATGGGAAATGTGAAAGCTACAAGAAAATTGGTATTTGGTTTCTTGCATATTGAATATCCTTGACAGGGGGTATGGGGAAGTGAAAAAAAATTAAGACTTCCTATGGATCATCCAAAAAGGAATTTCAGAATGCAGAGGGCTGGTCTCCCTTAATCAGGCCAAAACTTTATTTGAATTGTATCAAGATGCTTCATTCCTGTGCCCTGTAGGATGGAATCTTGAAAGAAAAGAAAATGGGAAGGAATGTACAAAGCCTCAAGGAATGTGTTTCTCTGTAACATCTAGATCAGACAGTAGTATGAAGTGCCAGATATGAAACCAGAAAGGATCCTTATGAGTGTTTATGTCTCAGTTTTATAAAACCATTAATGTTTTGCTATCTCTGCTGCCTTATTTTTTATTTTTATTTTTAGAGATGGGGTCTCGCTCTGCTGCCCAGGCTGGAGTGCAGTGGTGTGATCATAGCTCACTGCAACCTCAAACTCCTGGGCTTAGGTCAACCGTCCTGCCTCAGCCATGCCCTGCGACTGCCCACTTCCCCCCGAGTAGCTGGGGCTACAAGTGCATGCCACCACACCCAGCTAACTTTTAAAATTACTTTGTAGAGACAGGGTCTTGCCATGTTGTCCAGGCTGGTGCTGTTGTTCTTTATTTTTACAACATATATTGTGTATGCACTAGTAGTGTTCAGGACTTGAAGATAAAAGTAATAATTTAGGAAAAATGACTGTTACTTCCCTAACTAAATCTTGCTACTCTTTTTATTTATTTATTTTTTGAGATGGAGTCTCACTCTATCGCCCAGGCTGGAATGCAGTGGTATGATCTTGGCTCATTGCAAGCTCCGCCTCCCAGGTTCACACCATTCTCCTGCCTCAGCCCCCCCAGTAGCTGGGACTACAGGTGCCTGCCACCACGCCTGGCTAATTTTTTGTATTTTTAGTAGAGACAGGGTTTCACTGTGTTAGCCAGGATGGTCTCAATTTCCTGACCTCGTGATCTGCCCGCCTCGGCCTCCCAAAGTGCTGGGATTACAGGTGTGAGCCAACATGCCTGGCCAAATCTTGCTACTCTTCTAGGACCAGTTAGGAGTCTTAGGAAAATATCAACTCTGATTGTTTTTTCTTTTTTTGTTGTTTGTTTTTATTGTTGTTGTTATGTTTAGATAATTTGTTGCTCTGTCACCCAGGCTGGAGTGCAGAGGTGTGATCATGGCTCACTGCAGCCTACCTCCAGGGCTCAAGCAATCCTCCTGCCTTAGCCTCCCAAGTAACTGGGACTTACAGGCACACAACTGACCTGGCTTTTTTAATTTTTGTAAAGACAGAGGTCTCCCGACGTTGTCCAGACTGGTCTTGAACTCCTGGCTTCAAGCAATCCTCCCACCTTGGCCCCCCAAAGTGCTGGGATTACAAGTGTGAGCCACCACACCCAGTCTGGTTTTTTTTTGTTGTTGTTTTTTTGTTTTTTCTGTTTTTTTGAGGACTTAACATGTCTAAGACAGTTGAGTACATCTTCCTATCAGTACACTTCCACTTTCTCTAACCACTTCTTGACAATTTGAATACAGTTTTCACTTTTAGTCTTCTTATCAAAAGTGTTCCAATTATTCTACTTTTTATCCTTAAGGACTTTAAATATGATTATATAGAATTTCATAAATTTTGCTGGCCTGTGTTGGACAACACATGAAAAGATACGAATATCCTAATTCCACCAGGGAGTGCTTGTTGTCTACTGTGTGCCCAGGTCTGTGCCACATATGGTGGGAAGCATTTGCTTGCAACAAATCGAAAAAACTGCTGTATATGCTTTAAAACCTAACTGGTTTATTCAACTGCATTTTAAAATTATTTCCAAGGCCAAAGGCTCTTGGACCTTTTTAGAATTAACAACAAATATCTTACACAGCCATGTCAGCTGGAACTCTGAGTAAGCAAACTATTCTGTGGAGGTTAAGCTTCTAATCTGGCATAAGAGGAGTTAAAGTGAAGTACTTCTAAGCACCAGAGAAACCGTCTAGTGGGAAAAAAAAGTCATCAACAGGGAGTTGCCAAATGAGGACACGCACATGCTTTGCCTTCATTATCTAACTTTCTTCCAGTATAAATAGAATTACATGGAGGTGTAAGGCATTTCTCTTGATCTCAGTCAATGCTCTGCACATCGTGGGAACTCAGTAAATGTTGGCAAAATGAGTAGTGTGATTGTAATTGAAAAAGCGAAACAATTATAGCCATCAAAATTACAACTTTATAAAATATCTGCATATGGACAAGCACTCTGAGAAAATACTCCCCCCAAAAAAGTTGTTTTATTAATTTGTTGGTTTCCTGAATTTTTTCTTACATTAATTTTTTTCCTATTATTGATTCTACAATATAATTTGAGTATCAAAATTTCTTAATTAGATGCATTCAAATATAACAGAGAATCACAGCTTGGGGCAAGTCTCCGTTCACCACCAGGCTTCAAACATGTCGTGGCGTATCTGGCAAATTGGTAGGTTCAGGCTGCCAAGAGGTGATTTACATAAGGGTTTTGGCGGAAAGACTGCCAAGAAGTGTGGATGACAGAGAGGTGGGGGTTGGCCAGACTGCTTTTCAGTCAATTTGCACAGCTACAGTGCACCAGCCAGTGTTCCAGTTGGTCAGCGCCCATGCCATGCCAGCTGTTAACCCTTGGATTGACGGAACAACACCTTACCTATCTTGAAGATTCATATTCCAATACAGCCTCGTGGAGTCCACTAGGAGAGTACCAAGAGCAGAAATAGGAATGCACTAAAATCGTTACTACATCACACAATATAATCAAAAGATGAGGGGTTAGGGCTTGTCCCCACTTGTGCAGAAAATGATGGCACGATTTTTCAGTATCGGAGATTCCAGAAAACAGAAGCATTTTGATTATTTGAGGGCCACAACGGAGGTCATGAAGATGTCCAGCAGCACGTGGTAATGACCTGGCTTAATGGGGCTGACTCACTGATGAGTACCAGAAGTGTTCAAGAAAACTTAGCAGCAGATATCCACATGGCCACAGATATGCCTCATTCTTGAGCCCATGTAGAACACTGTGTAGGGGCTCTTAGACATTGTGGGCAGAGGATTTTGCAAGGAGCTGAAGTTCGGCATCAGCAAGCAAAGACAGGAGCCAATGAAATACAGATTGCAAAACTATTCCTAATTAGTTCGTTATTAAATGTTTTAGCTCATATAGAATATGAGAATGAGAGGTACATCTGCCGTTTCCTCACTTGGTGGTCCCCATTTCTGCAAGGTTCTTATTTGTGTGACCATTTCACAAAAATGAGAGTATTGGTAGTTTTTAAAAAGTTAGGGCTTTTTTTTTTTTTTTAACAACATAACCCATGCAAGTCAAATACAATTCTTCATCTGGTGCTCAACCGAAGAAAGAGTGATATGTTCCAATACTGGAGGAAAAACTGGCCTGACTAAATTTATTGATATTTAAGGTCTTGTAAAGGGTAATTTTGAAAGTGTAATTTCCATCTAAAATGCTATTTTAAGAACCTGAACCTTGCTGAATTAGTTCCTTTTCATGCTGCTAATAACGATATACTCAAGACTGGCTAATTTATAAAGGAAAAAGGTTTAATGCACTCACAGTTTCACATGGCTGGGGAGGCCTTACAATCATGGTGGAGGACAAAGAAAGAAGACATCTTACATGGCTGCAGGCAAGAGAGTGTGTTTAAGGGAACTCTTCTTTATAAAACCATCACATCTCATGAGACTTGTTCACTATCACGAGAACAGCATGGGAAAAACCTGCCCCGTGATTCAATTACCTCCCCCCAAGTCCCTCCCACTACATGTGGAAATTCTGGGAGCTACAATTCAAGTTCAGATTTGGGTGGGGGCATAGCCAAACCATATCAGCAAGTGATTTGGATGGGGACACAGTCAAACTGTATCACTTGCTGCAAGTTTGGCTGTGTCCCCACCCAAATCTCATCTTAAATTGTAGCTCCCATAATTCCCATGTGTCATGGGAGGGACACGGTGGGAGGTAATTGAATCATGGGGGGCCAGTCTTTCCTGTTCTGGTGGTGAATAAGTTTCACAAGATCTGATGGGTTTATATGGGGTTTCCACGTTTGCTTCTTCCTCATTTTCTCTTGCTGCCACCATGTAAGAAGTGCCTTTCACCTCCTGCATGATTCTGAGGCCTCGCCAGCCATGTGGAACTGTAAGTCCAATTAAATCTTTTTATCTTCCCAGTCTCAGGTATGCCTTTATCAGCAGCGTTAAAACAGACTAATACATTTGCGTAAGAGGAAACTCTGGGGTTCTACTTTTTATATAGAGCTTAGTAGTTTATAATGAACATTATAGTAGTAGTTGTGCATCAAAACCTGTAAGGTGGGCAAAACAGGTAATACTTCTCCCATTTTACAGATCACAAAATGGAGACAACGTCTGGGTACAGTGGCTCACACCTGTAATTCCAGCACTTTAGGAGGCCAAGGCAGGCAGATCACTTGAACCCAAGAGTTTGAGACCAGCCTGGGCATTATAGTGAGACCCTCTGTCTCAAAAAAAAAAAAAAAAAAAAAAAGCCAAGTGATGGACACTTGTAACCCCAGCTACTTCAGAGACTGAGGCAGGAGGATCACTTGAGCCTAGGAGGTCAAGGCTGCAGTGAGCTGTGATTGTGCCACTGCACTCCAGCCTGGGTGACAGAGAGACCCTCTCTCAAAAAAATATATATATATAAAAATAAAAAATGGAAGCACAGAAAACTATAATTACCTTTTCTAGCTCAACTTTACCACATTGATGAAAAAGTATTGAGCAGCCACAGGTACATGGCATTCCACTATGTTCTTGGAATAATATTAAAGAAAAAGCATGAAGGTATGCTCTGAGCAGGCAAGAGAAGTCTCATAAAATGAGAGTAATTTATAACATGACTTCCTTTTTTTTCTCATGGTCCTTTTTCTCATTTAACTGTTTACTCCTTTATATGTTATAGTAATTGTTGTTTAATAATTGCATTAAAATAAATAGATGCCTTGGACACTGATACTCTTGGAATACAGAACAATGTTCATGGCATTTGATATATGGATACAAGATTTTTTAAAAGGAAAGATGTACATATAGAGTCCCACCAGATTAGAAGTGTGATTGCAATTGGAATTTAATTAGTGAGCACTTACTAAATACCTATTATGTGCAAAGTATTGTACTCAATGAGAGTGAATTTATTTATTTATTTATTTATTTATTTTGAAACGAAGTTTTGCTCTTATTGCCCAGGTTGGAGTGCAAGGGCACGATCTCAGCTCACCGCAACCGCCGCCTCCTGAGTTCAAGTGATTCTCCTGCCTCAGCCTCCCGAGTAGCTGGGATTACAGGCATGTGCCACCACGCCTGGCTAATTCTGTATTTTTAGTAGAGACGGGGCTTCTCCATGTTGGTCAGGCTGGTCTCAAACTCCCAATCTCAGGTGATCCACCCGCCTCGGCCTCCCAAAGTGCTGGGATTACAGGCGTGAGCCACCACACCCAGCTTGAGAGTGAATTTTTAAAAAAGAAACAAGACATTATCAGTGCCCTGAAGAATTTTTAATCTGGTTTGGAAGAAAAAAGATATAGGCTAGGTATTTTGAAGGTCCTCAACAAATATTTGTTGAGTGAATGGATGGATGAATTGTTACTGGCCCAATACAGCATATGATGAATACCAAGAAAATGAGGGCATGTGTACATACATAAGAGTTCAGGGCATAGCTGAAGTGAAGAATGGGATACTCTACTGGCCAGATCCATCCCATATACCCACCCTTGTAGAAAATGTCCCCACAAGATAGAGGAGTTCCATTACAAAAAAATTTTTTAAGATAGAGGGCTGCAGCAGCACACTGGACAAATGAAAACTACTGCTACCCCAGGCCACTATACGCCTACTTTGCTAACAGATTCCAGTAGGATATTTATGTGCCATCCCCAAAGCAGGAGGAAGGTTCAGACCAGTGCCTGAACCAGTGCCAAGAAGGAAATCTGGAGCTATATCAAGAGAACAATCCCACATAGGATTGATCACTAACTTTATAAGGATGGACAAGGCAGATGAGAAACAAAGTGGAATTAGATAACAGAATTGAGACTTTGACTCCCTCACTTTTAAGGACTGTGAAGATATGGAAATAGTAGAAAGGTCAAAGAAGGGAGACAGTAGACCATCATATCAATTTTTTAAAAGACTGCAAAGAATATTAGATTCATTATTAAGACTTTGGAGGCCTCTACAACTATATAGAGTCATAATTATGAAGGTAAAGTCACATTGCAGGGAAACTTTGAGTAGATAGAATACTTAAGCTAAGGAAATCAGGAATTAGAGGTAGGTAACAGTACATTCAGCAGGTATGGGGATACTAAATATTTCTCTTGAACGCAAAACAGAAATTGTCCTGACTCCCCTTCCCCAATAATGTCTTGAAGGAGTAACTTGAGGCCAGTAAGATGATCACTCTGGACGCCAAGAAGTGGCTGTCTTCTATCCAAGTTAAGATTTGCATTACTTGCTAGTAGAACGGAACATTAGGCAGTAGTTTGGAATCTTCCTCACAGAGAAAGTACAAACCAGTGGTGGCTCATGCCTATAATCCTAGCACTTTGGGAGGCCGAGGCCAGCAGATCGCTTGAGGTCAGGAGTTCAAGACCAGCCTGGCCAACATAGTAAAACCCTGCCTCTACTAAAAAATAGAAAAATTAGCTGGGTGCAGTAGTCCCAGCTACTCAGGAGGCAGGAGAATCGCATGAACCCTGGATACGGAGGTTGCAGTGAGACTAGATCATGCCACTGCACTCCAGCCTGGGCGACAGAGCAAGACAAACCAAATTGAAATAATCCATGCTGATATTTTGTACAACTGCAGGGTTAATGGTAATCTATAGGATTTTGTCAAAGATACAGCAAAACTTATCTCCAAAGGGAATGAGTCAAAAGTTGCGAGTTTTAGACTGGCTGAAGCCTTACAAGGAATCTAATAGATTTTTTCCCCTCTGGAAAGTGGCCAAAGACCCAGTGAATATGGGGACAAACCTCAGTGCTTTTGCCAGGTTCCCATTTAAAAGAGACACTGGATCCTTGCCTTGAGCTTTAGTGGTGAGGCTATAATCTATTGGCATCCATATGATTACTTATGAAAGAAGCTTCATCATGCTCCCTAAAAAAAAACTTGTTCCCTGCCAAAATTAGGATCGCATTGATTTAGGAAGAGGACACATACTATGCTGACAGCCAAATGATGATTTGCCAAAAAAATAAAAATCAAGGCTGGACGCGGTGGCTCATGCCTGTAATCCCACCACTTTGGGAGGCCGAGGTAGGTGGATCACCTGAGGTCAGGAGTTTGTAGCCCCAGCTACTCAGGGGGCTGAGGCAGGAGAATTGCTTAACCTGGGAGACAGAACTTGGAGTGAGCCAAGATCGCGCCACTGCACTCCAGCCTGGGCAACAAGAGCGAAACTCCATCTCAAAAAAAAAAAAAAAAAAATCAAATTCCACTGTGGATGGCAAAAGAGCCTCCTATCACCCACAAGAGGGAAGGTAGCCTATATTAGACATGGCCTTACAGACTGTTGACGAGGAACTTGCTGAAGGCTACCTGAAAATAAAATAGTAGGAACTGGGCATTTTGCCATCTAATGATCTGGAAAATTGGAAACCACCTTGGTCTAGGCAAATCCTTGGGGAGGAAGTTTACGTTTTTTTTTTTTTTTTTTTTGAGACAGTCTTGCTCTGTCATCCAGGCTGGAGTACAGTGGCACGATCTCGGCTCACTGCAACCTCCGCCTTCCGGGTTCAAGTGATTCTCCTGCCTCAGCCTCCTGAGTAGCTGGGACCACAGGCACGTGCCACCACACCCAGCTAATTTTTGTATTTTTAGTAGAGACGGGGTTTCACTATATTGGTCAGGCAGGTCTTGAGCTCCTGACCTCGTTTCTGCCCGCCTCGGCCTCCCAAAGTGCTGGGATTACAGGTGTGAGCCACCGTGCCCAGCCAGTTTAAGTCTTAAGTGTTAAGACAAAGCACTTAAGGTAGCCACACCTATAAAGTGGAATTGTCAGGTCATTTTCAACCTATGTCTTTGCCTATGAGAGCTCTCATGTGATATATGCCTAGTCTACCTTCAGATGAGAGGATAGCTGCCCTGTAAAGCACTTGGCTGTGGGAGGCACTCTCACTTCCCAAAAGGTTGTACTATATAACTGAGTCAATGCACACTCATGGGGATATCCAGAAGGCCAGAGATCCACTTGCCATTCATGTGGCTCCAGGAGGTAGATGGACTTCCATGCTTCATTACTCATGGCCACTCCTCAAGAGTACCTGCTCTAAGTAGCCATCAGTAAACCATTCCATAAAGAAATGCTCATGTGACCAAGTGGCCTAAAAGAGTCTGTGGTCTGCTGCTTCTTGGCCCTGGATTAGGACTCTTTCTGTTGTTGGAAAATATTTGATTCTTGAGGGGGATGAAATGAGGCAGCACCTGTGAAAATTATTTGAAAACTCTAAAGGCCTGTACTTGTGTAGGGGATGTGGGTGAGATGACTATTGGTAGACAACAAAAAGTTAAGCCCTCTACCCTGTATTTTCCTCTTAGCTTACAATTTCTTATTTAAGTATCTCTTCAAGAAGACTGGAGTGGAATCTTTTCCCTTCTGGGTGGTAAAACTAATGAGGGGATGTTTGCCTTGACTTTGCTATTACAGTGTATGTGTCACATCCCTAAATCCACTCTAGCGCATCTTACACACTTGTCAGATTTATCTAACTCTCACACCACTGTCATCACTTCCGCCTGCCCCTCAGGAGCCTAAATTGATACCTCTGCCTATCATGGAAAATCTAAGCTCTTCAGTCTTGCATTCAAAGTCCTCCTGCAACTACCTGCCCCAGCCTCCATCATCTTTCTGACCTCTCCTTGCTTCACACTGTAGAAGCAGGTACTCTTGGAGCTGACAGTCATCAAAAAGACGGTGCATATCCAACTCACACACGTTAAAGATTGGGAAACTGAAGCCCGGAGAAGTGAGGTGAATATTCCCAAAGCCACACACAGTCCTTCCACTGTGGCCAAGACAACATACTTTCCATTCCACACACAACTTGCTCCTCTGGTCTTAAGCCATGGGGCGAGGTGAGTAGAACTGGTTGGTACCCAGAAAACAGTAAGGCATGGGATAAATGGTAGATAAAGCAATGTTGAGAATTAAAAACTCCAGTGTGTTTACAACACATAGTGTTCGCAGCAAGTGAACTTTATATAGAATTTGCCACCCTCATAGTAGGGAATTCACTAAAGCTGGGAATGAATGTGCAAATGTTTGTTTGCTTTGTTTGTTTTGTTTACCATAGAAGTGAAATTTGTGACAATCTTTTTCAACCTAAATTGAATAAATGATTCAGGACAAGAAATGATTACTAGATGTGTCATGGTTTTGATGGGAAATGGCCCATCGAATTATTATTGTTTGCCAAGTTTTCCCCTCACAATTGAAGCTAACGAGGTCATTTCAAGGGTAATCATATTGGGGAACCTCAATGCAATGACGCTGTTACAACTTGCCTAATTTCAAGCTAGGAAACCACACCTTCTTTGGAAGGTTTGTGTGGTAGGAAATGGGGGGTGGTTAGTGATCTAAACCTCACTGATTATCACGAATGACAAGAAGAGGGAAGCAGTGAAGGAAAAGCCTTGATTACAAGAATATTGTTAAATAAATCAAAGGAAGTTTTATAAATATTCAAATGTGTGATGTAATTCAAATGAGACTGATCAACACTCCACATCTGCTTTGGTGAATAGACAAGGATACTTCAAATTTGTGCATTACATATCTGAACATAAATTACTGCTTATAATGTGTTTGAGGTTTTTAAAAATGTTTTCTTTAGTATTTAAATCACCATAGAACTGAAAAAATAAAGCATTTCATCATTATTTTTGCATTATGACTATAACCAGACTATAGGACTTATTCAGATTATTACAAATTCCAAATAAGTGGTGCATGAATTAGTAAAGATTTTTTGTTTTTGTTTTTGTTTTTTTTTTTTTAGAGACAGTGATATTGCCCAGGCTGGCATGCAGTGGCTATTCACAGGCGTGATCTCACTACTGGTGAGCTTGGAAGTTTTGACCTGTTTCTTTTCTGACCTGGGTCGGTTCGCCTCTCCTTACGCAACCTGCTGGTCGCCCACTTCCGAGAGGTTGCCATATTGATACAGAACTTAGTGCAGGCACTGGATCAGCATAGCACACTACAGGCCAGAATTCCTGGACTCAAGCAACCCTCCCACCTCAACCTCCTGAGTAGCCAGAACTACAGGTGTGCACCACCCTGCCAGGATAGTGACATTTTAATTTGCCTACAAATTATTGCATTAGTCTGAGTGTCCAGGTTAAGATTTAGTGCTTTTTAAACTTGACCACTAAAAAGACATCCTATTGCACTAGGACCTGCCCATAATGAAGCCTAAAAGCAGCCTGATGGAACAGACTTTGTCCTCTACTCCACAAAATCGCTGTTGGTTTTAATATAGAAGCGCACACCTCTCTCCCTCCCATACATGTACGCACCTAAATTCTCCAGTAACTGACTCCTCAGGGACATGCTTTATGTCATCTACAGCTTCACTCTCCTGGCACATGGCATAGGTGCATCAAGAGCCCTTCATAATGCAGGAGGAGAAGCAGGGTGTGCTTCATTTATGTTTAGAAAAGACATGTTTAGAGGTTATATCATCCAATTTGAGTGGGGAAAAGTGGCTGTGCTTTGTATATGAGCAAAGCTCAATGAATGTTTATGGAATTGAAATAGTTGATTATTGAAATGACAAATTTTTCGTAACAGAAAAGCCCTACATAAACATAATGTATTAAACATAAACACTGATTAGGCAATGTTATGTTATATAATTCTTTCAAGCCCAAAACTCAGAAAAAGCAGCAATGTGTGCTTTTACTAACTCCTCCCTCAGGGGGGCTTCAATTTCTTCTCTCTGTTTATTCTAACCTCTCCAGTTAAACACCATTCCCTTACGAGAGATCAAAGTAACTCTGCATTGTTTCCATTCTTTATAACATTACACACTTCTCCGCCACGCGTGGTGGCTCATACCTGTAATCCCAGCACTTTGGGAAGCCGAGGCAGGTGGATCACCTGAGGTCAGGAGTTTGAGACCAGCCTGGCCAACATGGTGAAACCCCGTCTCTACTAAAAATACAAAAATTAGCTGGCCTTGGTGGCAGGCACCTGTAATACCCCCTACTCGGATGGCTGAGGCAGGAGAATCACTTGAACCAGGAAGGCAGAGGTTGCAGTGAGCCGAGATTGTGCCACTGCACTCTAGCCTGGGTGACAAGAGCAAGACTCTGTCTCAAAAAACATTACACACTTCTCAAAGAGCAAGATGGTGAGGATTATCCCTTTCTAATTTCTGCTTCTTACTCCCAAACATAGCTTGAAAATCCCTTTTGCTTGGCTTTGGCATTTTGGGGCACATCTGGATTCGTTCCAGGGGTTGTCTTCCTGACACATAAATGCAGAAGTGTACACTGTCCTCTTCTCCTGGGTTAAATACATATCAGACAGGCCTCAGGTTCTCTGCCTTTGTTATGTCCCCAGCCTTTCATAGTCAAAGCCCAAATAACCTCTACCTGCAGGCCCCAGCCTGCCTGAGCCTGTGAATCAATTCCCCCTAAGGCCAAAAGAGTATCAGCCTCAGCCCCAGTGGTCTGAAATGAGGCTTGCTGCCTATAGTGTGCTAGCAATAAAAAAGTCTTGGGGCCTATAAGGCTTTGGAGTAACAGCATCTTCAATCTGTGCTGGCCTCAGCCATGGAACTGGGAAACAGCAGAATGCAGTGGGGAGAGTAGTGGCTAAGGAGCCTGCCAGGTTAAGGTTAGTCTTCCCGTTCTCACCCTTGACAAGTCACTGAACCTCTCTGAACCACCTGTTTTCTCATCTGTCAAGGGAAAGTGGTCTTTAATTCCCATCCCCTGCAGGGGCTCTTGGTGTTATCTATATTCAGTCTTTCTACCACACTGTTTTCAAATTCAATAGAAGTAGAGACTTCTCTCTTAATTTTATGTCTCAAATTATCTTTGCCTGATAGGATGGCAGAAAATGTACCTAATATGGCTGGGCGTGGTGGCTCACACCTGTAATTCCAGCACTTTGGGAAGCAGAGGTGGGCGGATCACAAGGTCAGGAGATTGAAACCATCCTGGCTAACACGGTGAAACCCTGTCTCTACTAAAAATACAAAAAATTAGCTGGGCATGGTGGCGGGCACCTGTAGTCCCAGCTATTTGGGAGGCTGAGGCAGGAGAATCGCTTGAACCCAGAAGGCGGAGGTTGCAGTGAGCCGAGATTGCGCCACTGCACTCCAGCCTCAGTGACAGAGCGAGACTCCATCTCAAAAAAAAAAAGAAAAGAAAGAAAGAAAATGTACCTAATATAAGGTCAATCATTTGCCTTCTCTTGTTATTTCTGTTCAAAATGTTTTATTTTTCTTACCCTTAAGCCATACTTTCAAACCATAAAGCTATGGGAGGGCAGCAAAGCCTAAGATTAATAATAATAATTGCTAATATTTAGTGAAGACTAATAACATTGTAGGTACTGTACTAGGCAGTTGACATGGATTATTGCACTTAATCCTTGAAACAGCCTTATGAAAAAGGTGCTTCATAGGTAGGCACTATGAAGTCAGTATGATTGCCATTGTACAAATGAAGGAACTGAGGCATGAAGATGTTAGACAACTTGCCCCGGGGTCACACATACCTAGTAAGCAGAGAGGGATATAGCAGAAGTTGGGAGAGAAAGTTCTTAATTATACCAATAGGTTATTATTTTTCTCACTTCAGCAGTGGTCATATCTAATTCAGTCCAGATAACAGGTAACTTATTGCCTAGTGTGACATTCATTTATTTGTTGAATATCTTCTTGGTGCAAAGCCCTGTGCTAGAAGACTTGCACTATGGGAGATTATAAAAAGAGAAAGATGTGGTCTCTGCCCTGAAGAAAATCAGAAGCTAGTAGGGAAATAGACTAAGGAATAATGAATTGCAATACAGGTAAAACACAGTACATGCTTTAATAGTGCTACAAGCTAAGTGCCACCTGGCCCAGAGGGCGAAGCAGTATGTGTTGGTGTTACATAGGAGGCTTCATTAAAAAGTTTATTTTGGAGTTGAGCCTTTATGGACAAGTAGGATTTTGAGAGGTGGAGAAGTGACAGAAAGATACTCCAGGCAAGGGAACCACATGGGCAAATACTCACACTGAGTCACTATTGACTCACTAACCTCAGTGAAGGGTTTGTTCCTGGATTAGCAAGGAGTTTGGAGTTTCTAAGCCTTAGGGTGTATGAGAGGAAGTCCTAATTTGGTAGGTGATAGTAGAAAGGCAAAGTCATAAAATCTGGGAATTGAAGATCCCGAAAGGTTATCTAATTTAGTAACAAGTCCAATGCCTAAAGCTCTGCCAAGTCATCACCAAAACTAGGCTCAAATAGTTCTAACATCACATGCATTATTGTCTCCTGTGGCAGCCCATCCCATCACTTTCTGAAGTTATATTGCCCATTTATTTGTGTATTTGCTTATTGTCTGTAATACTAGAACTCAAGTTCCATGGTGGCAGAGACTGACTTACCTGTCATGTATCCCCAGTGCCTAGCATTGTAGGCATACAATCAATATTTGTTGAATGCATTCCATCTCAGGACAGCTCTGACATCTAGAAAGTTCTTGGGTGATTTCCACAAGATAGTACTTTAATATATGAAGACAACTATAATAGCCCTCTTTTATCTTTTTCAAGTTAAATATCAACAGTTACTCCACAATTCCACATGAAAAAAATAACTTTGGGCCTTTTCACTATCCTGATCACACTCTCAAATAAGCTCCGTTTTGTCTCTCTCTCTTTTAGTGTGTTGTTGCAAGAACAGAAGGCAATATTCCAACTCTGTGACCCCCTCAAATTAGAGAGGTCCTATCAACCCTCTTATACGAGGTGTTACAGTGTGACCCAAGATGGTGCTAACTTTGTTGAGGTCCACTTCACCCTGTTGCTTCATGTTTCTCTGACTGTCAGCTAACCTCCTTTCCACTCCCTTCACCTGTTGGTGTGTTCTACTGCTTGCTCACCTCTCTCTTGTCCTGACTTGTGCAGGTAGATTTTGAAAACCAAGCCCAGAGCCCTACATTTGGGAGGATCTTACAGTAATCCAGAACAAAAGATACAAGGTATTGAACTAGAGCAGTGTGGCCAGCAAGGAAGAGATAAAAAGAAAAACATATCTGAGGCATTGTCAATGGGACTTGCAATCTACTGATTTAGTGACCACTAGCACGCTTTCTCAATGGATGCCTCTCTCTCCAGACCACGTATGAATTCGGAGTCAATTCCCAGTTTCTCCCTACCTCACTGTCTTTGAAGCAAGCATGCAACTCTTCTGAAGTCTTTTATACATTTTTTCCCCAAGTTACTGTCTATAAAAATATATTAGGAAAGTTCAAAGGCAGCAAGATTTCTAGCCAGGATGACTGAAATTATGGTAGTTCCGTGGCTAAGGTAGGAAATTCAGCAGAAGGACCAGACATTAAGGTGATAATGAAGCACTTGGTTTGGGATATGTTGAATTTGACGACCTGAGGACATCTAGCAAACAGTTTGAAAAGTGTGTACTTCTTTGGCTCTGGAGTGCAAACTGAAATGTAGATCTGTGAATCATCAACAGAGTTGCTTGAAGCTTTCCCCAGAGAATGAGAATTTTGATTATCATTTAAACTGAAAAAAGACAAGACTGAGAAAAAAACTTTTAACAATGACCACATAAAATGGGTATTTGGAGGAGGAATCTCCCAGAAAGAGAGAGAAGGGAAGGAAGGCTCAGGGGGTATGGGGGAAACTTGATGGGTTTATTGTCGGGGCGAAGCTGGACATTATTGCAGAAGGCAGAGAAATCAGTTACATCAAACACAGCAGAAATCTCCTAGAGAACAAAACTTCCCGTGATGCTACTGAGTTTATCCACGAGGAGGTGATTTAATAACCTTAGACAAAATAATTCCAGTTTTAGAGCCAGGTTGCAAGCAGTTGATAAATAAGGAGTAAATGGTAGCAATGAAGTCAAAGTGGTTAAATGCAGACTGCTATTTTGAAAAGATGTTATGCAATACATGTAAACTAGAAAAGCAATAAATCTATATTATATTTATATGATCTACACATTCTAAAATATAACATGGGGTTAATTCCTATTTCATTGTAATGTCTGACTCTAGAATTAAGCATTTCATAGATCTTATGATCACACTTGGTGTTCAAAGGTCTCACTATATCAAAGAGAATAATGAAGTACCAGCTACTCGAGAGGCTGAGGCAGGAGGATCTCTTGAGCCCAGGAGTTTGAGGCTGTAGTGTGCCATTATTGTGCCTATGAATACCCACTGCACTCTAGCCTGGGCAACATAGTAAGACCCAGTCTCTAAAAAAATAAAATAACAGAAAAATTGAAATATATTGTTATGGATAGATTTCATTGAACCTAAATAGGGCTACATGTATTTTCTTGTTTTGTTTTGTTTTTCCTGGTTCCCATTTAGGTGTCTAATTATGAAACAGCCAATCAAATCATTTTCTTCGAGATCAATTTTCATCTAAGTCTGCCTGGATTGGATGGTAGGTCAAGCTTTTTAAACTTTAACCCAACGTAGATTCTGTCACTAGGTCTGGTGAATTTCTGGATCTATTCTGTATTGCCTTCTAAACCCTTGGGGTATGAATCTCTGAGAAGCTCTTTCACCTCCAGCCCTAGCCTCTACCTCCCACAGATTCATAGGACGCCGAATCTGGAAGCGACTTTAGGGTTCTTTTAGCTCATCTCCCTTAATTTCATAGATAAATGAACTGAGGCCCACCGTGGGAAAATGACTTGTTCAGGGAGCATTGTTGCCAAGTGACAGCAGCATGAGTTTTAGGAGTCAGAGCTGGGATTGAACCCTGGATCCATTATTACCTAACTGTATAGCATTAAACTAGGTTCTTCACCTCCTAAACCTCAATTTTCCCATTTAAAAATGGGGCTAATGATCATCACACCTGCCTTACGTAGTTACTATGTGTATTGAATGAATAAAATATGAAAGCACCTAGTCAGTGCCTGTCACATGGTAGAAACTCAGTAAGTTTATTCCCTCTTTCCACAAGATTTCATAGCCAATGTGACATGAGCAAAACTCAAAGCAAACCTAGGCCTTCTGACTTTCAGGCCAGAAACCTGTTCATACACAGGGATCTTCATATTGAGGCGCCCCTTGAGGTATCTGAAGACTTGCCAAGGGGTACAGGGGCATGGATAGTTTTAAGAAAATGGATTTCCAGATCCTCAAGTTCCATATGAACTTTTTCTTAAAATTGATTTGAGTATGCAGCTGCAGTTGGGAGTTTCATTTTCCTCCTCATATTTCACAATGGTTCTTCTACTTTACAGAGGAAAACATTTAAAATCTTACAGATGTGCAACTGAAAGATTTAAATTTGCACATCACTTGAAAGTGTTAAACCTCCAAGCAATAAAGGAACATTGTGACAATTGCTTTAATCAAGATATATAAGCTGACTTTCAATCAATTTCATTAAGAGATTCAGTTCCAATTAAATTTACTTTATAGGTTTAATAAGATAATTAAAATTTGTGATAAAGTAGGCTATTTTGCTCTCTTGTGCACTCCTAATAATTGTTTTAGTGCCTCGATGAAAAAAGAAAACCCAAAGAACAACAACAAAAAAAACCCTTTTCAGCCAGGCACGGTGGCTCATGCCTGTAATCCCAGCACTTTGGGAGGTTGAGATGGGTGGATCACCTGAGGTCAGGAGTTCAAGACCAGCCTGGCCAACATAGTGAAACCCTGTCTGTACTGAAAATACAAAAATTAGCTGGGCGTGGTGGCGCACACCTGTAGTCCCAGTTACTCGAGAGACTGAGATGCAAGAATAACTTGACCTGGGAGGCAGAGGTGGCAGTGAGCCAAGAAAGCGCCACTGCATTCCAGCCTGGGTGACAGAGTGAGACTCCATCTTAAAAAAAAGAAAAAAAATTAAAATTAAAATTTTTTTAAAAGCCCTTTTCAACCTTTAGAGTTTTAAAAGGTCACAGGATTTTTTTTTTTAATTTTCAGTTTACACCTGTCTACATATTTTCATTGTTAAAGAATGATAGGGAGATCAGTAAAAGACCTCAAGCATAGAAATATACTGTATTAGGTTAAAGTCTATGGAGGAAGTGGGGTGGAAATACAAGTTCAAGAAGAAAAAAAAAACCCTATAAAAATTTCAACTGTAAAAGGTGGGCTTGTAATAAAGTTTTAAAATGGATGAGGTAGATATCAAGATACTCTGGTATTTTAGAGAGCATTGGAAAAACTTAAAAGAGTAATGAAATAGATTTATTTATAATGTCCTGGAAATTATATCCTTCCCAATGCTTTAAACTTATGATGAAAAAAATTTAAATGTCAACTTAAAAAATGCATAAAAAAGAACACAATTTTCCAAAATTATTTGAGAAAAGGTACTGCTGACACTACCCTGGAAAGGTCCACAGCTGCCTCGCTGTCTTACTGTTATTTCGGCCCTGCACTGAGGGAGGTCTTTCCCCCTTGGTTCTCAAAAGTAGATGCATGCGTGTGCGCCATGCATACAACATACCTCCAGAGCTTTGTGTCCTCTTCCTCTGACTCCACATTCTTGAGCCAACATTTTCTTCCTTTGCCTTTTAGGGGTATCTGTTTTGCTCCAAGCCCTGTATATTTACACTTGACCCTTTTCAGCTCCCTCACCACCCCTTCGCCCCCTCACACCTGCTCATTTCCTTCTGAAGTTATCACTTTGCCTGCAACATAGTTATTACCCTCTTGCTGAAGTTGCTTTGTCCATTAGAGGATAATCAGCTTCTTCCTTCTTCTATTTCTCCAACAGAAATTCTAATCTTTAGTGCATCAAAATCTCCTGGAGGGCTTGTTAAAGCACAGATTACTGAGTCCTTCCCCAAGAGTTTCGGATTCAGTATGTCTGGAGTAGGGCTTGAAAATTTGCATTTCTGGCTGGGCACTGTGGCTTACACCTGTAATCACAGCATTTTGGGAGGCCAGGGCAGGTGGATCACTTGAGGCCAGGAGTTCAAGACCAGCCTGGCCAACATGACGAAACCCCGTCTCTACAAAAACTACAAAAATTAGCCGGGTGTGGTGGCTCTCTCCTGTAGTCCCAGCTATGCAGGAGGCTGAGGCATAAGAATCCCTTGAACCCAGGAGGCGGAGGTTGGAGTAAGCCAAGATTGTGACACTGCACTCCAGCCTGGGCGACAGACACTCTTGTCTAAAAACAAACAAACAAAACATTTCTAACAAATTCCCAGATGATGCTATGCTGCTGGTCTGGAGACATCATTTTGAGAACCATTGCTCTAAGCTCATGTTTGGTGTGCTCGTCAGAGGTCATGTGGCTAAAGGTAGGTACCTGTATTTCTGAGGCTAAAAGTGGCATCAAAAGAGGTATGAGGTATGAAGCAAGAAGCATATGTGCTTTGTCGAAGATATTTCTCATGCAATCTAAAAATTATTCAGGATTGGATTGATTTAAAGCAGAAATCAGAGCAAAAGGGCCATAATTAGGAAAACACTGTCTCAAAGTTTTACAGCAGCCACCTTCTCCTCCAACCTCCTCACCAAATAGAGGAACTCACATTCATGGCAGCCTTTCTCTATGCCAGACATTTTTCTAGACAGATTCCCACGTGCCATCTCATTTAGTCCTCATGTCATCCCTATAAGCTAAGTTTTATTATTTTCCTCATTACCCATAAGAAAACTGAATTTAAAACTGAATTTTAAGGCCAGGCACAGTGGCTCATGCCTGTAATCCCAGCACTTTGGGAGGCAGAGGCCAGAGGATCACTTGAGGTCAGGAGTTTGAGACCAGCCTGGTCAACATGGCAAAACCCTATCTCTACTAAAAATACAACAACAACAAAATATTAGCCAGTGTGGTCGCAGGTGCTTATAGTCCCAGCTACTTGGGAGACTGAGGAAGGAGAATCGCTTGAATCCAGGAGGAAGAGATTTTGATGAGTCAAGATTGCGCCACTGCACTCCAGCCTGGGCGACAGAGCAAGACCCTATCGCAAAACAAACAAACAAACAAACAAACAAACAAAAACCCCTGAATTTAACTTAAACTGAAAAGCTAAGTTCATTGGAAATTGTCCTCCGAATCTGTTCACAGTTCACTAATTTCAGGTGGCCATACAGAAGGATGAAAAAGTCACCAGATTGTTAACTGCTGTTATAATACAAGCAAGTACAGTAAATTCTTCAAGAAAATCATGTGAAAGCATGCTTTAAAAATGAAAGAGAACAGGCAGATTTCCCTAAAGGATAAATAGCTGGTCCCATTCAGATCATCCATCCATCAACAGAGAACAGAAGAGAATCTGGAATTTTATCTCATCTACTACTCTCTATTGATTTTAAAAAGGCATTGGATTCCATCAACCATAACTCAGTTATTTCAGCATTATTAGAAAAAAGAAACCACACATAATATTGTGTGATTTAGAAACTCAACATACATAAACCCCAAAAAAAACACCCTAGATCATAGAATATTCTAGCATCTTAGAGAACGGACTGATAAAAACAAATAATTAGGGGATGTTTCTCATTGTATAGAGCAATTGCATAAGGCCGTGTGTGTGTGTGTCTGTGTGTGTATGTAGTGTGTTCTCATATCATTAATATTATCAATGTCTGAATCTAAAAAAAAATTACCAGGCATCCAAAGAAATAGGGTATTATAACCCATTGTGAGAAGATAAATCAATGAAAATCAATCCGGAACTGACATAGATTTTAGAATTATTGAATAAAGATATTAAACTGGTATCCCATAGATTCAAAAACTTAAGTAGAGACATGAAAGTTATATAAAACGTTTAACAAGCTTTTACAGATTAAAAGAACAATGTGTGAGATGAAAAATACAATAGATGTGATTAATGGCTGGTTAGAAATTGCTGGAGAAAAGATTAGTGAACTTGAAGACATATAAAGGCAATAAAAGCTATCAAAAACTAGACAAAGTGAGAAAAGAGAATTTAAAAAATATAACAGAATATCAACGAACATTAAGAAATCTAATATACATGTAATTGAGATTTTTGAAAGAGAAAAAAGAGTGGGCAGAAAAATATTTGAAGATATAATGGCCAAAATTTTTCCAAGTTTCATGAGAACTGTAAATCCACAGAACCAATAAGCTCAGCAAACCCCAAGTATAAGACATATGAAGAAAACTGTGCCAAGACACATAATAAATTGTTCAAAACCAATGATAATGGAGACAGCTTAAGAGAAATCAGACATGTTACATATAGAGGAACAAAGATAAAGATGCAGGAGATTTCTTGTTAGAAACAATACAAGTGAAAAGACAGTGCAACATCTTAAAAGTACTACAAGGGGCCAGGAGTGGCAGTGCATGCCTGTAGTCCCAGCTACTTGGGAGGCTGAGGCAGGAGGATCCCTTGAGTTCAGAAGTTCTGGGCTGCAGTGCAGTATGCCGATTGGGTGTCTGCACTAAATTTGGCATCAATACGGTGACCTCCTGGGAGTGGGGGATTACCTAAGGAGCAGTGAACTGGAACCAGGTCAGAAACAGATCAGGTCAAAACTTCTGCTCTGATCAATGGTGATCATGCCTATGAATAGCCACTGTACTTTAGCCTGGGCAACACAGTGAGACCCTGCCTCTGAAAAATAAAATAAAATAAAATAAAATAAAATAAAATAAAATAAAATAAAAATAAAATAGAAGTTTTGCGCAAGGGGAACCAAAAAAAGGCTTGTCACAGTCAAGAAAAGTATCGCTTCAAAAATATCTTCCAAAAAATAAAGGTACGCGATAATTGATTATTTTTCAGACCATACAAAAGCTGAAAGTTCAAAATTTATCATCAGCACACTCACTATATAAGAATATTTTATTTCTGCCTTTCCCATCCAGATGCCTTTTATTTGTTTTCTTGCCTTATTTCACTGGCTAGAACCTACAGTACAATGTTAAATAAAATGGACATCCTTGTCTTTTCCTGATCTTAAGAGGAAAAGACATCTTTGTAAATAGTCCTTTTATCCAACTCTCTTTAGTCATCCATTCTTTTTTTTTTTTCTTAATGGGGACTTGCTCAGTCTGTGGCCCAAACTGGAATATAGTGGTACAATCACAGCTCACTGCAGCCTTGACCTCCTGGGCTTAAGCCATCCTTCCACCTAAGCCTCCTGAGTAGCTGGGACCACAGATGTGCACTACCACACCTGGTTAATTTTTATTTTATTTTATTTTTGTAGCTATGGGGTCTCACCATGTTGCCCAGGCTGGTCTTGAACTCCTGGCCCCACCTTGGCCTCCCAAAGTGCTGGGATTAGAGGCATGAGCCAGTGTACACAGCTTAGTCATCCATTCTGAATGTACCACCTGTTTCCTAGCAGTATCATATCAATTTTTTCCCCTAAATAGAAGGCAAATAAGAATCAGAAGGTAGAAATTATAGAAGATAGAACATGGCTTGGCATTAAAAAACAAACACAAAAACTTTCTTTCTTTTTTTTTTTTTTTGGAGACAGAGCTTACTCAGTCACCCAGGCTGGAATGCAGTGGTACAATCTCGGCTCACTGCAACCTCAGCATCCTAGGTTCAATCGATTCTCCCACCTCAGCCTCCTGAGTAGCTGGGATTACAGGCACCCACCATCATGCCTGGCTAATTTTTGTAGAGACGGGGTTTCACCATGTTGGCCAGGCTGGTCTCGAACTCCTGACCTAAAGTGATCCGTCCACCTCGGCCTCCCAAAGTGCTGGGATTACAGGCACAAGCCACCGCGCCCAGCAAAAAACCTTCTTAATAGTAAGCCCCATCAAGCAATGGAAATGGTTGCCTTGGGAGAAAGTCCTTTGCTAGAAGTTTCAGAGGACCACATGCTATGAATAACGTGGCAGTGATTTTCATTCTTAGTGGGAGAAAAAAACTAGTCAATCTCTTCAGTTGCTGTATGGCTGTAATGATTCTATGACAATCTCGGGCCATGTGATGTTGCCTTCAAGAACGGAAATTATAAGCAAACCATATATTTGAATGCTTTATGTACAGTGTTACATACAGGCAAACCAACAGGCCACTAAGACTTATTAAAGAACTATGTTCAAATTGTGTTTAAAATGTCCTCTTGAAATTGTTTCCAAGGAATCCTTAGCAGCACATTCATTGTAAATCCCCCAAATTTTACTGGTCAATAAAGAAATTCCATTGCACAGAAATGTTTGTACCTGTTAGGGTTAGAGAAGTCTGCTAGAAGAAATTCTGGTTGTTAAAAGAAACCTCTGATTGGATGAGATCATAAGAAAAGATGGTGCTGAGTGTACTGATGGTACTGGACTCTTGGGTAAGTGTTTGATTATTTGCTTTGGGGGTCTTTCTGATCTCTGTAGGTCAGTGGGAAGAAGGAAAATAAAATATCAAACATATTATAAGTTTTCTCTAATTACATGATTAAGCATAAAAAAAAATAAAACTCCAGGTTAGCCTCCCTCACACATTCTATCGGGAATGTTCACTACTTCTCAAGTCTTCTGAAACCCACACTCTTTTCTTCCTGATTTTACCACCAGAAAGACCCAGGTAGCTAAAATGAGCATGCTTCCAGATACAGGAAGATACATTCTCAGAGAGAATAGGACAAACAACTAATTAAGAGAAGAACACTGGAAGAAAGATTGATGTAACAGCCCTGGAAACCAAACGGTGAAGTGAATGAGGCCTACGAAAGATTTGTACTGAGTGTCAAACTTAGATGTGGGTTGACATTCCAGATAAGTTAGCAATACTTTGTAATGGATTAAATTTATTATTTTATCTTATTCATTTATTTTTATTTTTATTTATTTATTTTTTTTTTGAGACAGAGGTTCACTCTTGTTGCCCAAGCTGGAGTGCAGTGGCATAATCTCGGCTCAGTGCAACCTCCACCTACTGGTTTCAAGCGATTCTTCTGCCTCAGCCTCCCGACTAGCTGGGATTATAGGCACCTGCCACCTTGCATGGCTAATTTTTGTATTTTTAGTACAGACGGGGTTTCACCATGTTGGCCAGGCTGGTCTTGAACTCCTGACCTCATGATCCACCCACCTCGGCCTCCCAAAGTGCTGTGATTACAGGCGTAAGTCACTGTGCCTGGCCCTATTTTGTTTTGAAACAAGGTCTTGTTCCGTCACCCAGGCTGGAATGCAATGGTGCAATCTCAGCTTACTGCAACATCTGCTTCCCAGGCTCAAGAGATTCTCCTGTGTCAACCTCCCAAGCAGCTGGGACTACAGACGCACACCACCACACCGGCTAATTTTTGTATTTTTAATAGAGATGGGGTTTTGCCATGTTGGCCAGGCTGGTCTCGAGCTCCTGACCCAAGTGATCCACCCCCACTTGGTCTCCCAAAGCACTGGGATCGCAGGCGTGAGCCACCACATCCCAGGCCAATAATGGATGAAATTTAGATAGATTGAAATTCCATTTGTACCTCATTGTTCTTAAATTTGATGATGATGATGATGATGATGATGACGATGACGACAGAGTCATTCTGTCCCCTGGGCTGGAATGTAGTAGAGCGATCGCGGCTCACTGTAACCTCTACCCCTTAGGTTCAAGTGATTCTCCTGCCTCCACCTTCGGAGTAACTGGGATTACAGGTGTGCATCATCACACCCAGCTAATTTTGTATTTTTAGTAGAGAGGGAGTTTCCCCATGTTGCCCAGGCTGGTCTGGAATTCCTGACCGCAAGTGATGCACCTGCCTCAGCCTCCCAAAGTGCTGGGATAACAGGCATGAGCCACCACCTGTGGCCTTACATTTTATTATTTAAGAAGTAATACATGCGAGGGTGTATATTGAAAAGTCACTCTATACTTTTACCTATCACTACAACCTCAATCAAGTCCCATACCCAGAAGCAACTAGGGTTACCAATTTCTGGTGTCATCGTCCAGAAATAGTCTATGAATATACGAGCAGGGGGTGGGTGGGCAGGGTGAGGCCTAACTGTAACATAATGTAACACAATGAACACACTGTACTGTCCCTAACATCTATCTTTTAACAATATATCTTTGAGATGTTTCTTATTTTTATATAGAGCTCTGCTTTATTCTTTTTAACAGTAGCACAGTTTTCTTGTGAGGAAGTACAATTATTTATTTGACCAGTCTGAAAATGATGAATATTTAGATTACTTCTAGTTTTTTCTCCTGGCATTTTTTTTTTTTTTTTTTTTTCCGCCTTTAAAAAAAGTATGCATCGGTCGGGCGCGGTGGCTCAAGCCTGTAATCCCAGCACTTTGGGAGGCCAAGTCGGGCA
>NW_016803631.1:2111281-2144683 GCF_001698545.2 Rhinopithecus bieti | reverse complement strand
ATGGCGTAGACCCGGGAGGCGGAGCTTGCAGAGAGCTGAGATCGGGCCACTGCACTCCAGCCTGGACCACAGAGCGAGACTCCGTCTCAAAAAAAAAAAAAAGTATGCATCTTAATAATGCTTTTTAATTACTATGCTTAATAAATGTATCAGCTAGGAAATAACACTTTATATTTATTAAGTTAGCTAAAATAACAGGTTTGAATCCTTTGCTAAAAGGGCTGTGGAAAAATGGGCCAACTGATTGGTTCTGAGAGAGAGAGCGAGAGAGAGAGAGAGAGAGAGAATGTGTATTTGTCCAAGTATTATGGCCACTGTTCTCAAATCTAGCTGTTTATCAGAATTTCCTTAGTCTTTACTCAAAATACAGATGCTTAGGTCACATGCCTGGGGATTCTGATTTAGAAGGACTGAATTAGGACCTAAATATTAATATATCTATCTGGAAATATTCCATGGAAATATCATGTATTTTGAAAATATTTCACAGGATTCTGATTTATAGCTAGTGTTGAGAACCAATCATTGATAGAGAATAGTGGACCAATTTATACACTTATTAAATATAAATGGTTTATTTTGTGAAAAAACATTCTTTAGTGTAAAGTGCTTTAACTCAGCTCTCTTTCAGTTCTCTACATCTGGGGGCAGAGTTGAAAGAGCTGCTCTACCCATCTTAATCCCAGGCTCAGATGTGCAAATGTTGGAGTCTACCAACACTCAGGACTTAGTTCTTAGAAGAAATGGCCTTTGTAGAATTTGTCTCATGAATTCAGCTCTATTAAGGGATGACACACATCACTGTCTCTGTTATTACACATTAAAAAGTCTTTTATAGATAAAAGCACAAAGACTTTATTGTATTAACACAGCTAACCATTTATATAAATCCCTTGATCCTTATTTATCATTGCAAAAATAAAATATATAGTTGTAATGCCTCTGCACATATGACTTTGGTTCTTTTTCCTCTTAGCTTTATTTCCTATGCACATTTCAATATACAAATACAGAACACAAAGTTATCATTTTAGCAGCTATAAGATTACATTGTTTTACCTCATGTTTTGCAAAATTAGTCTCTAAATCTGAACATTTGGGTTGTGCAGTTTTTCCTTATTATAAATGGTGGAGTTATAAATATCATTGATCAAACACCTTTTTTCATTTTGAATTTTTCTCATACATTACCAAAAGAAGAAGCTTTAGATCAAAAGAACGAACAATGCTAATCCTTTTGCCTGTAGAGACTTACTGCTCTGCAGGATTCTACTAAGTCACTGGGCCCTGAAGAAAGGACCAGTGTGCTTCTTTTCTCACAGCCTCTCTAACAAGATGTTTTATTCATTTCATTTTAGTTAAACTGATAAAATATTAAGTTATATTTCATACCAGATGAACTTATTGAGCATATTTGTTAAAAGGCATTGTAGGGATTTAAGTCAAGGAGTCTGACTTGACTTACTTGACTTTCTATGCCAGAAAGCCTACATCCAAATTCTTGCTCTGCCGTATGACTTTCAGTAAGTTCCTTGCTTGCCCTTTTTTTTTTTTTTTTTTGAGATGGAGTCTCCCTCTGTCACCCAGGCTGGAGTGCAGTGGCACGATCTTGGCTCACTGCAACCACTGCCTCCTGGGTTCAAGTGAGTCTCCTGCCTCAGCTTCCCCTAGTAGCTGCGACTACAGGTGCACATCACCACACCCAGCTTTTTTTTTTTTTTTTTTTTGTATTTTCAGCAGAGACGAAGTTTCACCATGTTGGCCAGGCTGGTCTTGAACTCTTGACCTCAGGTGATCCGCCCGCTTCTGCCTCCCAAAGTGCTGGGATTACAGGCGTGAGCCACTGCGCCTGGCCAAGTTCCTTGCTTTCTTTGTGTCTCAGTAGACTATGTCTAAAATGGCAACATTATGGTAGGCATGTTGCAAAAAATAAGTTAAGTGCCTAGAACTGTTCCTGGAATGTAGGAAGCACTATAACTACAGGCCATTATGAATGCTCATGAGAACCAGGAGAAATGCTAGACTCCAGAGAGAAAGCTGTGAACACAACAGACACCAGAACGGTTTCTCCACTCACAAGGCCATAGCCTAGTTGGGAATACAGCTGGTTGCAATAGCAACAATGCAAGTATACAAGAAAGCATGTTGGGAAAAATCCCTGCTAGAATATTTAAGTTTTGCATTAGAGACGCTCAATGAATGTTCTAAATGTTGGATTATGGTCTATATTTCCTTCTTTCTTTTTTTTTTTTTTTTTGAAAAAACTCTGTTGCCAGGCTGGAGTACAGTGGTGCCATCTCAGCTCACTGCAAACTCTGCCTCCCAAGTTCAAGCAATTCTCCTGCCCCAGCCTCCTGAGCAACTGGGATTACAGGCATGTGCCACCATACCTAGCTAATTTTTGTATTTTTAGTAGAGATGGGATTTCCCCATGTTAGCCAGGCTGGTCTCAAACTCCTGACCTCAGGTGATCCAGCCGCCTCAGCCTCTCAAAGTGCTAGAATTACAGGCATGAGCCACTGCGCCTGGCCTGTATTTCTTATATGAACTATTTAACCATAGTCATTGTCCACTTGCCAAAGGTTCTAAGTACCTATGTGTATTCCTTCTTTTTTTTAATTTTTTTTTTGTAAAGATTGGGGTCTTGCCATGTTGCCCAGGCTGGTCTCGAACTCCTGTCCTCAAGCCATCCTCTCACCTTAACTTCCCAAAACTCTGAGATTATAGATGTGAGTCACTGTACTGGCCCATGGCCTATGTTTTTAAATGTATTTATTTAAAAATAGAAGCAGAGTATCATTCTGACACCCAGGCTGGAGTGCAGTGGCGCAATCTTGGCTCACTGCAAACTCCACCTCCTGGGTTCAAGCGATTCTCGTGCCTGAGCTTCCCAAGTAACTGAGGTTACAGACACACCATGCTGACTAATGTTTGCATTTTTAGTAGAGACGCAGTTTCGCTATGTTGGCCAGGCTGGTCTTGAACCCCTGATCTCAAGTGATCCGCCTGCCTCAGCCTCCCAAAGTGTTGCTTTCTCATTGATTGACACATCTTAAATATCTTTTCATGTTGGTACATATAGATCTTCCTCATTCTTTTTAATAGCTGTATAATTGTTCAAAGTAGGTGTGTAGTGTAGTTTATCATTAATAGACATTTAAATCATTTCCAGTTTTGTGCTATCACAGTTTTGTAATAAACAACATATCTATCTTTGTACAATTGTAGTTTTCTTGTAGAATTTATTTTGAGTATTGGGCTTTTTTCCATTATATTTATTTGAGGTATTTTTCTGTTGCTTACATTTTTATCTTTTGCATATGACAAGAACTTCAAACTAAGTTGCCCTTGTTCCTAACATATCATCTCAGAGATAGCTGGTGCATATACAGGCATGTGTAACCAAAGCAAAAGTTTTATGGAACATACTTCACCTTACTACATTCAATGTACTTTAATTCATTCCATTGTATTCTATTCTATTCATTTCATTTTATTGAAACATGTTTGTAAAGTTCCTTTAAATTGATTTTAAAATCACTAGTTCATGGCAACTCATAGTTTAAAAAGCTATTTTCCTTTTCTCCCCTACCCTGTGTTGAACCAGTCTATAGAAGCAGGCACCTATTTGAGTTTTCCTGCCTGGCAATCAGTAACCTCTAAGAACTGAAGACCTCCCTTGAACTGCAGCTCAATTAAGTAAGGTCTAGCTCTTTCCATCTTTTCCCAAGAGTAGAGACCGGGCCACCACACCTGCCAAGAATGAACAGATGGTCTCACACTAAGCCATTACTACAGATGGCAAGCACCTGACTCTGCATCTGTATGCCCACCAGATTGATATTAGCTGCATACACACCACATATGCCTAGATAAACAGGGGTATCATTTTAAGACTGTTGGTTCATTTCCATGTTGATACTTAAGGGAAGTCACTCTGTTAGATGGGAACTGTTTCCCGGCAATGCTAGCATTAAGTCAGGAAGACACAGAAGCATAACTTTCAAAGTTCTGTTCATTCAAATCCTTGCCTAGCCTGAGTATGGAGGTACAGGGGAAACATTGGGAAAGGGCTAAGATCCAGGTCAAGCGTTGGAGCTCTGACCAAATGGACCAGAATTCAGGGCAGAACTCTGGGCAAGAAAGAAGGGGTCAATGTAGATGGACAAATGCGGTATGTTGGGGTATGCAGTAGCATAGTGGACACTTGTTGCCTAGGCCCACCTAAGACTCATACAAATGTTAAGATTATGTGTTGGCCCCACCCACTGGTAGGTCAAGAATATCTGCCTTGGTCAAGATCAGCTCAGAAACAGGATGACCCTAAACACGTGGATTAGGGATATCCATACTTACAGCTGAGAGTGCCAGGGCAGGCAGGAAGTTATAGGAAACAAGAAGTCTTTGACTTCTGCATTAAATCCAGCTGAGAGACTAACTCCTTTCCTTGGCATCTGACTCAGGACTTATGAGACCATATGGCGTAAGCCGTTAAAATGCCATTTGATTATGATCAGAATTTGAAGAGTAGATCAGGTCAGAAACGCAGATTTTTCTTAATTAGGAAAAGAAAGAAACACTTAAAAGAAAAATGTTCTCTTCTTGGAAAGGATTTTCTTAAAGGTGGATTATTTATTCACTCATTAATTCATTCCTTTTGTATGATGCATTTACTAATAGATGCCTGCTTTCATTCACCTCTGAAGTTAGATGTGCACACTCTTATTTTCTCTTTTTGGATGTCACAGGTAGATAGGCATGTTTTAGCTACTTGCACTACTTAAATATGCAGATTTCTTCGGTGACATCATTTGGCTTTAGTGTTAACGGGCCCCGATGACCAATAAATAATGCTCAAGAAGTCAGGTCTGCATGACAGGTTAATTCCTTAATTGTGTTTCTCTCTGTTGGGTAGGTGATTTCCCCTGCTGCAGCAAAATGCAGATAGAGATAATGACAGGCTCCTGCAAAAATTAAGTAGATTGTAAAAGGTGAAATCATACCTAAACCCAGCTGTCAGGAGAAGTGAATTTGTCCTTCAAGATTTAAGAAACAGGCCAGGCACAGTGATTCACACCTGTAATTCCAGCATTTTGGGAGACCGAGGCAGGTGGATCACTCGAGGTCAGGAGTTCGAGACCAGCCTGGACAACATGGTGAAATCTCATCTCTATTAAAAATACAAAAAATTAGCCAGGCATGGTGGCAGGTACCTGTATTCCCATCACTTGGGAGGCTAAGGCCGGAGAATCGCTTGAACTCAGGAGGCAGAGATTGCAGTGAGTCGAGAGTGCACCACTGCACTCAGCCAGGGTGACAGAGTGAGACTGTGTCTGAAAAAAAAAAAAAAAAGATAATAAGAAACATCTGGCTGCTTCCTCTCATCCACCTGCATTCTAAGGAGATGGCCCAGCCCTCTGCCATTCTGCGAGGGAGGGACCAGGCACCTCTGCTGTCGTGGGCACTTCACTCCAGTTCTGACTGCTGATGTTTCATTTGCATCTCACTTTTGGCAGCTCTTTCTTTCCTGTGCTCCTCTGTCCTACCCTATAGGGAGTCTAAATCTCTCTTTTTGTGTGTGTGTGAGTTTTTTTCGCGATATCTTCCTTCCCTTTCCCACCTTCCCAAATCTCCCATGAGACATTTGCGTATGCAATAGAGTTCACCAAAGACTTGGGGTGAAGTGGAGGTTTATACAGCTATTAGATATTGCATATTCTGATTCCCCTCTTCCTCTGCCTTTGGTTCCCCAACCCAAACTCAAGGTCCCTAGCTGCGTAGCGGGAGGAGAGATGATTCATCTTTATGCATCATTTAGAATCATTAAAGACCCAGTAAAACTAAGGGGCCCCTCACTTTGGGTCTCTGCAATTAGGAGCACCCAACAAGTGATAGACTTTTTGACCTATCAATCTTTCTTTTTCTCTTGTACCAACGAGAAAAATTCATGCCACTCCCTTAAAGGGGTAAAACAAAACAAAAAACACCATGGTCAGCCAGGTGTGGTAGCTCACGCCTGTAATCCCAGCACTTTGGAAGGCCGAGGTGGGTGGATCACGAGGTCAGCAGATGAAGACCATTCTGGCTAACATGGTGAAACCCCATCTCTACTAAAAATACAAAAAATTAGCTGGGCGTGGTGGCATACACCTGTAGTCCCAGCTGCTTGGGAGGCTGAGGCAGGAGAAACGCTTGAACCCAGGAGGTGGAAGTTGCAGTGAGCCGAGATCGTCACCACTGCACTCCAGCCTGGGCAACAGAGTGAGCCTCCATCTCAACAACAACAACAACAACAACAAACCCACCATGGTTGGTTAGGTTTAAATTATACTTAAAAATTATCATGCTATATGGATTTATTAATATAGATAAGCCCCACTTAGTTGTCAATGGATTACATGTGATCAAAATTATCTCTCTATCTCTCTCTCTATATATATATATACACACACACACACATATGTATATATTTGAGAAGAAGTCTCGCTCTGTCACTCAGGCTGGAGTACAGTGGTGTGATCTCAGCTCACTGCAACCTTCGTCTCCTAGGGTTCAAGCGATTCTCATGCCTCAGCCTCCCTAGCAGCTGGGACTACAGGCATGCACAACCATATCCAGCTTACTTTTTGTATTTTTGGTAGAGATGGGGTTTCACCGTGTTGGCCAGGCTGGTCTCAAACTCCTGACCTCAAGTAATCCACCCACCTCAGGCTCCCAAAGTGCTGGGATTACAGGCATAAGCTACCATGCCCGGCCTAAAAATATGTTTTAATATAGAAAACTCCAAAGAGAAAAGCAAAAAGTTGGTTATTATTCTCCCAGATTGCCCCTGTAAATACAATACTCAGATTTTCGTTATTTTTCTGATCCTGTTTTTTTCTAGACTAGTCAGCATTATACCCATTGGTATAAGGAGAAATGGCACTTTGACCTAATTCTTGGCACCAGACTTAGGGACCAAGGACCTTGACGTGAGTCCAGTAGTGGGTCCTGAAACACCATGTCAGGAGCTGGCTGAGGTTGGGGAATGGAACAATTACAGATGGAACAATTACAGATAGAAAAGCCCATGAATTAAGAGTGGAACTAAAGGTGGTCTAAGACCAGATTTCAAGACAACCATAGATGTCAGGCCCGAGAAAGGGCAAGTATGAGAAGCAAGATCCAAGAGAAACTCCTAGATTTAGGCAGAATGGGGTGCAGAGAGACCAGGGAAGAGACCCGAGTGGATGTGTCATCGATCCAGATGGTGCGACCCAGGAAGCATTTGCCATCGTGAAGCTCTTCTGGAGCTCATCAGGGTCCTCCTGTGGGGCCTATGGTGGTCCTCAAAGCCTGGAGCTTTGCAGGCAGCTGCTGATGCTACATTCAGTCAGGAGGAAGTCACTGTGATCAGTGGAGTGCAGGACCTCATGGCTCTATGAAATGACATTGGTAGACTAAAGTAGGGGCAGGCAAGCCAGGATCATTAAGAGTGGCTGGGACGTACTCTGAGGTATACAAGGCCTCGGTAAGGTTAAAGTTCAGGATGCCAAGAACGGCAGCTGTGTTATAGACAATGTGAGCTGGGTTTTCTGCTGCTTACATCTGAAAGTACTAATTACGTATGTATGTGTGTGTGTGTGTATTTTATTTTATTCTATTTTTATTTATTTTGTGAGTCAGGGTCTCGCTCTGTCGAGGCTGGGTTGCAGTGGTGCAATCTCAGCTCACTACAGCCTCCACCTCCTGGGTTCAAGTGATTCTCATGCCTCAGCCTCCTGAGTAGCTGGGATTACGGGCATGCACCACCACACCCAGATAATTTTTGTATTTTTAGTACAGATGGGTTTCACCACGTTGGCCAGGCTGGTCTCAAAGTTCTGACCTCCAGTGATCTACCCATCTCAGCCTCCCAAAGTGCTGGGATTACAGGTGTGAGCCACCGTGCCTGGCTTGTATTTTAATATATACAGATGCATAAAATAAATTTTGTATAAGCAAAACTGTTAAAGGTTGCTATCCAAGTAATGAGATTACAAGTGATTTTATTTTTGCCTTGTCTGTATATTTAAATTTTTTATTTTTTTCACAATGAACTTTTCTTTTCCTTTTTTTTTTTGAGACAGCATCTCACTCTTTCACCCAGGCTGGAGTGCGGTGGTGTGATCTCCGCCCACTGCAACCTCTGCCTCCCAGGTTCAAGCAATTCTCCTGCCTCAGCTTCCCGAGGAGCTGGGACTACAGGTGCGTGCCACCACGCTCAGTTAATTTTTGTATTTTTAGTAGAGGCGGGATTTCACCATGTTGGCCAGGCTGGTCTCGAATTCCTGACCTCAGGTGATCCACTCAGCTCGGCTCCCAAAGTGCTGGGATTACAGGCGTGAGCCACTCTGTCCCACCTGCGATGAACTTCTATCAGCCACGGTTCTTACAAGCAATAGAACTGACCAAGCCTGATTTAAATGGAAGCAAAATTTGATGAAAGAGTATTGGGAACTCACATAACTACCTGGCAGTTCAGCAAAATCAGGCTTGGAAGGAAAGCAGTTACTAGGGAGCCCCAGCACACCCAGAATAAGTCCAGTGAGGATTCTGCTTGTGCTGACAATAACCCTCAGCCATTGCTGCCACTAACCCTTGGCCGCCACAACTCACATTGCTACCTAGCCTTAAATTCTGGATACCACTGCTGGTGACCTGAAAATTCAATATTACTACCTCTTCTGCCTTCAACTGCCACCAGCATGTATACCTGGCTCTTTATGATAATAACCGCTGCTTCAGATGTCCAGGGAGTTCACACTTGTTTGACTGAGCTTAGGACACTTTCCCATGTCCAAGGACAAAGGGCTAAGAAAGTGAAAATCTGAACTTCCATCTTCTCTAGTGGAAGGCAAAATCTGTGCCCACCAAGACTCCTAAGAGGGAATTACCTGAATAAGGAAGTTAAAATAAAAGTAAAATTGCCTTTACCCATATAATATTCTTGAAAAAGTCATAAAACAAAACAAAAAACCCAATCCACACCAAACCAAATTAAACCAATCCAAACTAAGTCAAACCAAAAGTCTAGCATCAATGTAAGCACTTTAGGAAAGATCACTACTTTTTTTAAAAAAAATAGGAAAAATAGTTGCATACATATTAGGCACATCTGGAAAAAAAACAGTTTTCATTAAGTCATCTGAATTTATGTACCTTTCATATTTGAAACACATTTATCTCACATTTCCTGGTTTTCTAAGCAAAAGTTTGATTCAGAATACCTGCCATCTTTTCAAACTTTCTGATGAATTTATTGTCACCAGAAGCTATGTCTTTTAATGTATCAACAGATATAGTAAATTAGACATAGTCTGATGTTATTAGCAGCTGAGTTTCTTTCTTTCTTTATTTTTTTTTTTGAGACGGAGTCCTGCTGTGTCGCCCAGGCTGGAGTGCAGTGGCGCGATCTCGGCTCACTGCAAGCTCCACCTCCCAGGTTCATGCCATTCTCCTGCCTCAGCCTCCCAAGTAGCTGGGACTACAGGCACCCGCCACCACGCCCAGCTAACTTTTTTTTTTTTGTATTTTTGGTAGAGACGGGATTTCACCATGTTAGCCAGTATGGTCTTGATCTCCTGACCTCGTGATCCACCCGCCTCGGCCTCCCAAAGTGCTAGGATTACAGGTGTTAGCCACCTCACCTGGCCGCAGCTGAGCTTCTTAAAACATGGTTAACTGAGTAATAAAGAATGCCTCTCCAGTCAGTTACGTATTTTTTTGTCATCAAAAATAGAATTATTTTAAATGGTCAAAATGACATGTACTCTGGCCAGATGCGGTAGCTCATACCTGTAATCCCAGCACTTTGAGGGGCCAAGGCAGGTAGATCAACTGAGATCAGGAGTTTGAGACCAGCCTGGCCAATGTGGCGAAACCCCATCTCTACCGAAAATACAAAAATTAGCTGGGCATGGTGGTGTGCGCCTGTATCCCAGCTACTCAGGAGGCTAAGACACAAGAATCACTTGAACTTGGGAGGTAGAGGTTGCAGTGAGCCAAGATCACACCACAGCACTCCAGTCTGGGTGACAGAGTGAGCCTCTGTCTCAAAATAAAATAAATTTAAAAAAGAATAACTTGTATTCAATGATTCATTTACCAGAGTTAGCAATAACTATATTTAAACAAGCAACCTGGAACAAGATCAAAAGAAATCCAAAGACCTAGATACAGTTAAGTATATTTACTTTTATCTCCTGCAAATTTTCTTTCCTATATATTTTTTTCTTTTTGAGACAGAGTCTTGCTCTGTTGCCCAGGCTGGAGTGCAGAGGCACAATCTCGGATCACTGTAGCCTTGACCTCCTAGGTTCAAGCAATTCTCTCACCTCGGGCACCCAGGAAGCTAGGGGCATAAGGCATGTGCCACCATACCTGGCAACTTTTTAAAACTTTTCTGTAGAGATGGGGGTCTCACTATCTTGCCCGGGCTGGTCTGAAACTCCTGGCCTCAAGCAATTCTCCCTCCTTGGCTTCCCAAAGAGCTGGGATTACAGGTGTGAGCCACCATGCCCGGCCTTTCCTGTATTTTTGAAATACAAATACCAGAACAGTTTTCTTTAAAATACCAATGTCATCATGTCATTCACACACTTAGAATTTTTCAAAATCTCTCAGTGCCGTTAGGAAAAGTCCAGACTTCTGAGCTGGTTATTAAGATCTATCTTTTAGGCCGGGCACGGTGGCTCATGCCTGTAATCCCAGCACTTTGAAAGGCCAAGACGGGCAGATCACCTGAGGTCGGGAGTTCAAGACCAGCCTGACCAACATGGTGAAGTCCCATCTCCACTAAAAATACAAAAATTAGCCGGGTGTAGTGGTGGGCGTCTGTAATCCCAGCGACTAGGGAGACTGAGGCAGGAGAATTACTGGAACCTGGGAGATGGAGGTTGCAGTGAGCCGAGATCGCACCACTGCACTCCAGCCTGGGCAACAAGAGCGAAGCTCCATCTCAGGAAAAAAAAAAAAAAAAAAAAAAGATTTCTCTTCTAAAAGGGAATCCGTGTACACTGTTAGCAGGAATGTAAAATAATACAACCACTATGGAGAACAGTTTGGAGGTTCCTCAAAAAACTAAAAATTGAGCTACCATATGACCCAGCAATCCCACTGCTAGGTATATACCCAAAATAAAGTAAATCAGGGTACTGAAGAGATATCTGCACTCCTATGTTTGTTGCAGAACTGTTTACAATGGCTAATATTTGGAAGCAACCTAAGTGTCCAACAGAGGAATGGATAAAGAAAATGTGGTGCATATACACAATGGAGTACTATTCAGCCATAAAAAACATGAGATCCAGTCATTCGCAACAGCATAGATGGAAGTGGAGGTCATTATGTTAAGTAAAATGAGCCAGGCACAGAAGACAAGCATTATATTTTCTCACTTTTTGTAGGACATAAAAGTCAAAACAACTGGGCTCATGGATGTAGAGAGTGGAAGGATGGTTACCAGAGGCTGGGAAGGTTAGTGGGAGGGTAGGGGTGAGGTAGAGATGGTTAATGGATACAAAAAATAGTTACAATGAATAAGACCTATCATTTGACAGCACAATAGGGTGACTATTTAAATAATTATATATTTTAAAATAAAGCATGTAAGTGGATTGTTTGTAACTCAAAGGATAAATGCTTGAGGGGATGAATACCCCATTCTCCATGATGAGCTTATTTCACATTATGTCCCTGTATCAAAACATCTCATGTACCCCATACACAAATACACCTACTGTGTATCCACAAAAAATTTTTTTAAAAATTAAAAAAGAAGAGATTAGTAAGCATTAAAAACATCCTGAAATTTTTTCCTTTCCATAGCAGTATTGAAAAAAAAAGTAAGTTTATCATTCTGTGAAAAAAAAAAGAAGAGTTCTCTTCTATGTGGCTGCCCCAACCTACCTTTCCAGCCGCATCTCCCACTGTTTCCCTATGAGAGCTTGTACTTCCAGCCAGTTGGGTCTCTGAGTAAGTCTTGTTGTTTCTTGGTGCTATGCCTATGTTTACACCATCTTCTCTACATGGAAGAGAAGATGACTTTCATCAGCTCTTCCTATCCATATCAATTTTACTTATCTCTAAAAATCAGGCTCATATCCTCCGTGCCATTTGAAATTTGACTCTTAACTCATCAAGAAATTTCTTTCTAATTCCTATAGCAAAAAGCATTCGCGTTCCAGTTTTTTTTTTTTTTTTTTTTTTGAGACGGAGTCTCGCTCTGTCGCCCAGGCTGGAGTGCAGTGGCCGGATCTCAGCTCACTGCAAGCCCCGCCTCCCGGGTTTACACCATTCTCCTGCCTCAGCCTCCCGAGTAGCTGGGACTACAGGCGCCCGCCACCTCCCCTGGCTCGTTTTTTGTATTTTTTGGTAGATACGGGGTTTCACTGTGTTAGCCAGGATGGTCTCAATCTCCTGACCTCGTGATCCGCCCGTCTCGGCCTCCCAAAGTGCTGGGATTACAGGCTTGAGCCACCGCGCCCGGCCGCGTTCCAGTTCTTGATGTTACTGTTAGGTTGTAAGGCGTGTAACCATTTGTTACCACAAAACATTAAAGCAGAAGATTATGAATTTTAAAGTCATTAATTAATTGAAGCATTTTAAAGAACCTCTCCCACATGAATGCCACTGTCCCTCACCTGAGTCTGGCTGGGCTTTCTGTATGGTGGGGGAGCACCTCTACAGCACTGGTGACTGCATGTCACCTGGTGTCTGCCCATGAGTGTGTCTTGCTGAATGATTCTGAGTGCAACACTTTGCCATTCACTCAGCTTGTCCTTTAGATCAGGCCCCAGGGCTCATGTTGGAGTACCAGAGACCGCTAAAATATTGAGAGTCCCATGCAGGGATTTACAGTAGGGGAGGACCCTTGAGATGACTCCAAATCTATAATGTGCCTAGCAGCTTCAGCAGTTACCAGTGGGTGGAGATGTTAGGAAAGGAGTTATAGTTTGGGTGTAGAGACATGCTGGAGGCAACACAGAAGCTGCCAGGACAGGCAGTGGTAGAGGGATGATAGAGACCACTTTGCAACTGAAAAAATCTTTGGGAAAACACATGAGACCACCCCACCCCATCCCTGCTTAGAGACTCCCAGAAATAGTTGAGTGGTATTTGAGAGTGGTCAGATTTCCCAGAGTTGAAGGTGACAGCAGAGTCAGAGAAATAACATTTTTACCGTTACTGTGACCCTATTTTATTTCAGACAGGTGTGGCCTAGGACAACATGGGTTATATTCAGATGTGTTTATTTGCCATCTTAAGGCACACAGAAAAGCAGAGAGATAAAAATAGTTACGTTTAGGTTACAGGATTATGGGTAATTTTTGTGGCAACAGCTTAATAACATATATAGTTATTATTAACCAGTTACCACAGAATTAACAAATATTATAAATATAAAAATGTTATCAAATTGCTACCATAAAATTTTATATATTTAAAAAATATAGGCCAGGTACTGTGGCTCATGCCTGTAATCCCAGCACTTTGGGAGGCCAAGGTGGGCAGATCACTTGAGATCAGGAGTTCAAGACCATCCTAGCTAACATGATGAAACCCCGTCTCTACTAAAAATACAAAAATTAGCCAGTTGTGGTGGCATGCACCTGTAATCCCAGCTGCTCAGGAGGCTGAGGCATGAGAATTATTTGAACCTAGCAGGAGAAGGTTGCAGTGAGCCGAGATCGTGCCACTGCACTCCAGCCTGGGCAACAGAGTGAGACTCAGTCTCAAAAATAAAAAATAAAAAATAAAACAAAATATGTAGTATATATATGTATATATTTATATCAATACATATTCATATATACGTACAAGGCATACTTTGTTTTATTGTGATTCACTTTATTGCATTTCACATATGTATATTGCATTTTTACAAATTGAAGGTTTGCAGCAACCCTGGGTCAAGCAAGTCTATTGGCACATTTTTTCCAATAGCATATACTCACTTCATTCTTGTGTCACATTTTGGTAATTCTCATAATATTTCTAACTTTATTATTGTATCTGTCATGGTGATCTATGATAAGTGACCTTTGATGTTACTATTGTGACTGTTTTGGGGCACCATGAACTGCACCCATATAAGATGGTGAACTTAGTTAATGTTGTGTGTGCTCTGACTGTTCCACCAACTGCCCAGTCCCCCATCTCTTTCTCTCTCCTCCGGCCTCTCTATTCTCTGAGACATGATGATGTTGAAATTGGGTAATTAATCACCCTACAATGGCCTCTAGGTGTTCTAGTGAGTCATGTATCTCTCACTTTAAATCAAAAGCTAGAAATGATTAAGCTTAGAGAGGAAGACGTGTCAAAAGCTGAGATAGGCCAGAAACTAGGCCTCTTGCACCGAACAGCCAAGTTGTAAATGCAATGGAAAAGTTCTTGAAGGAAATTAAAAGTCCAACTCTAGCAACACACTAATGATAAGAAACTGAAACAGTCTTATTGCTGATATGGTGAAAGTTTGAGTGGTCTGGATAGAAGATCAAACCAGCCATAACATTCCCTTAAGCTAAAACCTAATCCAGAGCAAAGCCCTAACTCTCTTCAATTCCATGAAGGCTGAGAGAGTGAGGAAGCTACAGAAGAAAAGTCTGACACTGGCAGAGGCTGTTTCATGAGGTTTTAGGAAAGAAACTCTCTCTGTAACATAAAAGTGCAAGGTGAAGCAAGATGTGCCGATGCAGAAGCTGCAACAAGTTATCCAGAAGATCTAGCTAACATAATTGATAAAGATGGCTCCACTAAACAACAGATTTTCAATATAGACAAAACAGCCTTCTATTGGAAGACGATGCCATCTAGGACCTTCCTAGCTAGAAAGAAGTCAATACCTGGCTTCAAAGCTTCAAAGGACAGGTTGACTCTCTTGTTATGGGTTAATACAGCTGGTGACTTTAAGTGGAAGCCAATGCTTACTTACCATCCCCCAAATCTTAGGACCCTCAAGAATTATGCTAAATCTACTCTACCTGTGCTCTATAAATGGAACAACACAGCCTAGATGACGGCACATCAGTTTACAGAATGGTTTACTGAATATTTTAATTCCACTGTTGAGACAGCAGGATTAAATGCTCAAGCAAAAGCATTCCCTTTAATATATTACTAGTCATCAACAATGCAGCTGGTCACCCAAGAACTCTGAGGAGATGTAAAAGGAGATTAATGTTTTCATGCCTGCTAACATGCATCTATTCTGCAGCCCATGGATCAAAGAATAATTTTGATTTTTGTGTCTTGTTATTTAAAATATATATTTCACAAGGCTGTATCTGCCATAGCTAGTGATTCCTCAGATGGATCTGGGAAAAGTAAATTGAAAACCTCATAGAAAGGATTCACCATTCTAGATGCCATTAAGAACATTTGTGATTCATGAGAGGAGGTCAAAATATCAACAAGAACAGGAGTTTGGAAGTAGCTGATTTCAACCCTCATGAATGAGTTCAAGGAGTTCAAGACTTCAGTGAAGGAAGTCACTGCAGATGCAGTGCAAATAGCAAGAGAAGTAGAATTAGAATTGGAGCCTGAGAACCAGAACTAGAATTAGAAGTTACCATCTCAAGACCAAACTTGAATGGGTTAGGAATTGCTTCTTATGCATAAACAAGGAAAGTGGTGGTTTGAAATGGAATCTGGTGAAGATGCTGTGAACGCAGTTGAAATGATAACAAAGAACTTAAAGTATTAATTAATCTCAGTTGATAAAGCAGTGGCAGGCTTTGAGTAGATTGACTCCAATTCTGAAAAATATTCTGTGGGTAAACTGTTATCAAACAGCATCTTATGCTACAGAGATCTTTTGTGAAAGGCAGAATCAATTGATACATCAAACTTCACGGTTGTCTTAGTTTTAAAAATTGCCACAGTAGGCCAGGCGCAGTGGCTCAACCCTGTAATCCCAGCACTTTGGGAGGCTGAGGCGGGCAGGAGTTTGAGACCAGCCTGGCCAACATGGTGGAACCCCGTCTCTACTAAAAATACAAAAATTAGCCGGGCATGGTGGCAGGGGCTTGTAATCCCAGCTACTCAGGAGGCTAAGGAAGGAGAATCACTTGAACCTAGGAGGCGGAGGTTGCGGTGAGCCAAGATCGTGCCATTGCACTCCAGCCTGGGGGACCAGAGTGAGACTCCATCTCAAAAAAAAAAAAAATTGCCACAGCCATCCCAAACTTTAGCAACCACCACCCTGATCAGTCAGCAGCTATCAACACTGAGGCAAGATCCTTCACCAGCCAAAAAAAATTACAACTTGCTGAAGGCTCAGATGATCATTAGGATTTTTTAAGCAATGAGATATTTTTAAATTAAGGTACAAATGTTATATTTTATATATATATATAAAACCACACCTGGCTAATTTTGTACTTTTAGTAGAGACGGGGTTTCTCCATGTTGGTCAGGCTCATCTCAAACTCCTGACCTCAGGTGATCCTCCTGCCTTGGCCTCCCAAAGTGCTGGGATTACAGGTATGAGCCACCATGCTGGGCCAATTTTTTAGAGATAATGTTATTGCACACTTAATAGACTACAGTATAGTATAAATATAACTTTTACATGCATTGGGAAACCAAAAAAATTCTTTTCTTTGAGACAAGGTCTTGCTCTGTCACCCAGGCTGGAGTGCAGTGGATCATAGCCCACTACAACCTCAAACTCCTGGCCTCAAGCAATCCTCCTGCCTCAGCCTCCTGAGTAGTTGGTGAACAGGTGTACACCACTGCACCTGACTAATTTTGTTTATTTTATTTTTGTAGAGACAGAGTCTTGCTATGTTGATCAGGCTGGTCTTTTTGTTTGTTTTTGAGAGGGAGTCTCGCTCTTGTTGCCCAGGCTGGAGTGCAATGGCACGATCTCAGTTCACTGCTACCTCTGCCTCCCAGGTTCAAGCAATTTCCCTGTCTCAGCCTCCCTAGTAGCTGGGATTACAGGCGTCTGCCACCATGTCCAGCTAATTTTTGTATCTTTAGTAGAGATGGGGTTTCACCATGTTGGCCAGGCTGGTCTCAAACTCCTGGTCTCAGGTGATTTGCCCACCTTGGCTTCCCAAAGTTCTGGGATTACAGGCATGAGCCACCGTGCTAATCAGACTAGTCTTAAACTCCTGGCCTCAAGCAATCCTCCTGTCTCAGCCTTCCAAAATGCTGGGACTATAGACATGAACCACCACACCTGGCCAACATACATTCTTCACATTTATTTGGAAACACTTTCTGACTGGACACTTCATGAGTCAATGACAGATTCTACATGAGGCCCCCTTCAGTTTCTGGTAGGAAAAGTCAATGTGTTTGGAGACAGAGGAAGAAAAGGTTCTATCAGGACCTGAACAGGGAGATGGGAGATGAGCAGTCACTACCTGTGCACCAAGGAAAGATAAAAGAGAAAACTGAATGATACAAGCTCTCTAGACATCAGAGTCAGCTTAGGGTAAAATCAGCTTGTAGACAGAATAGGTCTTTAGTCCAGTTCAATTCCATCCTCGTCTCCTTGGATCGCACTTTCTTCCATTTCTCCTTCAAATCCATATTAAAATCTAAGAAAGCACACCTCATTTTTTGCCTGACTTTGTGTTTCTTGGGGCTGTATTAGCACAAGAGCTCATCCTCTGACTCTTGAGTTCTTGAGCCCCAGTTCTGGCTTTACTTTCAAGCACCAACTAGGGGATCCTGGACACCACATACTGCCCTTTTAGGCCTCAGAAGATTCCCTCACATTAAGCTGGCTCTGTGGTGGCCTAACTCCCAGCTGTCACCTGCTGTCTTGCCCTGTGGATGTTCATCTACCAGGGATGAACTTTGGTGCAGACCCAGGCAATCAGTACCGTTTCATGAATGACATGGGCTCCTTTCCCAGGTGGACTGTATTCCTATCATTCCTGAGAGCATGCTCTGCTCTGATCCATAACTTATCTGACCTCGGGAAGGCTTGAGAACATGTAAAGAAAGCAAATGAGCTGGGTATGGTGGCACATGCCTGTAATCCCAGCTACTTGGGAGGCTGAGATGGGGAGGATCACCTGAGGCCAGTATTTCAAGGCTGCAGTGAGCCGTGATTGTGCCACTGCACTCCAGCCTGGGTGAAAGACTGAGTCCTTGTCTCTAAAGAAAGTAGAGTGCGGCTGAGGTCAGGCCCAGGCCATTCTTTCTAGGCCTACTGCCCTGTCAAGGATTTCTGGAGTTTACCATGGTTTAACCTCAGGAGCCTCTTCAGACTTCATGAATAGTATTTAGGTAAGCCAAGGTTGTAGATGGCCCCCAGGTCACATGACTCCCCCACCCCCATCCCAAGTAGCTTACTGATTCTCAGATTTGTCTGATGCATTCATTAAAAAAATCCCGGCTGGGCACGGTGGCTCACGCCTGTAATCCCAGCACTTTGGGAGGCTGAGGTGGGTGGATCAGGAGGTCAAGAGATCGAGACCATCCTGGCTAACACGATGAAACTCCATCTGTACTAAAAATACAAAAAATTAGCTGGGCATGGTGGCAGGCGCCTGTAGTCCCAGTTATTTGGGAGGCTGAGGCAGAAGAATGGCATGAACCCAGGAGGTGGAGCTTGCAGTGAGCCGAGATCGTGCCACTGCACTCCAGCCTAGGTGACAGAGCGAGACTCCATCTCAAAAAAACAAAAACAAGAAAACCCCACGCAGAGTAAAGTGCTTCTGCAGAGCCTATGAGAAATCCTTACTTTTGTCTTTACTTGGTCTATACGCTATTCCAGGTGGCTCCAGGGATTCCTGGCTTGATTAATATAAAGGAAATTTCTGGTAGCCTGACAGACACCCTAGTCTAGGTTCCAGGTTTTCACCAATTGAGATTTAATGGTTAACTCCCAATATCTTGAAGAAGTATCAGGGCTGTTCAATGCCCCAACATTGCCAAATAATGAGCTTTCTGTTGAACCTAAAGCCTGCAGAGTTTCACTAATCCCATTGAGATCCTGACTTTTGGGACCAGACTGGACATCCCAGAGTTGCCAAAGACACCACAACCAGCATGAAATACTATGGCTTCAGGGCAGGCTCTAGATCAGTCTTCTCACACTTTAATGTGCTTGTGAGTCATCTGGGGATTTTGTAAAAAAAAATGTAGATTCTGATTCAGCGGATCTGGGTGGGGCCTGAGATTCTGCATTTCTAACAGGTTCCCAGGTGATGCTAATAACTGCTGGCCTGAGGATCACACTTCAAGTGGCAAGACTCTGACGGCAGCAGTGTGGATGGAAAACACTCCACAGTTCAATTCCCTTCTATGAATGTAGTTTTCCTGCAGCTGGAAGGGAAGGTGCCTTTGAGACAAATGGAAATAGTCTTTATCCACTTGGCCTTTGACATCCCCTTGTAAGCAAGTAGAGATAAGGGAACTGATTAGTGCTCAAGAGGAACCCAGACACCTAGGTATTTCTGCCCAATTGCATATATAACGTCTCAAGTACTCACTTCATAACACCCCATCCCTCACCCACCCACCCACTCAGTGATGCTGACTGATTCAACATTTAGGCCCTAGGATAGGGTAGAAGAGAGGGTGTGAAATTGCTCAGTGACTGAACAAGGGTTAGTTCTGGAGAGCTGGGATTCTTAGAGAAGGTAACAGGGTTCTTTTCTCTTCAGTCTCTATTGGCTATCCAGGTAGTAGCTGGCAGCTCACTGCGCAGGGTACTATGCTCGTCAGAAATAAATAAATAGGCCAGGCGAGGTGGCTCATGACTATACTTCCAGCACTTTGGGAGGCCGAGATGAGAGAATCACCTGGGGCCAGGAGTTTGAGACCAGCCTAGGCAACATAGTGAGACCCTCCCCACCCACCATCTCTACAGATAATCAAAAAACTAACTGGGTATGGTGGTGAGAGCCTGTAGTCCCAGCTACTCAGGAGGCTGAGGTGAGAGGACAGCTTGAGCCCTGGAGGTGGAGGTTGCAGTGAGCCAAGACTGCACCATGCATTCCAGCCTGAGCGATAGAGTGAGACCCTGACTCAAAAAAAAGGGAAGAAAGAAAAAGTAAAAATAAAAATATAAAATAAACAGAAGCTTACTCCTGCTCTCCAGACTCTTTTTATCAAGTAAGGAAGACATATGTGGGCAAATAACGATGGAATGACGTGCTAACTCTCTAACAGGTTTGTGACAAATATCTGTATTGAACGTGCCTAGCAAGATGGTGGAGAATGAGGTTTGGGAAGGGTTCTAGAAACTCTTCTCAGAAGAGTGGGCTGGGAGTAGGACTTTTCCAGGTGGAGAAGGAGGCGTGGAAGGATTTTCTACTCAGCATTTTCCTCAGGGAAGGGCCAGGAAGAGACAGCAGCTCCAAAGAGGAGTCCCTGGAACAAGATTTCTCAGAACACATGACATACGGAAGATGACTGAAAGAGAAGCAACAGCGCTTGCTGAATATTAGATACATGATTGGGCAGATGGAGCGTCTCCTGCGGCATGAAGGTTTTCTCTTTTTTCTTTTAATGTTTCCCTGAGTGATTTTTATAAGTATTTCTAATAAAGTTAAAAGTAGATAAAGAGGTGCCTGCTGTAATGAAAGGGGTGTTTATGAGCTTCTCAAAGATCTCTGCACCAGAGAGAGATCAAAGTCAGACCACAGTGCTGCAGGGGTGGGTCTGTTGCCTATGGCCAGCTGCAAAGGGGCATAATTGCCATCTAGTGGCACAAACCCACAAGTGTGAGCTCCATTCTGGGCGTCTGTAGTCTCTTCAGGTAAGAAATTGTTATGGCCTATACAAACGTCTCTGTCCTCTCCAGTTCCTAGCCCCTTAGTTTGGTTACTGGAGAAGACTGATCCAACTAGGAAACTGTCAAATGGACAGTATTTTGCAAGAGATTAATTCATACTAAAATGTAAAGAGTCACTCAAACGAATGTGAATGACTGACGTTGCCTTGATGTCCAATTTGAGAGAGGAGAGGTGTGGTGGAAGGACCAGGAGAACAGGAAGAGCAGGAATAGGGTGGGGATGGGCTGTCCCTAAGACAAGGAACAAATACAGGAAGAGGCCCTGCAGGAGCAGCTGCCTTTGATTTTACTTGTTTACCTTTTCCTGGGAAGAAGCAAATAGCAGTTGCTCGTGACATTATTTTCAGAGCTATTTTCAGATAGCTGTGAAAGGGCTGTGGGGCTATTTTGCTAGCAAGAGTGTTTAGCAAGGCTAATTTTATCACAGAGTGGCTTTGTTCCTAGATGCACCGGCATGTTGAATTAAACATTCTGAAGAAAGGAATCCCCTATCAGTGCTTCCTCGGTGATGTGTGGTAGCTCCTGTGGCACCATGAGAGCCAGAGAATGGTCTTCTGCTAGTGCCTGACAGGGGATCATTGGTTAGGGTCTGTTTCAGTTTTCATACTGGGCTCCTTCTCCAGGGCCTCTTATTATTTGCCAAATTCTTACATTACATAGAGAGAGCCCCAGGGCTCCTTACAGACTGTGAGAAGGTGTTTTCAGATAAGGAGGGTGACATGTACCAAAGCAGAGCCATTACAGAGCAGGTGAGAGCCAGAATCAGGAGGCCAAGATCAATAAAACACAGAGGCAAAATGGGATTTCTGCAATCAAGGATTTTACAGTCAGACCGACATAGTTCTGATTTTGGCTTCTTATGAGCTATGTGACAATTCAATTTTAATTTTTAGTTTTACAGACAGGATCTGGCTTTGTCACTCAGGCTGGAGTGCATGGCTAAGAGAAGCCTCCAACTCCTGGGCTCAAGTGATCCTCCTGCCTCAGCCTTCTGAGCAGTTGGCACTACAGGCATGCACCACCACACGTGTTTATTAAAAAAAAAAAAAAAAAAAAAATTTTTTTTTTTTTTTTTTTTTTTTTTTTTTTTTTTGTAGAGATAGAGTTTCACTATGTTNAAAAAAAAAAAAAAAAAAAAAAAAAAAATTTTTTTTTTTTTTTTTTTTTTTTTTTTTTTTTTTGTAGAGATAGAGTTTCACTATGTTGCCCAGGGTAGTCTTGAATTCCTGGTCTCAAGTGATCCTCCTGCCTCAGCTTCCCAAACACGGGGATTACAGGTGTGAGCCACAGTGCCTACCTCTGTGTGACAATTTAGGCAAGTTAGCTGATCTCTCTGGGGTCAGTTTCTTCGTCAGCAAAATGGAAATTAAAAGGTGCTGTGTTTTTTTTTTTTTTCCAATGCCTACCTCCAAATCTCCCTTCTGAGTACCCCACTTTCTTCACTGTGCCTCCCCGCTTCCCGTTGGCACAGTACCAGCCTCCAGTGTTGCTCAAAGATCCCCCTCTTCTAGAAGGAGGAGTTCTCATGGGGATGGAACAAAACCACAATGAAGATATATGAAAGCTGAAGCTTCTGAGCTGCCAAGAGATGTTCAGTGTTTGGGCTACTAGGTGGAGGACGCCTCCTTTCACAATCTTCTGGCTTCTCTTTGGAATCCCTTCCTCCCTTTCATGCTAGGGACTATATAGGGGCCCCTTACCAAAAGTCTAGGTATGGGTGGCTCAGGCTGACACTGCTCTGAGTCTAAATGAGGGATGGCTTTTCCCTAGGCACTAATTATTTGGTTCCCTTTTCCAAAGGGGCTATTTTCACCATCTGAGTGTTAAAACCTCAAAAGGTCCAGATTAAGCAGGTAGGCCCGAAGGAAAGAGTTTTAGAAAAACCACCAGCTGCTCTTAGCCCTATTCTGGGATTTCTCATATTAGGATTATATACAATCCTCTCTTTAAAAAAACTGTGGTAAAATACACATGTCATAAAATTTAGCCTTTTAAGCTTTTTTTTTTTTTTTTTTTTTTTTTTTTTTTTTTTTTTTTTTTTTTTTAGACAAGGTCTCACTCTGTCACCCAAGTTGGAGTGCAGTGATATAATCATAGCTCACTGCCGCCTCTACCTCTTGGGCTCAGGTGATCCTCCTCTCTCAGCCTCCTGAGTAGCTGGGACCACAATCAGCTAACTTTTTATTTTTGTAGAGACAGGGTTTCCCTATGTTGCCCAGGATGGTCTCAAATTCCTGGACTCAAGGATCCTACCACCTAAGCTTCTCAAAGTGCTGGGCTTACAGGCACGAGCCACTGCACCTGACCCTTTTGAAGCATTTTTAAGTGTAAAGTTCAGTGGCAATAAGTAGATTTACATTGTTGTACAATCATCACCACTATTCATTTCCAGAACTTTTTCCATCATCCCATATTGAGATTCCATACTCATTAAACACTAACTCTCCATTCCACTCTCCCCCCACTACCTGGTAACTGCTATTCTACTTTCTGTCTGTCTGAAATCTAGGTAACTTATATAAATGGAATCAAATTTGTCCTTGTGTGTCTTATACAGGCCTCTTTTAAAGGAAAAAAATTATATATTATAGACATGCTCTACTGAGTATTCTGATGTTACATACACATACGCATATGTGTAAAAGTAGATATAAGATGCTAAGCTTATGGCTCCATTTGCAACTTATGCAATTATAAAATAAAATTACCAAACTAAATCTAAAAATCCACAAAATCTTGTATTATTCATTTTAGTGTGAGAGATAATGTTTTGCTAAAACAAAATTTCCAAAAGCATTTAATAATCGAAATAGTTTTGGGTCTGGTTTCTACATTTAATTTGTGTTTGCATTTTGGCTCCAATTATTTTAACGCAGAGAATAACTGTACACATATATTGTAGAAAATGTTACTAGTAACATCAAAGCTTTGTTTGACACTGCAGGATAATCAGGCTACATACTTAGCCATAATATTGCCAGCAAGCAATTCTTGGAAGCCAATGTTAATGAGGCATTACTAGATAATAATGTAAAATTATCTTTTCTTGGAGATAAGAGTAACATTGTGGTATTGTTGAAATATGAATTAAAGGGGCATCTACTCTAATTCTTGTTAGAATTGGGAAGAGAGAAACCCCTTATTGTGATTACCTACTATACTTGCTGGGGCCTTTGTGATTGCCTCAACAGGTTGAAGGGGAAGAAATATAGATGTCATCTCTTGATGGGATAGTGACAAGATTCTAGAAGAGCTTATAGGACCAGGAATATTGCTGTGCTCATTTTGGAAATGACAGTCTTTCACATTTACCACTTGCCATGTGATGATTCAATTCTCCCACCACTTTCTTACATTCAAAATCATTTCAAAATGATTTTGAACTGTTGCAAGTTGATATATACAAAGATAAGCTTTAAGCAATGGAATCTGAATACGAAATTGCCAGCAATGTTCAGGTTCTCTTGAGTTCAGTGTACTTATAAAACTATCTTGATTGCTATGAAACAAGCCACCCCAAAGCTGAATGGTTTAAAACATGTGTCTCGCAAGTCTGTGATTTGGGCAGAGCTTGCTGGGGATAGCTTGTCTCTACTCCACTAGACCTTACCTGGGGTGGCTCAAAGACTAGAAGCTGAAATCATCTCTTGCAGAGGTCAGTAAACATTTTCTGTAAAGGGCCATATAGTAAATGATTTTCAGCTTTGTGGGCCGTGTAGTCCCCGTTGTTAATACATTCTGCCATTGTAGTACAAGAGCAGCCATAGACAAGTAAATGGACATAGCTGTAGTCCAATAAAACTTTACTTATAAAAACAGGCAGCAGGCTAGATTTGGCCCTCAGTTCAAAATCTGCCAACCCCTGATCTAAAAGCTTGCTCACTCACATCCTTGGCAGTTGACACTGGCTGCTGTCTGGGACCTTACCTGGGTCTTCCAGTCAGAACACTTCTTTATCTGGTCTCTCCATGGGGCTCAATCTTCTGTACAACATAGAGCTGTATAAGGACAAGTGTTTAGAGAGAGCCAAGCAGAAGCCCTATCCTTTTTTTTTGGGGGGGGAGAGTCTCGCTCTGTCACCAGGCTGGAGTGCAGTGGCGCATTCGTGGCTCACTGCAACCTCTGCCTCCCGGGTTCAAACAATTCTTCTGCCTCTGCCTCCCGAGTAACTGGGACTACAGGTGTGCACCACCATGCCCAGCTAATTTTTTTCTATTTTTAGTAGAGATGGGGTTTTACCATGTTGGCCAGATTGTCTCTATCTCTTGACCTTGTGATCCGCCCACTTCGGCCTCCCAAAGTGCAGGGATTACAGGCGTGAGCCACCGCACCCAGCTGCCCTATCTTTTTAAAAACCAAGCCTGAAGAGTCATGAGGCATCACTTCTACCACATGATTTGTTGAGGCAATCACCAAGGCCCATCCAGGTTGAAGGGGAAGAAATAGAGATGTCATCTCTTAATGGGATAGTGACAAGATTCTAGAAGAGCTTATAGGACCAGGAATATTGCTGTGCTCAATTTTGGAAATGACAGTCTTTCACATTTACCTCTTGCCATGTGATGATTCAATTCTCCCACCACTTTCTTACATTCAAAATCATTTCAAAATTGTCACTTACACAGCAGGCTTTGACGTCATTTGAGCTTCATTTGTTGGGAAAACATTCTCAAACACAACCTCAGACACCAAAATTTCATGGAGTGTTCTAAGGCAGTCATACAGATGATTCAGAACAAGCCAAGACATATTTTTATATTATCATTAAAATAAAATCCAAATTTCCCAAATTTCTCAGGAAAATCTTGTAGATCCCTGAAAATATTTTCCTCATTTGAGAAACATGAATCTAAGTCTTAGGACAAGGGGGCAAAAACCATCCTCCCAGTTCTCACATAGTCCAACCCAACTTCCTGGAGCAAAGGTCTCAAATCCTGTCATCATAAGCAGTGTGCATTTGCTGCAAGAGTCCTCTCCTGGCGCTCCCTCGGGAAGCTGTAGTTCAAGGATTTGGTCTTGGCCATCTCTCTGTTTTTCCCTTAGAGACACTATTAAAGGCCCTTAATTGCTCTTAACCATTTTCAGCTGCATTGTGGTTCTTCAGCAGCCTTTTTACAGCAGTGTGAGACAAAGGTCCTCTTCGTTTTTATTATTGTCTAGAATTCTGGTTGATGTGCCTCCATTTGTGTGTGATCTTTTAAAAATAATTGGTAGGGTTTTGGTTGGTGCCTAATCTGGAGGACTGGACAGGCTGCTTGGTGCTCAATCTGATGGACACCTGATGTCGGGTGCCAGCTGGCAGAAAAGAAAGCATGGGAATCTTTTCCTGCTTAACTATAAAACTTTTTTTTTTTTTTTTTTTTTTTTTTTTTTTTTTTTTTTTTGAGACAGGGTCTTATTATGTTGTTCAGGATGGTCTCAAACTCCTGGCCTCAGGTGATCCTCATAACTCTGCCTTCCAAGTAGCTGGGATTATAGACATGAGTCTGCATGCCTGGCTAACTTCTCATTGTTTGTTTGTTTGTTTTTGTTTTTGTTTTTTGAGAGTCACCCAGGTTGGAGTGCAGTGGTGCGATCTCTGCTCACTGCAACCTTCACCTCCTGGACTCAATTTATTCTCCCACCTCAGCCTCCTAAGTAGCTGGGACTACAGGCATGCACCACTATGCCCAGTTAATTTTTTGTAGATACAGGATTTTGCCATGTTGCCCAGGCTGGTCTGGAATTTCTGAGCTCAAGCAATCCGTCTGCCTCTCTCTTCCGAAGTGCTGGAATTATAGGTGTGAGCCACCATGTAGGCACTAGCCAAATTTCTCATTCCTAATTAACTAAATAGGTAGATCTCAAGAATACTGCCGACTCTGATAAAGCCTTTGCTGAGATCTTTGTTCAACATTTTTAGTGATGTAAGATGACATGGGAAGCATATCAGGTGTTTCTGAATACTTCCTTTAGAGAATTCAGGATAGGTAGGTTGAGACACTGTATCTGAAGTCTTTAGGAGGCAATAAGAGCACATCGTGGACCTCAGTGTTTCAAAGAATGTATGTCAGCATGGTGGTGACAGCCTATAGCTCTCACACCCAGGGTGGCTTCTCTCAAGGTGATTGGGCACTGAGCTGCTCACGGTTGGTTCAGGGACTGAGGGCGGGGGCACAACTAGTGTGGGACTGTGGGTACCTTTACTGAGCAGCTGGAAGGGAACTGGCAACATATTTTGAGGTGAGAAGACCTTCAGTCAAAAGATATTTTGTTGTTTCTGTTGCATTTGGTAACTGAGAGGTTGAGCTGTGAGGTCACCTTTTCTCCAGCACGTCTTAAGAGGCTTCCCTCTTTCTTGTTCCCTCCTGAGAGCCAAACCTTCTCTCTCTGACTCGTGTAGTTGCTGTAGAGATCATTCGGATGTCAGAAGCAATGGCCATTAATTTGAGAGGAGGAGGGCAATGACTATTCAGAAACAAGTCTCCTCTCATCATGCAAATACCCCTAATTAAGAAATCCAGAGTCAGATTCTGTGTCATGGAAACATAATTTCCTTTGACTCAGAGAGTTCCAGGAATTGCTGCAGGCTATGAACCTTTCTTAGCTTCTTGGGTTAAATGACTTCACCCACTGCCCTGAGTTTTCTTGGACAAAAGTGAATTCAATGTGACATTGATGAAGCATCTTTCACGTACCAGTCACTATTATTTAAAACATAGGAGTGAACAACAGCAGAGTTCCTGCCCTCAAGGAACTTACAACTGAGTAAAGGAATCTTTAAGTGTCAAACCCTGAATAATCTGTGGATCATGATAGAAAGGTGAAAACTTGGTTTGGATACTGTTATGGGTTGAATTATGCCCCTCCAAAAATTAGTATGTTGATGTCTTAATCCCCAGTACCTCAGAATGTGACTTCACTTGGAGACAGGTTCTTTACAGAGATAATCATGTTAAAGTGAGGGCATTAGTGTGGGTCTGTATTAGTCCATTCTCACACTGCTATAAGAAATACCCCAAACTGGGTAATTTATAAACAAAGGAGGTTTAATTGACTCACAGTTCTGCATGGCTGGGGAGCCCTCAGAAAACTTACAATCATGGCAGAAGGGGAAACAAGTATGTCTTACATGGCAGCAGAGAGACAGAGAGAGACAGAGAAAGAGACAGAGAGAGAAAATCTGAAGGAGAAACTGTCAAACACGTATAAAACCATCAGATCTCTTGAGAACTCACTCACTATCACAAGAATAGCATGGGGGAAACAGCCCCCATGATCCAATCACCTCCCACCAGGTCACTACCTCAACACATGGGTATTACGGGGATTGCAATTCAAGATGAGGTTTGGGTGGGGACACAGAGCCAAACCATATCATTCTGCCCCGGTCCCTTCCAAATCTCATATCCTTTTTATATTTCAAAACCAATCATGCCTTCCCAACAGTCCCCCAAAGTCTTAACTCATTCCAGCATTAACCCAAAAGTCCAAGTCCAAAGTCTCATCTGAGACAAGGCAAGTCCCTTCTGCCTATGAGCCTGTAAAATCAAAAGCAAATTAGTTACTGCCTAGATACAATGGGGGTACAGGCATTGAATAAATGCTCCCATTCCCAACAGGAGAAATGGGCTAAAACAAAGGGGCTACAGGCCCCATGCAAGTCCAAAACCCAGTGGGGCAGTCATTAAATCTTAAAGCTTCAAAATGATCCCCTTTAACTCCATGTCTCACATCTGGGATATGCTAATGCAAGGAGTGGGCTTCCATGGCCTTGGGCAGCTCCTTCATGGGCTAGCTTTGCAGAGTGCAGCCCCCCAGCCTGGCTGCTTTCATGGCTGGTATTGAGTGCCTGTAGCTTTTCCAGGCATATGGTGCAAGCTATCAGTAGATCTACCATTCAGGGATCTGGAGGACAGTGTCCCTCTTCTCACAGTTCCACCAGACAGTGCCTCAGTGGGGACTCTGTGGGGGCTCCAACCCCACATTTCTCTTTTGCACTGCCCTAGCAGAGGTTCTCCATGGGGGCTCTGCCCCTGCAGCAAATTTTTGCCTGGACATCCAGGCATTTCCCTAAATCCTCTGAAATCTAAGCAGAGGTTCTCAAGCCTTAATTCTTGACTTCCACGCACCCACAGACCCAACACTATATGGAAGCCAAGGCTTGGGGCTTGCATCCTCTGAGGCCACAGCCTGAACTGTACCTTGGCCCTTTTTAGCCACAGCTGGAACTGGAGTGGCTGGGATGCAGGGCACCAAGTTCCAAGGCTCCACAAAGCAGCAGGGCCCTGGGCCAGGCCCATGAAAACATTTCGTCCTCCTAGGCCTCCAGGCCTGTGATGAGAGGGGCTGGTGCAGAGTTCTCTGACATGCCCTGGAGACATTTTCCCCATTGTCTTGGGAATTAATATTTCCTTCCTCATTATATATGCAACTTTCTGCAGCTGGCTTGAACTTCTCAGAAAATGGGTTTTCTTTTCTGTCACATTGTCAGGCTGCAAAATTTCCAAACTTTCATGCTCTGCTTCTCTTTTAAACATATGTTCCAATTTCAGATCATCTCTCTCAAGTTCAAAGTTCCACAGATCTCTAGCACAGGGGTGAATGCTGCCAGTCTCTTTGCTAAAGCATAGCAAGAGTGACCTTTGCTCCAGTTCCCAAGAAGTTTCTCATAACCATCTGAGACCACCTCAGTCTGGACTTCATTGTTCACATCATTATCAGCATTTTGGTCAAAGTCATTCAACAAATCTCTAGGAAGTTCCAAACTTTCCCACATTTTCCTGCCTTCTGAGTCCTCCAAACTGCTCCAACTTCTGCCTGTTACCCAGTTCCAAAGTTGCTTCTACATTTTCAGGTTATCTTTATAGCAGTGCCCCACTCCTGATACCAGTTTACTGTATTAGTCCAGTCTCACACTACTATAAAGAAATACCTGAGACTAGGCAATTTTAAACAAAGGAGGTTTAATTGACTCACAGTTCTACATGGTTGCGGAGGCCTCAGGAAACTTATAGTCATGGTGGAAGAGGAAGCAGGCATGTCTTACATGGCAGCAGGTGTGTGTGTGAGAAAAAGCAAATCTGAAGGAGGAACTGTCAAACACTTATAAAACCATCAATCTCATGAGAACTCACTCACTATCATGAGAACAGCATGGGGGAAACTACCCCCATGATACAATCACCTCCCACCAGGTCCCTCCCTCAACACATGGCGATTATGGGGATTACAACCAGGGATGAAATTTGAGTGGGGACACAGAGCCAAGCCATATCAGAGCCCTAATCCAATATGACTGGTGTCCTTATAAAAAAAAGGGGAAATTTGAATACAGAGACACACATAGAAGGGAGACAATGTAATAAGACAGGGAAGAGATGGACGTCTACAAGCCAAGAAGAGAGATCTGGAACAAATACTTCCCTCAATCCTTAGAAGGAAGCAACACTGCTGACAGTTTGATATCAGAATTCTAGCCTCCTGAACTGTAAGACAGTAAATTTCTGTTGTTTAAGCCACCCAGTCTATGGTATTTTGTTATAACAGCTCTCACAAACTAATTTAAACATTTAGTGGCTCCCTCTAGCTCTATACATCTGGTGGGAAAAATCCTAGGTGGGCATAACTTAAATATTTGTGTTGTTTGCATTTACCAGAAATTTGATAAGTTCATACATTCATTCATCCATTGCCCATTTCCTTATGCTGATTTATTAATTTTTAAATACACATACCACTCTCTGGAAATTATTTTATCTTTTATTTACTTGTTCATTGTTTCACCACTAGCTTCATGAGAGATGTTGAATAAGAATGTATCCTTCCTTGTTTCCTTCCCTCTCTTCCTCCCATCAACATTTAAGTGCCTCTTATGTCTACTGTGTGCACAGCATTCCATGTTCGTCACTATTAAAGCATAAAGAGGTACAAAGAATGGTTCTTATCTCCGAGGAGTCTGTGATTTCTGGGAGGAGACAAAGTATGACCATGTGAGTGGCTGTATTCCACCACCAGGTAATGGGTGAGCGTGTGCTGGCCAGGTGCTGGATCATAACTGTTGCCAACAGTGAAGGTGCAGGGGACTGAGGGTGTGCAGGAAAAGGCTCCTGGAGAGGAGGAGCCTGCACTTCAGATAAAAGAGGGGAAGAGGAAGGAGTATAGAGGAGCAGAATGTTAGTAATCCATTGCCTTCCCTGATGCCTGGGGGCTATGTTCAGGGAGGAGTGGGGTTGCTTCGGGTCAGGGTTGATCAAGGCTCAGGGATGGGGTGATGGACAGAACTAAGAATCTTCATTCTGGCATTCCAGGAGGTCAGAAACAAAGCTCAGAGGCAAAAACTCTGGCCACACATTAAAATCATCTCGGGAACTTAAAAAAGGCTACTGTTAAAATCCTACCTTGACCCGGTACATCCTGGGATCTGCAGGCAGGACCTGAGAGAGAAGAAATCCTTTTAGGATGTGGATTGACAGCAGTGGCTCCTGACCACAAGACCCAGGCCTCCCTGGCCCAGTCATGGGATACCCGCAGTTCTGCAGTGATGAGGGTAACTGCTGGAAATAAGGCACCAGGCTGCATTCCATTGGGGTGGCCTGCTTGTCCTGAGCATAAAAGTGCCTACTTGTGACATCAGAAGAATGTGTTGACAGATCTGTGTCCCGCTTTCAATTTTTACTATATCTTATGGTGGGAGCAGCAGCAACAGCAGCAGGATTAATTAAGCTGGTTTCCCTCTTTGTTTTTTTTTGTCCCCATCAGCTTTCTGCAGCTGTTCATGGATAGAAACCATCCAGAAAGGTGTTTTGTTGTTATTTTTGTTTTTTGAGGATATTGGAGACATTGGGTCCAGGGTTTTAGGGATTGTTATGGATTGAATGTGACCGCCCCAAAATTCAGGTGATAGTATTAAGAGATGGGGCCCTTTGGCCAGGTGCGGTGGCTCACGCCTGTAATCCCAGCACTTTGGGAGGCCGAGGTGGGTGGATCACGAGGTCAGGAGATCGAGACTATCCTGGCTAATACAGTGAAACCCCATCTCTACTAAAAAAATACAAAAAAATTAGCTGGGTGTGGTGGCGGGCATCTGTGGTCTCAGATACTTGGGAGGCTGAGGCAGGAGAATGGTGTGAACCCAGGAGGCGGAGCTTGCAGTAAGCCAAGATGGTGCCACTGCACTCCAGCCTGGGTGACAGAGCGACACTCCGCCTCAAAAAAAAAAAAAGAGGTGGGGCCTTTAAGAGGTAATTAGGTCATGAGGGCTCCTCCCAGCTGAATGGGACTAAGACCCTTATAAAAGAGACTTCATATAGCATTTGTCTGATTGACCCTTCTGCCTTCCACCATGTGAGGACTGGATGTTCCTCCTCTCTGGAGGACGCAGCCCTCACCAGGCAACTGAACCAGCCAGCGCCTTGATCTTGGAGTTCCCAGCCTCTGGAACTGTAAGAAATACGTTTCTGTTCTTTATAAATTTCCCAGTCTGTGGTATTGTGTTACAGCAGCAGAAAATGGGCTGAGACAGGAACCTTCCTGGGTCTTATTGGCTCAATTTCTTCTAGCTGTGTATGTAAGAGCCTATCACAGTGCCTGGCACATAGTAGGCCCTCAGCAAATGTTTGTTTCCTTCATTTCCAATGAGAGAGCAGAGATTCTCAGAAATGTTAAATTTCAAATATGTTCTGACAGAAAATTGCCACCAAATTATTTTTCGTCTGTTCAGGACACTCTTGGTAAAAACAGAAAGATGAGAGCAAAGAGAGTTGGCCCATCTTCAAAATAAACCTAGAAATGTTGGTTGAGATCTACTAGGTGTCAGGCACTACAGAGGCTAGTGTGGAAATGCAGTGATAGATTATACAGGGCACTTGCCCTCTAGTATCTGATAATCTATTTGAACAGGCAAGATGTGAGCACGTGAAACCTTAACAATAAAGGATTTATAGAACAGCCCGAGACAACAGTAGAATTGCTGTCAGAGGGCATATCAGGAGTATACGATTTATTGCCTAATAAATCTGAGGACAGCTGGAACTGGTCAGAAAGAGGAAAAGCTACTTCAGGTTGGGGTAGTTAGGATGAAGGAGAAAGGGGCTGGTGTGAACAAAAGTGTTGAGCCTGATCTGGGCCTAGGTATGCCCCAGATACAGACAGCAAACCCAGCTGGCAGGAACAAGGAGAGTTTTAGCTAAGTTTAGTGGGAGGGTGAGCTGTGCCTCACGGGGGTCCCCCTTAAGACAGTTCTGGTGAGACTAGTCTTCCTCCCTTGATTAATTCTTCTTTTGCCAAGCATTTGCTGGGCATTGATCATGTGCCAGGCACAGTGATAGATGTGGGGGATTCCAAGATAATTATAACAAGTTCTAGGCTCAAAGAGCTCACAGTCTAGAGGGGAAAATGAGATTTCAAACCCCAAACCAAGGTGAGATTTCATCCTGCAGGAAGTCGGGAGGAATGAAGATTTTCTAGCAAAGTGGATTTGAATTGAAAAGGGATTGTGGGCTGGGCTCAGTGGCTCACCTGTGTAATCCCAGTACTTTGGGAGGCCAAGGCGGGTGGATCACCTGAGTTAAGGAGTTCAAAACCAGTCTGGCCAACATGGCAAAACCCCATCTCTACTAAAAATAGAAAATTTAGCTGGG
>NW_016803631.1:2063966-2111025 GCF_001698545.2 Rhinopithecus bieti | reverse complement strand
AAAAAAAAAAAAAAAAAAAGGAAAAGAGATTCTGTGGCTCATCCCTCAGCTCAGTAGAAGATCTGAGAGTGGCATTGTTTCCATTTGTCACAGGGTCTTCTGGGTCTCTTGCCCAGAATCATCTTTTTGTGCCACTTACAAAGCACAATCCTTGAGAAAAGTTTTTTAGTTTGCAGGACTGACTGTGGTCTTTTTAAACAGGGAGACTGCTTGCTGTCAGTATCACCTCTATTTGGCATTGGGCTTTCTGAAGCTGGGGAGGACCAGGTAGCTTTAGGGAGCTCCCTTCCAGCCTCCAGGACGCTGATGCAATGACTCAGCAATGGAGAGTTTTGCAATATGCTTACAGAACCAGACCAGCTTGCTTTTCCTAAGGAAACCTTGGTGTCCTAAGAAAACCTCAGGCTGGGTCCCTGCCCTGCCGGGTTGAAATTCCTTCTGTCTTCTGGTAGCATGCCTGTAGCACATGCTCTGTAACCAGCTTTAGGGAGTCCACAAAAGGCTTTGGAATGAAGTCAAACTTCAGTGCAAACTCAGTGTCTGCCTCTAACCAGTTGTTGTGTGATTTTTGGCAAGTGACCTAACCTCTCCCGGTTAAAGTTTCCTCATCTGTGAAACAGAGTCAATAACTACTTTGCTAGGTGGTTATAAATATTAAATGAGTATTAAGTAGTGCATAGCAGATATCTTACATATATTTTCTTCTATTACAAAGTGCATAATATATCTCTTTCTGTTTTTGTTTTTTTGAGACAGAGTGTTGCTCTGTCAGCCAGGCTGGAGTGCAGTGGTGCGATCTCAGCTCTCTGCAAACTCCACCTCCTGGGTTCAAGTGATTCTCCCGCCTCAGCCTCCTGAGTAGCTAGGATTACAGGCACAAGCCACCGTGCCTGGAAAATTTTTGTATTTTTAGTAGAGAAGGGGTTTCACCATATTGGCCAGACTGGTCTCAAACTCCTGACCTCAGGTGATCCACTCACCTCGGCCTCTCAAAGTGCTGGGATTACAGGCATGAGCCACTGCGCCCGGCCAAAGTGCATAATATTTCTACTAAAGAAATTAGTCTCTTGGCTCCATGTTAAAAAAAAAAAAAGAATTTCCTGGCTTTCCAACTACACCTTTCCTTCTGGCCTCACCCTGATATTTGAGTTCTGCAGGTGGATGTGTTCCCTATAGTAAACGCACCTGGCTCAGATGGGTTCAGGCAGAAAATTCTATTGCCCCAAAGTGGGCTGAGCCAAAAGGCTATCCTTGCTTTTCCAGATCTCTTCCCTCAGAAACAAATTGAAGACCAAGATGAGGAATTTTGGTGTAATGCAAGAAAACATAAAGAGGATTTCTGCAAATAAATCTGTGTTTTCCTTTCTAAGACTTTTATCTACTTATTTTATTCAACAAACATATGAATCTTGCTACATGCCAGGCACAGTTCAAACCATTTTATAAATATTAATTCATTTAGCCCTCATAACAACCTCATGAAGTAGGTGTTGTTACCCCAAGTGGCAGTTGGGAGACTTTGAGCGGCAAAGAGGTTCTGAACTTGCTGAAAGCAACATGGTCGTGCAGGTGACTTAAAGCCCAGGTATTGCAGTGGGGATAGAAAATTATTGTGCAAAAAATAAATGAAGAGAGCCCATCTAAAATGCCTTCTTTCCACAAAGCGTTCAAGATGTTATCATGGGGGATTTAAATTTAGGTGAAGCAGCAACACTGCCATCCATCACATAAGCTGAAGATATATCTAAGCCTGGTTTCCACTTGAACTTTTGTGAGCTATGCCTCCCTGGGGTGCCCCTTAAGACAGTTCTGGTGCGGCCATTCTTCCTCCCTTGATTGACTTTTCTTCTGACAAACATTTGCTGGGCATTGACCATGTGCAAGGCACCGTGCTAGGTACTGGATTCCAAGATAATTATAACAAGTTCTAAGCTCAAAGAGCTCACAGTCTAACGGGAAAAGTGGAGAAATGAACAAACAGTCACACATGCGCTAAAGAAAGGACTCTGCAAGGATACCTCTGCTATTCTTCGCAGAAGCAAGCCTCACCTCTCAACTTAGAACCGGAGTCAGTACATTTATTTACATGAGAGACAATTGCCACAAACTGTCCACATAGTATGCCTTTTGTTCTTTAAGTGGCTTCCTCCTCACCACCTCTCTTCTCTCTCTGTCTCTCGTTTGGACTTCTTTTTCTTTTCTTCTTCTCCTCTTTCCTCCTCCTCCTCCTCCTTCTTCTTCCTCCTCCTTCCTCCTTCTTTCTTCTTCTTCTTCTTTTTTTTGTTGTTGTTGAGTTGAAGTGTCACTGGGTCACCCAGGCTGGAGTGCAGTGAAGCAATCATAACTCAGTGCAGTCTCAACCTCCCAAGCTCAAGAGATCCTCCTGCCTCAGCCTCCCGAGTAGCTGGGACCACAGGCACGAGCCACCACACACAGCTAATTTTTATTTTTTGTAGAGACAGGTTCTCACTATGTTACCCAGGCTGGTCTTGGATTCCTGGAATCAAGCAATCCTCCCGCCTTGTCCTCCCAAGGCACTGGGATTACAGGCGTGAGCCATGGGACCCTGTCTGAACTTCTTGTCCATCTTCCCTTTTTTTTCTCCTAGCCTTTTGCTTTCTTCTTAGTCACCCACAGACCTTTCCAGGGCATCTCCCAGGCACTTATTCTCTGAGCCTTATGTGTCTTGGGAAACCTTGACACAGACCTTGTCAAGTTCACAACAGGTTTTGATTTGTGACATTGGCATTTCCTGTCTATTTGTGACTTCAGTGGTGAACAAAACATCTCAAGATGTTCTCTTATTCAAATGTGGTTTGACTGGGGAATGCTAAGATCAAGAATGTTTCAAGGAGCAAGACATCAGACGGGGTGCCAGGGATAGGGAGAGCAAACTCGGAGGGCAAAGTGATAAGCTCTCTCCTGCTTTCAGCCTCCTAAACACCACTGCCTGCATTAAACCCTCCCTCTTGGGAGGCCGAGGCAGGCAGATCAAGAGGTCAGGAGTTCAAGACCGGCGTGGCCAACATGGTGAAACCGCGTCTCTATTAAAAATACAAAAATTAGCCAGGCATGGTGGCAGGCACCTGTAATCCCAGCTACTCAGGAGGCTGAGGCAGGAGAATCGCTTGAACCTGGGAGGAGGAGGGTGCAGTGAGCCGAGACTGCACCACCGCACTCCAGCCAAGATAATAGAGTGAGACTCCATCTCAAAAAATAAAAATAAATAAATAAATAAATAAATAAACAAACCCTTCCTTAACAGAGCCCAGATTGTGTTACTGGGAAAAGTGCAGCAGCCAGAGGGAATAGAAAAACTGTTTTGTTTGGAGTTCTGAGAAAGGGGACTCAGGAAGCTGTTGGTGACAGAGACAAACAGATCTTTCTCCCGCTAATACTGCTTGTTACCCATTAACAAGCCTGCAAAGAAAAGGTCTTTAAGATAAGAACTTTACCAAGAACTTTGCGCTTCTCTTCCATAAACTTCATTGCCCTGTTCCCCTACCACCCAACAAACTTAAAGTACTGTCATTTTCAGAATTCAGTTACTCCTGGGTCTGTATGTGATGTAGTTTCATGCTGTTAACTCACTGGAAGCCAGTGGAACCAGATGCCTGTTTCTCTTCCTGCTCCTCTGCTCTGGCCCCAAAACAGAAGCTTTGCCTTCCTTTGTTTCACCCATTTATCTACCCAGAAATCCACCCATCAAGCATTTGCTAAGTGTATACTTTGTGCAAAGATCTCTAATGGTTACTCTAGAGGAGAACAAAGATGGAGAAGACATGCTCAATGCTTTCAAGAGCTTGGAATCTGTGGAGGAGACACATGTAAAGACAATATGATAAACGTAGATACAGAAGAGATTTTATAGAACTTGCATTGACTTTTCTCTTTTCCTTTTTCAAAGTGATATTGTTCTTTAAAAACAGGCCTCCTGCCTCTGATGCTTTTTTTCTCCTCTATAAACTCTAGAAAGGCCAAGTTGATCCTTAAGGAGAGGGTCTGGGGCAGGCCAGGACAGGGAAAGACATTGGGATCAGGAAGGAGACCTCCAATTCCAAGATTTTCAACAGCAGAGGACATATGCTGGGGTTAGAATCAGGCGTGGCTCCATGGTATGCCTTAGGACCAACAGAGACATGTATATCCCAGATGACAGTAGCAGAGGCAATGTTTACTTCTCCAGGATTCCTTTGCACAATTTACTGCCCTTTCTTCAAGAGCAGAACAACCAAGAGTATGCCAAAAGTCATGGCACAGTCAGCCCTTTAAGGACTTCATCACTGGATTAGCTGATCTTGGGTAAAAGATTTAGGAAAGGAGGTGGGGAAAGGCAGGGATGATGCAGAGTAAATGATACATTTGGTGGCAACATTTTGTTGAGCAAAGTTATAGTGTCTGCACATTGCTTTTGAACAAAATGATAAATTTCGATCAGGTCTTGCAAGGGTTACAAAGTCATTCTAGGTCAAATGGATAACAGAAGCCTCTATAGAGTTAAGTCCAAAATACAGACCCTAAGACAGCCTTCCTTCTTTCTCTCTCTCTTTCTTCTTTCTTTCTTCTCGAAACAGAATCTTGCTCCGTCATCCAGCCTTGAGTGCAGTGGCACGATCTCAGCTTACTACAATCTCTGTCTCCTGGTTCAAGCAATTCTCCTGCCTCAGACTCCTCAGTAGCTGGGATTACAGGTGCGTGCCACCATGCCCAGCTAATTTTTGTATTTTTAGTAGAGACAGGGTTTTACCATGTTGGCCAGGCTGGTCTTGAAATCCTGACCTTGTCATCCGGCCGCCTCGGCCTCCCAAAGTGCTGGGATTACAGACGTGAGCCACTGTGTCCAGCCCATCCTTCCTTATTTAACTAGGGGATCAATCAACTTCCTTTGGGGATGGCTGGGAAAGGCTGAAGAAAGAATGTATGCTCCACCTGAGCCTTAAAGGATGAATAATTCACAAGGGCACAAAGTGGGGAAAAGAATTCTCAACAGAAGGATGGAGATGTAGAAGCGCTGGGATGGTGGAACTAAGGGTCTAGAAGCAGACAGAGTAAGAAGGCTAGAAGGATTGCCAGATTTAGAGTCCATATGAATGAATGGTGGGCTGTTAGTGGTGACATGCTGGGAGGAAGGGAACTGCAGGAGGGGGAGCCCAGCCACAGGACTCCCAGGGGCAGAAAGAGTCCAGGGTCTCCAGGGTTTCCTCTGTCCATTGAGGGAGTGTTTCTGGGATAAGAGGCTTCTTAAGGAGAGTACAGAAGAATCTGTTCAAATGGAACTTTGGTAGAAGGTACCCTGGGACCCAGGGTAGCCCGGCAGCAGCTCTGATGGCTTCTCCGGTTCCCCTTCTTTGGGTGGTTCAGCATTCTCCAGGCCCCTCCTGGGCAGCCCCAGATTACAATTTCTGAAAAGACTCCTCTTGGGAGTCATTTCTCTTTTATTACGGTACCACTTGGACAGCACACACACAGCACAAGAAACTGCAAACCCACGCACAGAATAAATTAGTAAATTCCTATTTAAAAGTAGATGATAGAAGAAGCTGTGCTTCCAGGAGGGCCTCATGGTTCAGTGCCTGGAGAGTCCTGGGGTGTCAGCAGCCACCAAGATTCTATGATAAATTGATGATATATTTAGAGCCACATGTCCCCCTCTGAGCATATTTAATAAGGCCTGAACTCCTTCATGCAAACATGCACACACACAGATGTACACACAGGACTCGGGGCACGGGACAGCCTGGACATGACAGCCAGCTCAGCAACAAGCACAGTGGACCCAGCTGTGCTCTCCCTGTGGCTCTGGTGGTGGCTGAGTTCCTGACACTCATCCTTCACCAGCTCCCCAGCTCCCTTGAGAGGTGCCAGTGTGGCCTGTGGCAGTGGGGAAGTGGAGGCCCGTTTTCCCGAGGTGAGAACCCAGGTCTATTATTCTGGACTGCAGGGGAGCACATCCCAGCTTTCTTACACGAGCCTTGCTTTGTTGTCTCATCTGCCAAGAGTCACCTGCCACTCCCAGAAGAACAAGTGAAGCCCATGTGTCCCTGGGAAAACCCACCTACTTGAGTCCCAGGAGCTGTGTGTACATCTCTGTCCAGCAGTGTGATGTTGGGGGAAGTTACCTCATTTCTCTAAGCCTCATAATCCCTGTCTGTAAAAATGAGAGTGTCTACTTCACAGGGTTATCAAAGGAATCACAAAAATATGATATTGCCAAGTACTATGCTGGACTCAAGTGAAACGTTCAAATCCTATTTTCTTTCCTGTCTTTGTGTCCCTCATGTCTTCCTTTTTATTTCTCCATTTGGTTTCTTGATTTATGCATCTGTTGGTAGTCATGTAACCCCAATGGAACCAAAAGCACCTCTTGACCAACAGGTTCTCCCATACCCCAACAGAAATTGCTGGTGTGTGCCTCCCCACAGTACAAAACTGTATCATTGGGTGAATCAAGAGGATGAGCCACAGGACAAGGGGACAGTGGGCACAGTCAGGACCTCAGGTACATCCGAGCCCAGGGGAGAGATCTGGGAAGCCTGTGGGTGCATGGAGATCTGTCTCAGAGAGGAGGGTAAGGTGCCATAATGGTGGAAAGACACAAACAAGAAATAGTGGTGCAGGGGTCGCTCTGAGCTGGGTCTGGCCAGAAGCTGGAATCTAGGGAGGTGCTGTTCACAACATTCAGCAGAAATAAAACCACTGCCTTCCAGAAGTGGGAGACCCAAGGATGTAGGAGGCTTATCTTCCTGGTAGGTCTGTCCACCAAAAGGCCAGTTTGATGGATCACAGTCCACACCTCAGGTTCTGTAGAAATTTCCCATGCATCTCTCCATCTGCCTGTCCATTCAGCCATCCAACTGAATATATTAAGAGTTTTATAGAATATAGGCTGACCTGGACAGAAAATCCTGTGTGTTCATTCAGCACCTTTTATCCAAGGAGTCAGTATCTTTCATAGTCACTCAACTGGAGTCTTTTATAGTAAGGCTGCGAGGTAGTAATAGGACGGGCAATGCCCCTCTTTTTATAGATCAAGAAGTGCTCAAAGTAATGCAGTGAGCCCAGCTGAAACATGGTACGGGCTGGTCAAATGCAGGGCACTAATCTGTTCCCCAAAGACCAGAAATTGGCTCTCCTCCTGTGGGCCTTGGTACAGCTTCTCCTGGACTGACCTCTGTGTCTAGACCAGCTCTGTTGCTTTTCACACCAGTGTGGGTTTCAAGTCATCTTTGAAGTTCACAATAGGCTTGGAGCGGGCCCACAGCTTTTCCCAGGAAGCCAGCCCCCTCGTAGGCTCAGGGTCAGTGTCTGATGTGCCACTGTCACTAGAGTCAGAAGAGCTCTGGAAGCAGATTTCACAGTAGGGCCGGTGGCAGTGGCAGAAGAACTCATCTGAGCTGCTGGACTCAGTGTCAAAACAGCTGTGTCGAGAAGACAGGGAGGGACAGCCTGAGGGCACTGGGGGCCACAGATGCCACTGTTCAGGCAAGTCAGGTGAGGCTTTGGAGAGGCATGGGGCAGCAGGACTTGAGGCCAGGCCAGAACCAGAAGGCTGGGGAAGAAAGGCTGCTTCGCTCCCTCTAGCCCCCTCGGGCTCTGTCTGGCTTTGTCTGCTGCCCTCCAGGGTACCTCGTCTGTCTTGAGGATCTGAAGGTAGTGAAGGCTTCCTGGAAGAAGGTCTTCCTGTTCTGCAATCAGCAGTTTGTGGGGCCAGGCTGGGGCTGTCCCCATTCTGCACATGTAGCCTGCTGTGTGCACCAGAAACAGTCCTGTTTGTCCGATGCCCCACAGATGAGGGTGCAGAGCCAGGAAAGTGTGAGCGAGCCTGCTGAGTTGCCCGCCTTCTCCTCACCATGTAAGGGCTAAAGCCCAGCTCCTTGGAGAGGGGCATCTTTTGGGGGCTGAAGGCAGCACTGGTCTTCCAGGTTTGCTGGTGACAAGATGGGGTGGTGGGGAGGGAAGCCTCAGGGCCCAGGCCCAGATCTTGTAAGATCTCCTGAAGTTTCTCCCTGATTACTGAACTGACCCATGACCGCCGCTCTTGGGGCTCCTCTGAGTTCTCCAGATGCCTCTGTCTCTGGGGTTCTGAGCCTTCTCTACCTGGTAGGAGACTCTGGCTGGGGGCCATGGGGACTTGATCTCCTCTTTCTGGACCCAGGCTTTGCTCAGTCCATGGCTTCTGGCTACAACCTGAGTCTAAATGATCAGAAAAGTCTTTCGAGTCAGATATCTTCTTCTCCTTCCCTGGGGAGAAGCTGGTGTCCTTCCCAGGCCCCTCAAGGCTTTGTGCATGTGAGGAGGGCCCTGAAGTGCACTGGGAATCCTGGGTAGCCATGCTAGGGTCATTCCGAAAGTCAGAGAGGTGACCCGAAGGCCCCTGAGCAGCTACCAGGGTGTGGACCGAGGCTGCGGCCTGGACATCCTTGCTCAGGGAAGAGGCAGGTGGGGCAGCCTGCTCTGGGAGGTCATAGGTACACTCAGCTGACATCAGCCTCACAAGCTTCTCTTTGGCATTGTTTACTTGTTCCTGTAGGCTTTCAATCACAGCGTTTTTCTGTAAAATAAAAGCAAAACCATCAACAAAAATGCCGCTGAGGGTTCCATAGTGCCTACCACGGTGAAGAAGGTGTGGCTTTCGAGGAACCTTGGCTGAAATCTCAGTTCTTCCAATGTATTGGCTGGTGACCTCAGGTTCTGAGGAGGTACCTCCCTCCAGTGAAATGAGCTGATGCATGTAAAGCGCTTAGCACAATAACTGACATAAACAGTGCTCAATAAAGGCCAACCATGATTTATTGTCATTATCTTGGTCTTCTCCTTACATCCCCACACTGTGTGGCATTGCTTATGAAGAGCAAGGAGGCATAGCCTGAGTGCCTGCTGGCCACTGCAGTGCCCTTTCTCCTTTCCCAGAACTGAGAGGGTCAGGCCACTTTGCAGGTATGAGCTGAATAATGTTTGGAATGGCCCCACGGAGTTTATCACACTTTTGCAAAAATTTAGATAAATGTGAAGCATATCTCCAGGGGATGAAGAAGTAGGGGAACAAATATTTTGCCTCTTACTAAACAGCTTAGAAAATGGGAAGAATAAGGAGAAGGGTGGAGATTCCTGTGACAATCAAATAAGATTGGAGCTGAGAGGGGCCAAAGAGAATCTCAGGTTGGTGTTATCACCTCCCTAGGCTGGACCCCTGGGAGTGAGTGGCCAAAGCTGCCATGTGGCAATATCAGCTGTCGATTTCTCCTAAAGTAGGAGTCCCCAACTCCTGGGCCATGGACCGGTAGTGGTCCATGGGCTGTTAGGAACTAGGCCGCACAGCAGGAGGTGAGCGGTGGGCAAGGAAGCATTACCACCTGAGCTTCCGTCAGATCAGCTGCGCCATTAGATTCTCACAGGAGCGCAAACCCTATTGTGAACTGCACATGCGAGGGGTCTAGGCTGCACACTCCCTGTGAGAAGCTAATGTCTGATGATCTGAGGTGGAACAGTTTCATCCCGAAACCATCCCCCTACCACTGTCTGTGGAAAACTGTCTTCCACGGAACTGGTCCCTGGTGCCAAAAATGTTGGGAACCACTGACCTAAAGGAGTGCAAGCATCAGAACTATTGAAGAATCACAAAGAAATGAAAGGACTGTTGGGCCTAAGCCCCTGCTAGCTTGATTCACCAGCCCTAGAATGGAGCCCAGGAGACGAACGAGGCTGGAGCAGTTCTGCTACTGACCTGCCTACTCGCTGCGTGGATGTTAGCTGGTAAACAAGTTCTGCCGGAGAGGACTGGCAGGTGAGAGCTGCAGAGGTGTGCCTGTCCTAACTGCGAGACTGTGGGGCATGAAGCAGGAGTAGGAGTATTGGCAGTGGGTTGCAGGGAGCGACTGCAGCCCAGACATCTTTCTGTGGTGCAGCAGCTGATTCTCTAGCTCAGACTATGTGTCCACCTCTAGAAACTTCTGATCCTCAAAGGCAGAGCAGGAAGGAGATAATCACAGGGAACGTCTGGACTTGGGGCAGATGACATGGGGTCGAGGGTTCTGGGAAGGCAATAATGTAAGCAAATGTTCTAGAAGGTGCTTGTCTGAACACCAAAATGCTGCCTGTTTGTTACTATCATCTTTAGGAGCTGGGCAGGAGCATTTGGACCTTCATTTGTTATGCGCTAGAAACAAAAGGATGTTCCCTGTGTTAGGATAACTAATACAAATTGCCTAGTTATACCTGTCCATAACTGCTAATTAGGACTACTAGTTATGGAGTGAACCTGTGGTTTCATCTCAGATTTACATGGGAGAGTTGTCTAGAAGTGATCCTTTAAGGGAGCAGTAGCTTAAGTAAAATAGTCCAGTGTTCTGACTAGCAACTCTCCAAGCAGATGTACTGCTCCCCTTGTAGAAGTGGGAAGGTGATTTTTCTGATAGTTGGTATTGCTAGTTTCACCCTGGTTGAGTCTACTTTTTACCATTGGAAGAGAGTCCAGGGCCAGTGAGGGACTGGTGAGTAAGGTGGAAGGGACTTTCAGCTGAGCACATGCGTGCCTGTCCTTCCTCCCTTCCCTCTATCAGCAGAGTGGTGAGGTCTGGGTGTTGCTGGGTGAGTGCAGATGACTCAAGGACTTGCCAGAGGCAGAATGGATGAGTAACAGGGGAACACTCAGGTGTTTGTGATCCTGGGCTGTGCCAGGTATCTCTCTGAGGATCTCATGGGGAGACCTCAACTCTCTTCCTCCTCCACCAGCCTCTCCTCCCGAAGCCCATCGTGCGCATTCTCATGTGGGCTTCTGGAGGCCTCTACAGCCTCACAGAGTTAGGAAGGACCCATTGGCTGATGGCAACTACTCCTGCGGGTGAAATCTGAGTGCCGCCTTTTTGTGCCTTATCCATAAACTCCTTTGAGTATCGAAAGATACTATAAATATGGAGTTGGGAAGAATACTCTTCTCCCAGCAAGCCAAACATCTGAAGCTGGCTGGTGACAGATTTAGAAACGTCAACCTAAACAGAAAATTTCCTTCTTCCAGAAAAAGAAGTGGGACTCTGTTTTTACCAAGGCTGCATACTAATTAGAGGTGTGGTGTGAGGCACTGCCATTATGAGACTGAAATCTGACCTACCATGGCAGCTGCACTTCAATGAGCTTATTAATTATTATTTTTGGCACATTGAGGGAAGCAAAACATCCACCTGCATATTTCACAGGGGGCAGGTCATAAGGAGACATGGAATCAGCCTCTTGTTTCTATGGTTTGGGGAAGAAAAGTAATCGGTTTGTTTACTTGGCTGCAGAGTGTATGAGGAAAGCACTTCAGCCTTGTGGAAGGTTCTATCTGCTGGCCTTCTCTTAGGGAAGTCAGTGATAGATGCGCCCAAAACAGCTTCTGGGGGGACCCCTGGCTATAGGGGCAAGAGGGGAAAGTGTGAGAAGATGGGTTGCCCAGATCACGGGAAAGTAAGAGGAAGGCCTGAGTGGGGGAGGAGGGCCTGCACAGAAGGGCACTGCACACTGTAAGCCAGAGTCAAGGTCTGTGCACATGTTGAGGCAGGAAAGATACTCATGTTTATCTAACGGGCACTGCTGGAGCTGGGGATGCAGATGCTGGAACCTCTTGACACCTGCCACCGGGCCCTAGGACTGGCTGCTGGTTCTCAGGCCCGTTCTGGGAAAGACATTCCAGGTGTAGCATGCGCTGGGGAGGCCATTTTCTTATCACTTGTGCACCTGTGCCCATTGAAGGGCTTCCTCTGCAGACTCAACGCATCTTTTTGGATATAGCAGATCAGATTGAGTCCCTGCATGGGAAACAGGGTAGCATGGCAGAAGTACAAACAGCACGTTGCAAATTACCATAAGGCTAAAGAGTCAGTCCACTTGGCTGTTCCAGCATCAGCTGACTGTGAATGAAAACTATCCTGGCTGTTCTAGCCAAGTTTCTGGCCTTCTGTGTAGCCAGGAAAAAAAAAAAAATGCTTATTTGAATACTTCACAGAGTATCAAAGGCAATATTACTCCCTTGCCAGGTGGAAAGAAATCTAGCTTTGAAATACTAAATAGTAAAGAAATGGAGAGGTGTTACTCTGATGGACAAAAATGGTCCAGAACCACAGAGGGGCATGAACAGTGGGTGCCTGGGTGCACTGAGTCCCTTCATCTGTTGTGTTTTTTAGGTCCCCACCACACTGTCCTCTCATCAGTGACTATTAATACCTAGGTAGCAATCCTAAAAAAAAAAGCCCAGTTTCCCAAATAACACCTACTGAGATAGGTTCTAAACTGAAAAAAATATGGAATGTAATTCAGTTAGTGTTAAAATACTGACTAATTTCCCTGGGCCCTGTGCCTTCTTCCTGAGTCAACGAAGCCCTCAAGCTTTTCCACGTGCTTTCTTCAAGCCCACACCACACTGCCTAAGTCTGGGAGAGGGGCCAACTCTGGCTCAAATATAGAAGAAAGAAGCCCGGGGGGCTGCCTGGTTCTCCCTTGCTGCTACAATCATATTCAGAAGCCCTTGTTTAGTCCCCTTCCCCGTCTGTAGACATGCCTGGACTTTCTGGGATGATGGGCTGATTGAGATCCGCAGCCAGTACCTAGGAAAGACAGTAAGGACCCCATGAGATCTTGGACATGAAGACACTACTCTATGTAAAAAGAGAAAATGAGGCCGGGCACGGTGGCTCACGCCTGTAATCCCAACACTCTGGGAGGCCAGGGCAGGTGGATCACTTGAGGTCAGGAGTTTGAGACTAAGCTGGGCAACATGGTGAAATCCCATCTCTACTAAAAATATAAAAATTAGCTGAGCATGGTGGTGCATGCCTATAGTCCCAGCTACTTGGGAGGCTGAGGCATGAGAGTTGCTTGAACTCAGGAGGTGGAGGTTTCAGTGAGCCAATATGGCACCAGTGCACTCCAGCCTGGGTGACAGAGTGAGACTTCATCTCAAAAAAAAAAAAAAAGAAAAAAAGAGAAGATGTATCACAGAGAAGCTAGTGTCCATCACATTTCAGCGTCTTTACAATGCTGTTCCCTCTGCTTGGAATACTTTTCCCTGTACTCTTTGCCTGGCTAATTTGTACTTAACCTTCAGCCTGACTCAGCTCAATGAGTCTTTTCTGACTGGTCTAAGGTATGTTTTCTTGCCCTTACCACACGTTATTCTGTCTTACCTCTCTGATTTTTCTTTCATAATTCTTACGACAATTTATAATTACATGTTTGCTTCATGAATGAATCTCTATTTCCTCCACTAGACTGTGAGCTCTGGGAGGGTAGGAACCATGCTTTTGTTCATTGTTCATTGGCACAATGCCTGGCACAGAGGAGTGACTCATTAAACATCTGTCCATTGAATGAATGAAGTAGCTGCGTGTCACAGTGGAAATGGTGAGGTTTTGCTTTTGCTGTTAAGGGAAGTGGGAGAATGAAAGGAAAAGAAAACATTAGCAATAAGAGCCTCAGGGGCCATCGATACATGATTGGATCCTTTATAGGGAATCTTCCAGGCAGGGGCAGAGCTTACTTCTGTGAGGAGCCTCTCCATGGAGCTTTTCCCTCCCTTCAGGTGGCAGTTCTCTTCCTCACCATACTGGGTATGGAAGTTTTTGCTGGGAGTGCTGAAATATTTGGCCATGCGTCTGATTGTTTGGTTTTCCTCTTCAAATGCCTTCCATTGCTTCAGCTGTTAGGTAAAAGAACACATGTTATTTATTTAATTACACATCCAGAAACACATTCTCTCAGTCTTTCTCATAAACACCAAGGAATGACACTATCATAGGTACACACATGCACAGGCTACTCTCTCCTTAAAATGTACTGTGCTCTGGAGGGCTCATAGATAGTAATGATAAAAGGTATAGGGAATGTTAAGGTTATATAACTTTTAAAATGCCAAAGGGCCGGGTGCAATGGCTCACTCCTGTAATCCCAACTACTCGGGAGGCTGAAGTGGGAGGATCACTTGAGCTCAAGAGTTTGAGGCTACAGTGAGCTATTGTTGTGCTACTGTACTCCAGCCTGGGTCGCAGACTGAGACCCAATCTTAAAAACAAACAAGCAAGCAAACAAACAAACAAAAACCCAAAACACTCTCAAAACAAACACAAACAAAAACCTCCAAAGGAAGAATAGGACAGGTAAATAAAATAGAACAGCCTTAGCCCATCTGCCTATCCATTGCCAAACTGATCAAAGAAAACCAGAGCTGAAGTTTCTTCTACCGGCACTTTCCAAAGCCAGAGTTAGGAGCTATCCTGGGGTTAAGCAATCTGAACACTACATGTTTCAAATGAAACTTTTTTAAAATAGCATGCAGCTATTTAATTATTTTTCATTTGTTCAGTAATGGTGTGCTTGCTGCTATTGAAAATTCAGTTCCTTTGAGTGAACTTCTAACCCCAGTCAATAATCAAGGCTCAGAGGGCCTTTGAGGGCGGCCCCCTCGTCACATCAGGATGCTCTAGCTCATCACCTAGTTTCTTTGACAAACTAGGAAAGGCTCAGGAGTGTGGCTGTCTAAGCTTACACAGCCACTTAGCAGCAGAACTACAGCTGTTAGCAGGACACCGTGCCATGCCCACGTCCTCACTCAGTTGATGAAGAGAGAGACTTAACGGTGGCAGTCCAGGGAAAGCTCTTCAGGTCTCGAGGAACACTGGTCTCGAGGAACACTCTGCAGAGGCATGGGCTGGTTTAGTTTAACAGGGAAGAAGCTGAACATAGAAGCAGCAGCCTCTGCCTGAGTCTGTGGGGCACTGCTGACCCACCGAATGCCAGTCATGTGAGTGACACAGGAAGCCACGGTGGGGAAGGCCTCTGTTCTCCCCTTAGGACTCCCCATAACTAAGCGTCTTAGTGATGGACACTAGGGACCCTGGGACCTTGGTTCTAGAAATGATGCTGCGGTGTCTATGGGAAGCCTCAAAGGGAACCTGGGATTTCTTTATTCATCTATCAAACATTTATTAAGCTCTGACCATGGAGTGTAAACCAAATTTTGTAAATCTCAGATAGGATTCTGAATTCTGCCATCAATTTCAATGCCATTGAAATTGATATTATCACCCAAGTCCTCTTGGGTCCTCTGCTGATTCATCATGAGTCCATCATGGCACCAGGAGTTTGTGTGACCTGTGTTGGGTCAGGCCTGGTACTTCCCCTCTCAGATGCCCTTCTTGAAGGCTCCCTCCCCACAAAAGGATGCTCTCAGCTCACCACCCTACTTGGGAGCTACTGGAGCCAATACCACAAGGTCATCTGTGGCCTTTGGTGGATGAATCAGACCTCCTAGGGTTATTCTCCTTGCACTGACCCTGGCAGTGCTGCGGTACAGCTTTTCCTTCATCTCCCCCAGCACTCCCAGCCTTAGGCCTCTCTGCAGGGCTGGCAGAGGAGCAGCTCAGCACTGGCCTAAGGGCCCTCCCAGGGCTTTTGGTCTTTCTTTCCCTAAACTGGCCAAGTGGAGCCAAGATACCCCTTGATTACTCTAGCCCTTCATTCCTCATTTGTGAAGATACTGGTCCTTGAGGCTCAACCCTTCAGGGTTTCTGGAATCCAGCTATGAATTTCACAATTCAGGGCCTCTCCTCTGCCTTCCTCCAGAAGTGGCGTCTCAAAGATGTTCACTCTCATCCTAATTCCTGGAGCCTGTGAATATGTGACCTTATGTGGCAAAAGGGACTTTGCAAATGTGATTAAGGATTTCAAGAGGCGTGATTATTCTGGATTATTCAGGTGGGCCCAATGTAATTGCAAGAATCCTTATAGGAAGGAGGGAGGAGAGCTAGAGTTGGAGAAGGAGATGTGACAATGGAAACAGGGGCGAGAGAGAGAGAGATCTGAATCTCTTCTGGCAGATTTGAACCCGGCTGGCTTATAAGGTGGAGGAGAGGACAATAAGCACAAGAATGCAGGCGGCCTCTAGAAGCTGAAAAAGACAAGGAAACAGATTCTCCCCTCACGTCTCTGGAAGGAATACAGACCTCCTGACACCTCAAGTTTAGCCAAATAAGACCTATTTCAGATTTCTGACCTCCAAAATTTTAAGATAATAAATTTGTATTATTTTAAGCCACTAAGCTTATGGTAATTTGCTATAGCAGCAATGGGAAACTAATATGGTGAGACTAAATGTCAACTCTTTAACAGGGTCCAGCAGGGCCTCAGAAGCTCCCCAGGTGTGCCTCTCCCTAGTCTTGTCATTCTTCCCTGGTTTCCATTTGTGCTTCAAAAATAACAAAGACTGTGGTGCTCCAAACATACCCTACTCTCTCTCTCACCTCCCTGCCTCTGGTCATGATGTTATTCCATCAGAAATGCCACCTACTTTCCCCCATCTCTTCAATGAACTCTTATGTTTCTTTCAAGACTGAGCTCAAACACCTCATCTTCCTCTCTTCCTTCCTTCCTCCCTCCCACCTTCCCCTTTTTTTTTTTGAGACAGGGTCTCACTCTGTCTGGAGTGCAGTGGCACAATCACAGCTCACTGCAGCCTCAACCTCCTGGGCTCAGGCGATCCTCCCACTTCAGCCTCCTGGGTAGCTGGGATCAGAGGCAAACACCACCATGCCTGGCTAATTTTTGCCTTTTTTTTTTTTTTTTTGAGATAGAGTCTCACTCTGTCTCTGGCTGGAGGGCAATGGCACGATCTCAGCTCACTGCAACCTCTGTCTCCCAGTTCAAGCGATTCTCCTGCCTCAGCCTCCCAAGTAGCTGGGATTACAGGTGTCTGCCACCATGCCCAGCTAATTTTTTGTATTTTTAGTAGAGACAGGGTTTTACCATGTTGGCCAGGCTGGTCTTGAACTCCTGACCTCAGGTGATCTGCCTGCCTTGGCCTCCCAAAGTGCTGGGAATACAGGCGTGAGCCACCATGTCCGGCCAATTTTTGCATTTTTTGTAGAGACCAGGTGTCACTGTGTTGACCAGGTTGGTCTCGAACTCGGGCTCAAGCGATCCACCCACTTCAGCTTTGAAAAGTGCTGGGATTATAGGCATAAGCTACCACGCCCAGCCTCATTTTCTGAGAAGGTGTCACCGAATTCCCAGATGGGCTGGGAAAGGCCTTTCTCAAGGCTCTTAACACATGTATTATAATTCCTTTCATGTTTGCTCCTCACTAGACCTAGAGGCGGGCCCTGTGTTTAAGTGCATGTTCCCAGCAGTTAATAAATGGATGGATGGATGAATGCATGAACAAATGAAGGAAGCTTTCTTTAAAATGCTCACTGGTCTAGCAGGGGTGCTGGGACGTATACAGATAATTATAAGGCAGATTAGAAAGGCCTGCACATCTTCAGGGAGGAGCAGATGAAATGCTTTGGGGGTTAGAGGAGAGAGAAAACAATGTCCTACCTCAGGACCTGCCTGCCTCTCTGGGGAGCAGAGGGCTGGGGGATGGCTCATATTCAGGTCAGAACAGCAGCGGCTGGCTGACTTCTAGTGATGACCTCAGTGCTTGGCATAAACACTCAGGCATTTCCTGAGTGCCTGTGTAAAGAAGGCTTCTTGGGCCCCTTGTCTCCTAAGTAATGTCATCCATTTCACTTGCTCTCTGGCACTGCCTCGCTGCCCTGGGGGTATCTGTGCCTTTGCTTTCACAAACCCCTCCCATCACAGTCCCGTCTGAAAACTCACTGGCAAGAAGGAACCCAGTCTTGCTGCAACCCCCAACCCCTACCCAGATAGCTCCCCTCACACACTTCCCCAAATTTACTCAAATTACTCAAATTACTTTCCCAAATTCTCTTCTAGGAATACACAGTGCAAGTATCACAGGGAGAATCGTTCTACCAAAGACCTCTGAGCCAGAGGGGAACACACAGAAACCAAACAAACCTCAGTTACTTTTATATTTTGAAAAAGAACTACTTACCTTCTAAACCTAAAATACAACAGACTACAAAATACAGTTTTTAGTTTCACATCATGGTCAGTTAGTTCCAGAGGAGAAAAAAAAACACAAGGGAGAAAATGGAAGAGGAAAGAGAGAATAAGAGAAAGGAAGCTTAAGAAAGCTAGGAGGGAAAGACAGAGTGAGAGAGAAGGAAAGCAAGCCCAGGGCTGTCCATCCACCCCATTCCTGTACCTCATAATCATTCCATTTCCCTTCCCAATTCAACAAATCAAGTGCTTGTTGCTTAGTGAAAACCTGGGAGGCAGATTTCAAGCAGTACTTCATCCTGCATTTTTGTGTGTAGATTAGAGTACCCAGATGTCACAACTGTCCTAGCTGCTGAGGACTCAAACACCAGGCAAAGCAGAAGTGATGTGGCTGAGGCTTAGGATGTAAGCGGGGCAGTGGTGAGAGGTGAGGGTGGAGAGAGGAGCCGTAAGCAGGGCGTCATCATGGAGATTGCCAATTGATTCAGTTTTCTGACCAAGGCCTTTTTTGTTCAGAAACGCTTTCCTCTGATAGCTCCTTGATAATGACTTCTGCCCCAAATTATTTTGTTCTCTTTCAGAGACTCCTGTCAGCTCTCAATCGTATTCCTAGATGTTTTCCATGTTTTCTTTTTTCTTTTTCGTTTTTTTTTTTTTTTTTTTTTTTAAGACAGATTTTCACTCTTGTTGCCCAGGCTGGAGTGCAACGGCATGATCTTGGTTCACTGCAACCTCTGCCTCCTGGGTTCAGGCGATTCTCCTGCCTCAGTCTCCCTAGTAGCTGGGATTACAGATGGATCCCATGACACCAGCTAATTTTTGTATTTTTAGTAGAGATGGGGTTTCACCATGTTGGTCAGGCTGGTTTCGAACTCCTGACCTTAGGTGATCTGCTTGCCTTGGCCTCCCAAAGTGCTGGGATCACAGGCATGAGCCACTGTGCCTGAACATTTTCCATATTTTCTTATCTAGTCTCTCATTTGTTTCCTTATTTTCTGTTTTCTTAAAGTAATTCACTAATTCAATATTTTGTAGTGTCTAATTGCCCAGTTAATGCTTCTATTGGGATTTTAAATTTAATACCACATTTTTAATTCTTATTCAATATTTTATTAAGATTAGGGTTTTTTCATGATAGTTTGCTTTAGTCAAAAAGAGACAATATCCTTTGAATTTTATTGACAAGTCCAGTATCTTCTAAACACTTCTACTTCAGAGGAAGGCAGCTTTTCTAAATCTTTAGACATTTGTAGTCCTCTTCTTGTGAACCGCAGATTCCCTTCATAGATCATTTCCTCCAGAATTTATGGTCTTACATGGAAAGAGCTGTATTTTCCTAGTATTATAACTATATTCTCTTAGTCTTTTCCTCATGGTCACAAGAGGGCTGCCATAGCTCTAGGAATCACATACATTCAAGGCAGGAAGAAGGTAAAAGGGGTGATATTAGCCATGCTTATCACCTTTTTCAGGAAAGCAAAAGCTTTCTTAGAAGCTTCTGAGAAAACCTCTAGTGTTCAAAATGGTGTCATATAGGCACTCCTATCTGTATGGGAAGGTGGCAAAGGAAGAGTTTAGCTGTTACAGTCTCTATAGTGCAGGCAAGCAAGGAAGAGAGGGGTTAGCAGCTCTGTTGCCCAGGCTGGAGTGCAGTGGCGCAATCTTGGCTCACTGCAACCTCTGCCTCCCAGCTTCAAGAGATTCTCCTGCCTCAGCCTCCCGAGTAGCTGGGATGATAGGCACGCACCACCATGCCCAGCTAATTTTTATATTTTTAGTAGAGATAGAGTTTCACCATGTTGGCCAGGCTGGTCTCCAACTCCTAACCTCAAGTGATCTGCCTACCTCAGCCTCACCAAGTTCAAGGATTACAGGTGTGAGCCATTGTGCCCGGTCAGAGTTTACCCTTAAAGGGTACTTATTTCAACAAAAAAAATCCTCCTTTTCCTCTGCCAGTAATCAGTCAACCAGACCTCTCTGCCCTGATAGTCAACAGGTAGCCTGCTGTCAGGCAGGGCTTGCTTGTTTATGGAATCAGGACTGCCCTCTATCCCTCAGCACCAGTTCTCTGCATCGTTGATTGCTACCAGTCAACAATGTTGGCGGCAGGGCCTAAGGGGTGGGCTTTCCAAAAGGTCCCTGCCTACTCCCTTCCCCCATCTCCCAGGGAGAAACAGTCCTTGCTTCTCAGAGCCCATTTCTGCCTCATCCCAGACAAACAAGCCTCAGCTCTAAATGGCTTCCTTCATTCCAGTTTTTACAGCATTAAGATTTGGCAAAAATTCCTCCAGTTTCTGGCACAGAGGCAATATCCATCCACCGTTTCTAGTGCTACTGCAGCAGATTTTTCCCTATTTATGTATTCTGTTGAGTACTGTAATGAGGATCTGTGACAGAGAAGAATAGTAACAGGGCCATGCCTGTGTCACACCATCATGCCCCAAAGTGCACTCGTCCCTTTCACAAATACAATGTAACCTGCCATCAGCCAACACTTAAATGATCAGTTAGCTCCCTCATGAGGAATTAGTTTACAGTCAACTGGAAGCTGCAGTGGGAATCAGGACAGGGTCTTGAGGGAGGAGTGGGATGAGGGAGGACTCAGAAGGGAGGAAAGGAGAACTAGGAGGGAAACAAGAAGGTGCCTAGTGCCAAGTGCACTAACCTAGATGTATGTGGCTTGGTGGTCCCCAGGGTGCAGCACGAACAATTCCACGCCCCTTTCCTTTCTGAGCCTAAGATTCCTTCTCTGTTCCCTCTGACTCCCTTTCTTCTTTGCTATCTGGCTATTTCTGCTTCTGTCTTCCTCCCTCATTTGATTTTTTAAAATTCCCATAATATGAAACATATTTTATTTAGTTTCTACCTCTCCTTATTGTAAAAGCAGAGAAATGTTCTATATTTTCCTCCAATAAAAGAAAGGAAAAGCATTTTAAATCATAAAGTTCTATCCAAATGGATTTTTTCCTGTGAGTCTGCAATCCCCAAATGGAAAAATATAAAGGTTCCTTGCTCCCAGGCTAGTGAAAGAAATATTAATAACATGATGGGAATGAGAGGAGGATGGGGAATGAGCGCAGCAGGCCGGAGGGTGGAAAAGCAGGACTGTGAGGCAGCCCCCACAAGGGGCAGGCACCACAGGTGTGAAGAGTGCAAACAGGGGCTACCACCACTGCTTGGACCACTCTGGCCTGTCCCCCTTGCTGACCAGGACAGTGAGGAAGGACAAAGGCAACCAGCTCACTAGGATCCCCTGTCTGCTTTCTGACTCTCCAATAAGTGGCATGGAAAGGTATCAGTAGGAAAAAAAGAGCAATTTGTCAGTGAAAAACTCTGGAGTGACTAAGAGGACCAGCCCTGCAAAATCCATACCTGGGGAATGAAGATGAAGCAGTTGATTGTAGTTGTACAAACAAAGATCCCTCCAGATGTGAGTCCAAAGACCAGGTTGGGCCAGGAGTGCAAGTATCTGGTGACTACAAAAAGCAGCCCAGCAGCCAGTACAAGGAGGTTGACCCCCACCATGATGGTTAAGGACTGATTCACAGGAGGAGAGCTGACATGGCCAGTCAGGCCAGCCAGGTAGGCACCACACAGCAGGAGCAGGCCCTGGGGGGTGAAGAGGTGACGGAGGCTCAGAGAAGTGAAACAAGAGGTCAATGAGCAGTAGGTTTGCAACCAATGTCCTCATCTGTAAAATTAGGATAATAATACCTACCTTAAGGACTGCTATTAGGATTTACTAAGATATCACATAGGAAAACCCTCAGGGCAGCCCCTTATATCTACTAGGTACTTAATCAATGTTATTGTTTCTCTGCTTCGCTGAGAATTAGTTTATCAGAAATCAGCAAGTCAGCCATTACATAGGACTCTTCTGAGACAAGGCACAGGACAGGATCATGTGGGTGGGTTAGTATCCCTACAGAAAGAGCTGTTGGGCACCAGGAGGACAGTGGGCCCACAGAACCTCTGGTAGTGAGTGCTTCCACAGCCATTGTCCAGTGTTGCACTGCTCAAAGCTGAGGGTGCACAGGGAAGCTGAAAGTGACCTGTGATCTGCTTGTCAAGTCACGTGCCACAGCCGGGGCAGTGCCCAGAGGAAGGGGCTCTTTTCTCTAATTTGCCCAAAGGCACCATCTGCTTGTCAAGCCTCGCACCTGCAAGACTGCATCTGATGAGAAGGGATGGGCCTTTTAAAAATTTACACAAAGGATCTCCACAGGCTAGCAGCGGGTCTGTGCCAGTGAGTGTTTATGGGAGATGAAGGGTAAAAAAAGGGGAGAACAAAGGCAGCCTGGGACCCAGGAAAGACTGTGGGGGCAGGCATAGGCAGCAAAAGCTCCATCTATAGTTCTCACCCTTTTTGTGACATTTCTTGCTCCCCTACAAGGAACCCAGGGCCCTATTCTTTTCTCTTTCCTATGAATATAAACCTGCTCTGAGTTGTCATTTGTATTAAGGAGAATATAACTCATAGCATCTTAAAGTGCTGCCCCCTCCATAGGAGCTGCATTCATACAGAAATCAAAGCAATAGTCAATAATACATAACATATAGATTCAATTAGGTTCACCTTTCTGACTATGTGCACAGTGCCATAGTAGGTGTAGGGCAGAAGATAGTGACACAAAGAAGTCATGGTCCTGGCTTTTAAGGCACTTGGTCTGCTAGATAGATTTAAGGTAAGCACAAAAATCTTCTGAAGTGTAATGGCATGATCTCTGCTCACTGCAACCTCTGTCTCCTGGGTTCAAGTGATTCTCTTGTCTCAGCCTCCCAGGAGCTGGGATTACAGGCATGTGCCACCACGCTGGGCTAATTCTGTATTTTTAGTAGAGATGGGGTTTCACCATGTTGGTCAGGCTGGTCTTGAACTCCTGACCTCAGGTGATCCACCCGCCTTAGCCTCCCAAAGTGCTGGGATTACAGGTGTGAGCCACTGTGCCCGGCCTAAAAATGTTCATGTGAACATCAGAATGTGAAGATGCCATGGGAGACAAGGTGGGGGTGGGACTGTGGGATTCAGAGGGAGAACTAATAATGAAAGTAAGGGCAGGTATCAGCAGGGCACCTGCTGGTGACCCTGAAATCATATGACATGGTCAACTCCACCTTCATGGGTGGCCCTAAAGAATATATTTTGGAGAACTGGCTATGCCAGGAGGGAAGGAGTCAGCATGGAAGAGATACCTTCCAGGTTCCCCTAATGCCCAGTGTCCCAAATGGGGCCTGAGGGCCAAATGTGGCCACCCTGAGATCTTCAATAACTAGAGGACACATAAGTCAGGAGACCAGGGAAGCCCGACTTTTGGGTAACTAACGCCATCAGGTGGTATTCAGCAGAGTTGGATCATTGCTAATTTAATCAAAGGGAAATGAAATTAATTCTGCGATTTTGAAATGTTCAGATATGATTCCACTAAAAGATTTTAATTCCATTAAAATTCTTGTTAAAGGGGAAATGGGTGTGAATCAAGTGTCTATACATTCTTGGCTGGTGTTTGAGTGAGTCATATCTGATCCTTGCATATCACTGGCCTTAACTGCTGAGGAGTGTAGGGTAAGGGGCAGTTGACAGACTCAGGTGGGGGGTCCTAGAACTTAATGTGGAGATTGAGGTCCTCCTGAGGAGCTTCTCACTGACCAAGGAGTCTATGGGGTCTGGCTCAGTAAGTTTCCTGATGCTCCTTCCTTTTCCTTCTTTTTCCTACGGAAAGATACTACAGTAAAATAAAATGGAAATGGGAGTATAAAAAAGGCAATGGAGAAAATAAATCAAGTTGAGTCACAAAGTAAGTAGCTATGGGGGAAGTGCTGGCTTTCTGGGCTGGGGAGGACACACTCTTCTACAGGGACTCAAGGAACCAACAGAGGCAATGTATTTTCCAGAAGTGTCTAGGGGGCAGTGGAAGAACAGTAATAACAATATCTAACATTTATTGAGCTCTTGCTATGGACCAGGAGTGGCTGAAAACTCTTAACATGCATTAACTCTTTAGAAACAGAACAGTTCTGAGGGGATATTATCATCATCCCCATTTTAAAATGAGGAAACTGAGGCTCAGAGAGGTTACATGAGGCTCAGGGTCAGCTAGGCAGGGGTGGAGTCAGAATTCAAACCCTGATCTGTCACAACTGAAGCTCAGTTTTTAACCATTAGCAAGATTCTGGAGATCAAGAGCTGTTCACTTCCTAGAGTCTTCTTTTAAAAAATATTTCTGTCAAAGTAATATTTGCACATAGTTAAAAAGGAATGTTTCCCTGCCCCACTTTGGCCCACCCCTAAACCTGTTCCTCTGAAGCAACAACTTCTAATACTTTCTTAGTGGTGGAGTGGGTAAAGTTTACTCTTTTTTTTTTATTGAGATGGAGTCTCGCTCTGTTGCCCAGGCTGGAGTGCAGTGATGCAATACCAGCTCACTGCAACCTCCGCCTCCCAGGTTCAAGCGATTCTCCTGCCTTAGCCTACTGGATTCTCCTCCTGAGTAGCTGGGATTATGGGTGCACACCACCACACCCAGCTAATTTCTGTATTTTTAGTAGAGACAGAGTTTCACCATGTTGGCCAGGCTGGTCTCAAACTCCTGACCTCAAGTGATCCACCCACCTCAGCCTCCCAAAGTGCAGGGATTACAGATGTGAGCCACTGTGCCCGGCCAGAGTTTACCCTTAAAGGACACTTATTTCTACAAAAACTCCTCCTTTTCTTCTGCCAGTAATCAGTCAACCAGACCTCTCTGCCCTGATAGTCAACAGGTAGTCTGCTGTCAGGCAGGGCTTGCTTGTTTGTGGAATCAGCACTGCCCTGTACCCCTCAGTACCAATTCTCTGTCTTTCTAAGCTGAAAACCAGCTGTTCTGTTTTAAGGATTGTCCTCAGTGCTCCATGCAGGTATCCTCTACCTTCTGGAAATAATATCCTACTTCTGCCCATCTAACAGAGACAAATGAGTCTAATGGTGAGAGATTTGGGGCAGTATGGGAGACACTGTGAGACGGCTGGAACTCCTCAAAGGGCCCCATGAATGCTGCCATCTGTCTCAGAGCCAGCCTTACTTCCAAGCACAGCGAGAAAGTCAGGTGGGTGAAAGGCAGCAGGACACCTTGGCCCAAATCTTGAAGAAACACACAAGAGGCATAATAAGGGCACTTAGGAGAACAAATAAAGCTGGGTAAAATGTCTCCTCATAATTCCCCTTGCAAGGAAGCTGAAGGGAAAACTGGTATTGTCAAATCAATTAAGAAACCAGACGAATAAATAGGAGAAACAGTGCGTGAATTCCAGATGATTTGGGGCAGGACTGAATGAGGGAGTCTAAAGAGTTGGGAGAGTCTCCCCAAACAAATAAAACAGAAAAGTAAAAACGGTCATGGCTTTGAGGTTTATGCATCAACAGAGGTCTCCTCTGAGTTCAAGATTCTTTGCAGACATCACTTTGTTAATTCCTGTAATTCTCTCTTCATACCCATTTTGTTGGTGACAGAGACCATATCAGATGTGGTTACCAACCTTGCATCCCCAAACAAGAGCAATCCAAACATCAGAATACTGGGAAGCACAGAAGTGGGTGCTGGTCAAAGTGCAGGACACGTCTCTCCCTGTCACCTAGAAGGGACACAGAGTCAGAACTGGAGGTGCCCACAATTACCAGGAACACACAGATCTTCGTGAACATCCTGGAGTGTTAATTTTTCTACAGCACATGATTTCCCCCTCAGTATGTAAAAACTGTAGCATTTAAGTGACTCCACTAGAACCTAAATGAGAGTGACTATATGTTAGGAGAACAGATGATAAAGTTGGGCTAACAGCTGTGTGCTTGGTGACAATAGGGCTTACCCCTCAGTTATGTGCTTTGCTACCCCTATCAAATTAGTGCCTCAACAAAATTATAAACTATTTCATTATGCACCTGCTTTTTGCAAATCATTGAATCCTTAAACATTAATCTTGCAATGTCACAATTCCATGATTCTACTGTATTCCTAAGCCCCTTGTGAGGCTGGAGATATACAATACTTTTTTTTTTTTTTTTTTTTCTGTGGCAGAGTCTCACTCTGTCGCCCAAGCTGGATTGTAGTGGCGCAATCTCAGCTCACTGCAACCTCTGCTTCCTGGGTTCAAGAGAGTCTCCTGCCTCAGCTTCCCAAGTAGCTGGGATTACAGGCATGTGCCACCATGCCTGGCTAATTTTTGTATTTTTGGTAGAGACATGGTTTCACCATGTTGGCCAGGCTGGTCTCAAACTCCTCACCTCCAGTGATCTGCCTGCCTCAGCCTCCCAAAGTGCTGGGATTATAGGCACCAGCCACCATGCCCGGCCATACTTCTTATTAATTGAATACTATGTACTGGACACGGTTAAGTCTTTTACCTACATTGTTTCATTTAATCTTTGCCACAACCCTATGCAATAGGTAGTAGTATTATCTCAATTTTACCTATTAGGAAACAGACTTAGAGAGGTTAAATAACTTTAGGTCACACAGCTAGTGAGCTTGGTAGGGCTGGGATTTGAACCAGGGTTGACTGACTCCAAAGGCCACCTTAAACTACGACCTCCACCTCTACAATTAGGGGAAGGTAACTGCTAATAGCTGAAAGTTTTAATTATTGATAATGTGGAAGTGGCGGTAACTGCCAGACAGATTCCAGCATGCTGATATCTCACTGTATGCCCACAAAGAGACACTAGGGCAGGAGGAGCATTGGGAGTGGCAGCAGACAAGAGCAAGGATTTCATGGAAGCCACAGCTCCTGACTCTCCCTCCTCTTGGAGTCCTTTATCTTCTTGTTGCAAGGATGACTCCTGTGTATCCACAGAGGTCAGTCCAGTTTGGGGATGAGATTCCCTAGGGATTTGGCCCCTCACCGTCATACTGACACTGAGAATCTGGAGGCACTGGATAGGATCAGTCAGCACCCATGTCACGAGCAGGATCACATCAGCTATCAACAGGGCTGCCACCAACCCCAGCAACTGCAGGTCTTTGATAATCTGTAAAAGAGTCAAGGTCAAAATTTCTCCTTGTTGACTGGCTATATGACACACGGGCTAGAGTATCCCAAGTGCTCTCAGCTATATGCTCCAAGGTCAGCCCTCCCAAGGAGCTTCAAATGTAGCTACCAAAAATGAAACAGACACCAAACATTTATAATGACTTCTATGCTGATATCATTATTAGCATTACACATTTCCATTTGTTTAACTTCTTCATATCCTACCTTTTCCCACAAAGGACTCAAGGTGTTCCATAAAATAAATAAACTATTATTTCTATATGTTTATATGAGCACAAAGACATGGATGTCACACTACACTGTTAATAACTATTAACTGAGAGGGTGAGATTCAGAGATGCAGAAGGAATCATTAGCATTTTCATTATATGCACATGAACTACAGATTGACTTACGATCTTGACTTACGATGGGGTTATGTCCTGATAAAACCATCAAAAATAAAACCATTTTCATCGTATGTTGAAAATATAATAAGTCAAAAATGCATTTAATATGCCTAGCCTACCAAACATTGCAGCTTAACTGAGCCTACCTTTAATGTGCTCAGAACACTTATATTAGCCTATACCTGGGCAAAATCGTCCAAAACAAAGCTTAATTTATAATGAAGTGTTGAATATCTCATGAAATGTATTGACTACTGTGCTGAAAGTGAAAAACAGAGTGGTTGTATGAGTATTTTAAGTATGGTTTCTACTGAATGTGGATTGCTTTCACACCATTGTAAAACAGAAAAACTGTAAGTTGAACTGTTGTATGTCAGGAACCATTCGTATTTGACTTAGGATGAAGAGAATGTGTTAGTTTGTGACTACAAAAATAAAATGGAGAAAAATATATACTGTGATAGGATTAAAACATTAAACATCAGGGAAGAGAGAAAATAAAGGGAATTATGATGAAGGCTCAGATGAAGAGTGTACATATAATAGCATTTACTAATTGGAGCAGAAGAAATGTGGATCTGAGCTTTTGACAACCAATGAAAAGAAAGAAGCACAACCAGTTATATGATTGAAAGTGTTTGTAAAATTAAAAACAAACCAATTGCCTAATCAAACTGTTCAAAACCAGTGATAAAGCGAAACTACTCAAAACAAGCAGTGAAGAAAGACACATTTTGTGTAGACATAAAATAAACATGAGACTTCTCATCAGATTCAAGGCCAAGTGAGAAGACAGTGCAGGAATATCTTGAAAGTACTGGAAGAAGAAAAGAAAATTTCAGTCTAGAATTCTATACTCAGTAATATATCTTTCAGAAACAAAGGCAAAATGAAGACTTCTTCAGATAATCAAAAGCTGAAAGAATTCAGTAGTAGCACACCCACACAGGAATGTTAGATATCCTTCAGGCAAAGGAAAATAATATGAGACCAAAATGTGGATCTATACAGGAAATTAAGAACACTGGAAAAGGTAACTAAACAGAAAAATACAAGATCAGTTTTCATTACTTAAATATCACTAAAGAAAATAACCAAATTCAGCATGTTGTCCTGGGTCTTAAAAATAAAAAAATAAAATATTTTAAAAGATAATTGATTTATTAAACAAAAGAATCATATGGGGCTTAAAACGTAACACCAAAGATAGGAATAGGGATAAAGTACCTTACTATTGTAAGGTACTTATACATGAGTGCTAATTATGCAATTTTATAGAAATTCTTCTTGAAATTGAAAAGAAGGGAATAGTTCCCAACTCATTTTATAAAGCCAACATTACCCTGATACCAAAACTAGAAAATATATTACAAGACAACTACAGAGCAATATGTATTAAAACATGAATGTACAAATTCTAAACAAAGTTTTTATAAAAATGAGTCCAACAATTAGGAAGAGGATAATGTATCATGACCAAGTGGAGTTTATCCCAGGGATGGAGGTTGGTTTGACACCCTAAATCATTTAACATATGGGCAGATAAAGAGATAAAGAGCAGAAGCGTAGAGATTTTTAGAGCAGTAAAACTACTCTGTAGGATACTGTAACGGTAGATATATGTCATTGTACATTTGTCCAGACCCATAAAATGTACAACACCAAAAGTGAAACTTAATGTAAAGTACAGACTCTGGGTGATAATGATGTATTAATGTAGGTTCATCAATTGTAATAAATATACACTCTGATGGGGAATATTGATAATGGAAGAGGCTATGCATGTGTGGGGAAAGAGTGTATATGTAAAACCTCTGTACCTTCTGCTCAATTCTTATGTTAACTTAAAACCACTCTAAAAAATAAAGTCTATTGTATAAGGGTTCAAAAAAAAACCATTTAACATAATCCACCACGTGAATGAACTAAAAAAAGAAAAACCATATGATCATCTCAATAGACCCAGAAAAAGTTTTTGACAAAACCCAACATCAATTCTTGATTAAAACTCTCAGCAAAATAAGAATGGATAAATATCCCCAGCTGGATAAATGGCATCTACAATAAAACTACTGCTACATCATTCTTAGTTTTGAAAGACTGTTTTCCCCATAGGATCAAGAATAACAAAGGTATCTGCTCTCACCACTTCCATTCAGATTGTACTATTGTTTCTAGCCAGTGCAATCAAACAAGAGATTGGAAATCAATTATCTTTATTAACTGATGATATGATCATCTATGTAGAAAATCTGACAGACTATAAAAATCTGCTAGAGGCTGGGCGCGGTGGCTCACGCCTGTAATCTCAGCACTTTGGGAGGCCGAGGTGGGTGGATCACAAGGTCAGAGATCGAGACCATCCTATGAATGGTGAAACCCCGTCTCTACTAAAAATACAAAAAATTAGCCAGGTGCGGTGGCGGGTGCTTGTAGTTCCAGCTACTCGGGAGACAGAGGCAGGAGAATGGTGTGAACCCTGGAGGCGGAGCTTGCAGTGAGCTGAGATTGCACCACTGCACTCCAGCCTGGGCGACAGAGTGAGACTCTGTCTAAAAAAAAAGCTGCTAGAACTAACACGTACTTTAGAAAGGTTGCAGTATACAAGCTAAGCATATAAACATTAATTATATTTATGTGGCCAGGCACGGTGGCTAATGCCTGTAATCCCAGCACTTCAGGTGGCCGAGGAAGGCGGATCATCTGAGGTCGGGAGTTTGAGACCAACCTGGCCAACATGGTGAAATCTCGTCTCTACTAAAAATACAAAAATTAGCCGGGTGTGGTAGCAGGCACCTGTAATCCCAGCTACTTGGGAGGCCGAGGCAGGAAAATCGCTTGAACCTGGGAGGCAGAGGTTGCAGTAAGCCAAGATCGCACCACTGCACTCCAGCCTAGATGACACAGGGAGACTCCATCTCAAACAAACAAAAAAAAAAGTAATTATATTTCTATATATTAGCAACAAACAACTGGAAAGTGAAATTTAAAAAATAATAACATATAAAACGGTATAAAATATAAAATACCTAGAAATAAGTTTGATGAAAGATGTGAAAGAACAATATTGAAAAGTACAAAAAAAGATGGGAAAAATTAAAGAGCTAAATAAATGGGTTCATGGGAAAAAAGATACACATTAGTAAGAAGCCAATTCTCCACAATTTCATCTATTAGATTCAACATAATCTCAAAAGAATTTTTGTAGAAATCAGTAAACTGATTCAAAAATTCACATGGGCATTCAAAGGACCCAGATTAGCCAAAACAACACTGAAAGAGAAGAAGAAAGCCAAAGAACTAATACTCCCTGATTTCAAGATTTAGTATAAAGCTACAGTAATCAAGGTAATACGGTATTGCTGTTGAGACAGGCACATCAGTGAGACAGAATGGAGGGTCCAGAAATAGATCTACACACCTATGGACAACTGATTTTCAACAAAGGCACAAAGGTAATTCAGTGAAGAAAGGACAATCTTTTCAACAAATGGTGTTGGAACAATCAAATGTCTGTATGTAAAAAAATAAAATTCAATCAATACATTATACCATATACCACAATTAACTCAGAATGGATCATAGGCTTAAATGTAAAAGCTAAAACTCTAAAATTTCTAGAAGTAAACACATGAGAAAACCTTTTGGGGCCTTAAGTCAGGCAAAAATTTCTTAAATATAATACCAAAAACATGATCCATAAAAGAACACAATGGGGCCAGGTGTGGTGGGTCATGCCTGTAATCCTGGAACTTTGGGAGGCTGAGGCTGGTGAATCACTTGAGGCCAGGAGTTTGAGACCAGCCTGGCCAACATGGTAAAGTCTGTACTAAAAATACAAAAAACAAACAAACAAACAAACAAAAACCTGAAAACAAAGAACACATTGGTAAATTCGACTTCATCAGAATTAGAAATATCTTTGAAAGACACTCTGAAGTAAATGAAAGTAAAAGAAACAAAAGAATAAACTGGAAGAAAATCTTTGCAAATCATACATCCGATAAAGGGTTTGTATCCAGAATATAAAAAGAACTCACAAAACTCAATAATAAGACAACAAAAAATCCAATTTAAAAATGGGTGACGCTGGGTGCGGTGGCTCATGCCTGTAATCCCAGCACTTTGGGAGGCCAAGGCAGGCAGATCACGAGGTCAGGAGTTTGAGATGAGCCTGGCCAACATGATGAAACCCTGTCTCTACTAAAAATACAAAAATCAGTCAGGCACGGTGGCAGGTGCCTGTAATCCCAGCTACTTTGGAGGCTGAGGCAGGAGAATCACTTGCAACTGGAAGGCGGAGGTTGCAGTGAGCCAAGATCACACCACTGCACTCCAGCCTGGGTGAAAGAGTGAAACTCTGTCTCAAAAAAAAAAAAAAAAAGGATGAAAGATTTGAACAGTCTGCCAAAGAAGGTGTATGGATGGCAAATAAGCTTGTAAAGAAATACTCAATATTGCATTAGAGAAATGCAAATTTGAAACCATAATGAGATACTACCACACATACCTATTAGAATGCCTAAAATGAAAAAGACTGATCAAATCAAATGTTGCCAAGAATGTGGAGGAAATGGACTCTCATACATTGCTCGTGGAAATGCAGAATGGTACAACCACTTTGAAAAACAATCTGACAGTTTCTTAAAAAGTTAAATATACACTTACCATATGATCCAATCGTCCTACTCTTAAAGTATTTTTTTCTAAACAAAAATTAGGTTTTCACCCAAGAGAAATAAAAGCCTATGTCTAAACAAAGAGTTTGTACATGAATGTTCATAGTAGCTTTATTTTTAATCGCCATAACTGGCAATAACCCAAACATCCATCTACAGATAAGCAAATGTGTGTCTATGCATTGTAATATTACTCAGCAATAACAAAGAAAGAACTATTGATGCACACAACATAAATAACTATAATATTCATAAAAACAATTATGTGAGTAAAATAAGCCAGAGAAAAAAGAGTCCATACTGTATGATTCCATTTATAGAAAACTCTAGAAAATGCAAATTTATCTACAGTGACAGAAAGCACATCAATGATTTCCTGAGGATAGGAACAAGGGATATAAGGATTGGACAGGAGAGGGAGATAACAAAGGGTTGCAAGGAAGTTTTTGAAGATGAGGGATATGTTCATTATGCACCATGTTTCTTGGTTGTATATCCATGTCACAATTTAGCAAATCATATGCTTTAAATATGTGCAGTTCACTGCATGTCAATTATACTTCAATAAACCTATGTTTAAAAAAGAAATCAGTGTTCTTGAGGGATGAATGCAGTTTTTGTCCTTTCAGGCAATCTTCTTCACAGGTATGGTTGCTCACAGCTGAGCTTTTGGTAAGTATGCGCCATTCAATAACATTTGCTAAGAAAAAATTCCCATCATTCCAGAGAAGTAAACACCAACTGAATGATATATTGGGTCTGGGCAGGGCCTATACCCAATGAGGATACTGGTCAGGAATTGAGGTTTGAGCAGTCTCATCAGACAACCTGAGAAAATGGGGAAATGTGGTTAAGTTGATGACTGATCTCAGGGACATGTCGGTGATCTGGCTGCTACATAACTTAGGGTTGATTCTTCCTGCTCTTCCTTGCTCACTTCTCTGGGCACATCCTTCTCTGCCTTCTATATAGAAAAGAACTGGGCTCCAGGGAAGGAAATAACTACTTACTTGCTATAGTTTCTCTGTAATCACTCTTCCTCCCTTCACTTCCAGCTCACACCTGTGCCAAACAACAGTCTCTGGGCATCTTGTTTGGCCTCACACTGGCGCCAGGTATTGGCCAGCTCACATGTCCCCACAGGGCCTGGGGTACATAGGAACCAGAGCCCATGTTTGAAGCCCTATCTTCAACAGCAGTGATCCACAGCCTTCCAGGCCTGAGGCCTTATGAGGCCGCAGGATTCCAGGGTTTGGAATGAGAAACAAGAACTTCGGATGTCCTGAAAAGGGCTAGGCTCAGTCATCTGCATGAGTTTCTCCAGCTGTTAACTAATGCTGAAGCTGCCATCTACAATCAAGCATTGTGTACTTGCTGTCTACTTACCACTCTCTTGTCCGGCACCCTTTGGGTAAACACCTTGTAGAGTCGCCAGCTCTTTCCCAGAATGGGGCCAAACACAAGGGAGGTCCCAATGCACAGCATGGACAGTCTTATCTACAGGTGGAAGGGGACAGAAGAGTCACAAGAGGAACCTTTGTCAGTTCTCCACACACTCTGATTTGCAGGGTCTGGGTCCCACAGAGGGCATGGGGTACAGAATGAACCTCACCAAGTGTTCTGGGATTGCCTCGAAAAGTGCCCACACCAAGGATAAAGGTAACCACCACCCATGGGAGCAGCTGATTTAAAAAAATCATCACAACTTTAACATTTTAGTCAAAACCAAATTTTAAAACTTCACCTACCTGAATGAGAGTTTCCATTGAGCTCCCCACTAAAACACCTTGAATCCCAAAGAGGTAAGCACTACTGTAAGTCAGACAACTGCCCAGTAAGGTCACAATGTTCAGATTGGGACTGGACATCTTCACAATCCTAGAGGGGATCAGGAAGAAAGACGCTTACAGCCATGACCTTTTGCCTTGAGGCCAAAGACCTATGAGATCAAAGCTTCCTCACCAGCGTAATCTCCAGTGCAGCCTCGGAGTGAAGGACCACTGGGAAGAAAACACTTTACAGCCTTGTGAAAACTTATGATTTCTTTAAATTTATTTTCAAAAAGAACTAAACTCTGGCACTTATTGCTTGTATAACTCCAAGTCTTTTAAAAGAAGGCTGAATACCTACAAACAGGTGGTACTGGAGAAGAGTTGGGATTTTATCCATGAAGTTTATGGTTGCTAGGGGACTGCCATGTGCAGCTTAGTGAATTAATAACCAGCAGGTAGATACCCACAGAGTTTGGAGCCCTTAGAAATGAGCTGTAAGGTAAACTACTATTTGGAAACAGTTTTTTTTTTTTTCCATATACTATTTGCTTTATTTGATATGTAAACCGTTTTCCTCTACTTGACCAAGAAAGAAAGAGGATAAAGGGATTAGAAGCAGGAAATTGGGGAAGGGCCTTTTCTCAAGTATTAACAGTTTTAGATGAGATTAGAGACAAATTTGAAAGTGAGAGGGAGATGTGAATAATCAGGGGTACAGACAAATACCCCGGGCACCAACAGAGGTTCAGGATGTGAACTGGTTAACCTAAGGGCAATGCCAGGCTCACACTGGACAGTGACTGATACTAATTAATTACAAGTAACAAGAAAGAAAGCCATTGTATTTAAGAATTGGAATCTAAATAGTGTATATAAATGCAATATTTCTACTAAAAGTCATTTGATAATTATACTTTGCTATACTTTTATTTTTAAATCATAACTAAGGAGGAAAGCATTCTTACCTATGTCTCTTGGTGACCTGGCAGGCTGCCTTAAAGGCTAGGGCCAAGGCAAAACTAGCCACTTAGTGAAGCTTGTTCTAACCACAGGCAAAAGCACCTAGGAGGCACTAAACAGTTTGGCAGTGCTGGATTTGCAAACATCATAACTGCTATGAGCACAGCTTAGTTACTTTGTGTCTGGCATTGTGATACATCCATACACACAAGAACACCAAACCAATGTCCCAGGCCCCAGGTACTGTCACCATAGGCCAGTGAGTCCAACTGAGCTCAACCTTGTTTTGGAGCGAAGATTTTCTTATTTTTCTAAAAGTGAGAGCAACTTTCATGCATACCCTTTCTAAAATGAGAATAATAATTATATGATCTACCTTCAAAGAGTTGTGAGGATTTCATGAGGCAATATGGCAAACTGCTTGGCACACGGCCTGGCACATAATAGGCATGTTGCCAACATCAGCTGTTTATATTATAATCTCACTGTCCTCCTCTTCCAGGTTTTAGAAACCTAGGAATACCTTTCCTTCTGTTTCTTTATCAGAAATACCCAATCAATTGCCAGGTTTCATTCACTTCTTCTTTTTTTAAAAAATTTTTTTGAGACAGAGTCTCACTCTGTTGCCCAGGCTGGAGTGCAGTGGCACGATCTTGGCTCACTGCAACCTCCCCCTCCCTGGTTCAAGTGATTCTCCTGCCTCAGCCTCCCGAGTAAATGGGATTACAGGCGCCTGCCACCACGCCCAGCTAATTTTTGTATTTGTAGTAGAGATGGGTTTCACCATGTTGGTCAGGCTGGTCTTGTACTCCTGACCTCAAGTGATCTGCCCGCCTCGGTCTATCAAGGTGCTGGGATTACAGGTGTGAGCCACTGTGCCAGGCCTCTTTCACTTCTTATTTCAAAGTCTCTGAGCTTTCTCTCGCTCTCCATCCTTTTTTTTTTTTTTTTTTTTTTTGAGACAGAGTCTTGCTCTGTTGCCCAGGTTGGAGTGTAATGGTGTGATCTTGGCTCACTGCAACCTCTGCCTCCTAGGTTCAAGCAATTCTTCTGCTTCAGCCCCCTGAGCAGCTGGGATTACAGGTGCCCACCACCACACCAGGCTAATTTTTGTATTTTTAGTAGAGAGAGGGTTTTGCCATGATGGACAGGCTGGTCTCAAACACCTGACCTCAAGTGATCTGCCTGCCTCAGCCTCCCAAAGTTCATTTTCTTTTCTTTTCTTTTTTTTTTTTTTTTTGAGACAGAGTCTTGTTCTGTTGCACAGGATGGAGTGCAGTGGGGCAATCTTGGCTCACTGCAACCTCCATCTCCTAGGTTCAAGCGATTCTCATGCATCGGTCTCCCCAGTAGCTGGGTTTACAGGCATGCGCCACCACACCCATCTAATTTTTGCATTTTTAGTAGAGATGGGGTTTCACCATGTTGGCCAGGCTGGTCTTGAACTCCTGACCTCAGGTGATCCACCCACCTCAGCCTCCCAAAGTGTTGGGATTACAGGTGTGAGCCACCGTGCCCAGCCTCTCCATTCTTGATACCATGTTTATCCAGGATACAATCATGTTAGGAGCAATGGAACTGGAGTCGAAGGTAACAGGTGGGTATACCAGCTCTGCCACTCACAGCTGACTAAGCCTGTCTGACCAGGAAACAGGCTCCTATTTCCTTATCTGTAAAATGAAAATAACATCATCTTTTGTATCTACCCCACAGGTTATTGCAAAGATGAGATGATGTATGTGCCAAAACTCTTTGCAAACTTTAAGATGATGAAAAAATACTACTTTTTAGATATTTGATGTAACCTTCAGCTCTCAGTAAACACCAATTTTTCTCTGTTCTAGTACATTCTGTACATTACATTCAGACTCATTAATCTTAACATACCACCTTTATCATTTAGCAAAAGAGCTACATGTATAAAGAACAATCTTCTATGGTTTACCTTAAGTCTCCTGTATCCAAATTTAAGATCTAGCCCTATTGTATGATCCAGTTATTCATTCAGGTCTGCCTCCTCAGCCTCCATGTCTTCAGATTGTGGACTTATGGAGAGTGATTTTCCTTAATTTCTTTATCTCTCCACAAAAGAAGGGGAATATGTGGTGAATATTAACTACAGAAGTAAGAACAGTGCTAACCAGCAGCTTCACAAAGCATTTTTTAAAGAAAAGTACTCCATTAGAGAGACCGGTGCTGACACTGATTCGGAGCAGAGAGTACTGCTGACCTGGCATCAGCCACTTGGTGCAGTCAGAAGTTTGAGCAATGGCACAAGCAGTGGGTGGACTCCTGCAAGACCTATAACCCGGCTATTCCTCCCCATGGCCATTCTCATGTTCCTGCACATAAGCCATGACTATCTGACGGTGACCTCATCACCAAGCAACTGCCTGGATTTCACAGCCACATGTCTGTTTGGTCTAGATCACTGATCGGTAAGTTTCTCTCATAATTTTTCTTTGGACCCATTTTATTTGAGTACCACTATACAACCAGTTTTCCTTTGAGTGATACAGTACTCATGAAATCCTGATTGAGGATTCCTTCTCTTTCTGATTTAGCTAAGAGGAACTCAATTTAGTCATTTTCCACAAAATATACATTGAATAGTTTTCACCTCTCAGACAGTGATGCTAATTCATTATTCAAATAGACATACTATGGACTTATATATGCATATTGTGACATTTTTCCTGAGCAATCTTACTGAAAACTTGCCTCAGGGAACAAAAGATGAATACAAGATGATTTCCCTTTTTTGTTTGGCCAAGTTAACACCTGTGAAGTCACTGAAAGGTGAATCATCTCCAATTCAGCAGGTGAATTATGTATGTCTGGGGAATGTCTTTGCCACCACGTTGGTAGGAATTCAGCCACCAATGTCATTTATATTTTTCTATTGAGCTAAAAGATGAAACCTACATAGTTGAATATTTTAGTCAGTCACAAACACATAATTTCCACAAAGCAAATAGATTTCAATATTGTATACTTAATTACAGATAGCCAGTACTATCTAGAATACTTGTCTTCCATTTATGAAGAGAAATGCCTGAATTGGGTTACTGTCAGTCAGAAACAAGGTGAAGTTTTTGTTTTTTTTTTAAAGGATTATATAGCTATCTCATTATCTCTTCCTCTTCATTTATTGAGTGGAAATGTAAGACAGGAACTTTCTTGACTTTTCTATCCTCAAGTGAGGTTTCAATACATATAGGTAAATATCAAACTACGTCTGCAAAACCTGTATAATTCTGCATTATCATTTCAATAGTCTCTAATGAATTCAGATGCTTAAGTGACATCCACCAGCTCAACGGTATGATGTTGCAAAACTTTATCAAATGTTACTTTCTGAACTTGGCAGTTCATTTTATTTGGAGTTACTGAGTTGGAAAACATGGCCAAAGAATGGAGCACAAGGTACTTGTTGGCATGCTGTGACTAACAGAAAACTTTCCTAAGATGTCACAAGACCATGCTCTCTAAAATGCTACAAAAATTGATGTAAATCATATCACTGAGCTTTAACCTATCCAAAACCAAATATGAATGTCTTTCCAAAATGCTTTCTAATAAAACAATTAAGATTTAAATTGTGAAAATGTATCCGATTTCTTTATCAACTTACTATTTTGGATCCATGCTACAATGGGATTATAAATCTATCTCAAATAAAACTCCAAACAGCTTTATCATAATGTTATCTGATGTGTTTCAGCAAATTTGATCTTTTAATATCTTGCTTATTTCTAATGTATACTCTAATCTGCACCCAATTAAAATTCTGCACACCTCAAGCTACTATTAGTGGGACCTCTACCTGTTTGTATTTAAAGTGTCTATCATAAGGCCTGACCCCATTCCTTATTCTCGTGCCTGGGCCACCATCCCAGTAGAACATCCTAGGAGATTTCATTAGCCTTTCAGCCTCCAGAGTTCTAAATTATTCAATCATAATGATTTCACTTTATTCCTCTTCAGACACCCATCCCCAGGTTACACTCTGGGTCTTAGGGTCATTCAGAATGGTTCTCCTTCAGGAATTTTAAATACCAATATCCCAACACCAATTTGAGTACAATCTGTTCAAAATTTAACTCCAAGCCTCCCTCTCAATCGCTCACATTCTTCCCCATTTCAGATAATGGCAACTCCACCTTTCAATTTGCCTGAACCAAAAACCTTGGAGTCATCCTGACTCTTGCTCACCACCCACATCCAATCTGTCATAAATCTTGTTGGCTCTATCCTCGAAATACATCCAGAATCTAACTCCTTCTCACCACCTCTGCTGCCACCACCTGATCAAAGTCTTACTTTGCATTTCTTATTTGGATTATTGCAACAGCCTCCTAACTGGTCTCCCTGCTTCTACCCTGGCACTTCCCTCAAGTCTATTTTCAACATAGCTGCTAGAGTAATCCATTAAAGAGAAATAAGATCATGTCACTTCTCTGCTCAAAACCCCACAATGACTCTCTATTTCCCAGCGGGAAAGCCAGTCTTTACTAGAGTTTACAAAGCCTACACATTTGATCCCTGTTGTTTCTCGACCTCATTTCTTACATCTTCTCCAGATCCACCCCACTCCAGCCACACGCCTCCTTGCTGTTCCTTGAAAACACCAGGCACTCACACACTGCGAGGCTTTGAAGTGGCTGTTCTCTCTGCCTGGAATATTTCAATACATGGATCTGCATAGCTCATCCTCTTTCTCTCCTGATTGTGTGTTCATATGTTACCTTCTCAACCAGGGCTATGATGACAACCCTATTTAAAATTATACCCTGTCTGTGGAATTCTGAATCCTCATCCTGCTCTATTCTCTTCCCCTGCCCCCATCCAACCATAGTACTTATTACCTTTTAACATATTACATAATTTACTTATTATGATTTTGTTTATTGCTTTCTCCTCCCAATAGAATTGTGCATGATGTACTCCCAGAACTAGAACACTACCTGGACACTGAAGGCACTCAATAAACATTTGAGGAATAAATGAATGAGGGTCCTACCCTCCAGCCCTGTCATGTGCTTACTCCTACCACATTTGTACATTGACAGCCTACAGACCTCCAGTCACTTGGTTCTTTTGCTTCCTCATAGTCTATCAGTCTCTCTTCCTATCTCAACCCAATTTCAGATCCTTGGTTGGTCATCTGAACTGTTCTCTCAATAACACCCAATTCCCTTTTCAAACAAGCCCTTCTGTAGCATCTGCCCAGTAAAACTCAGATCAGAGCCACAATCCACTGTCTGCTTTTGCATCCAGGCAGCTGAGAGGTGCAGGAGAAAATTAGACAACCTTGCAGATTGTTGCCACCAAAACTGATGTTCTCCAACATCGATCTGCCAAGCTTACTATGCCATCCATCTTTTTATTTATTCTGAGTTATTTCTGTACATTTTCTTTGTGAGTGACTCACCTCACAGGACTCAAAGAAATAAGAGTATGTATCTGTACAGATGATGCCCTCAGTCTAGGTTTGGTGCCATCTTCTGTGTCCCTACAACACTCCAGGGTCTATGTGCATCAGTACAATTGTCATGTTATATTACTGCCTTTTAATGTTAGTTCTACTGGACAGTTTCTACTCCTCAAAACCCAGGCTGTTTCTTGTTCTATAATTCACACCATAGCACGGTCTTTGGAAAATGCTAAGTGTTCCATAACCATCTGTTGAATGAATTCATTAATGGATATGGAAACCCCTTCTCTTCTTCCTTTCTTTGTCCTCTTCCCTACTCTTATTTTTCACTGGCAAAGCACTCCCCTGTTAGGCAGAAGGCTGAGGGCTAGGCATGTGTGCCATAAGGCTTTTAAAGTACCAGAGATCTGTGAGAGTTGGGGGGGAGTTAGGAACTTGTTCAATGCCTATGTGTTAGGAGGGGCACATTCTGGGTAATTGTAGTGGTTTCAGGGTGATCCCCATGGTCCCCTGGAATTGCTGATAATTCCTTGGAATTAGTGAACACAAGGGCCAGATATATTTGGGGGGCTCTGAGTGCTGTGGATGCTGTGAACTTCCATAGACACTGGGTTTTCACCACGTTAGCAAATCTGCACACCCCAAACCCTCACTAAAAAGCTTCACATTCTGGGTAAGCCCTTCCTTTGCTTTCGCTCTCAGCATAGAGCTGAAAGGAGTCTAAAAATAAATGAGAGAAAGCATCCTAACAGGATGCCTGTAAAGCTTTTTCCTCTCTCATTCTTTTTGTTTCTAGGAAAGTGTAGCACCTTGGAGGAGTGTGTATATTCACATATGCCCATGTGTATATATGTTTACTTGTCTCCAATGAGATAGGGCCACTTGAAAGATTCTTTGCCAATGGCTGAATTCTTGCTGGAGCATTCTCCCAGGAAATGCTTTTGTCCAATATGTTTCTCACATTGTGTGTTGAGGGCCACGTAGGCCCAGAGATATGATGATAGCCCTTGTCAAGCAATTGATGGATGAGATCTCATCTTCACGACCACACAGATTACAGACTCTCAGTAGACATCTGCATCAGAGGTTAACAACATGCATCCCACCCCCAGGCTTCAGAAAATCTGCTGATCTTGGACTGAGTTGCTGCTTGCAGCTGGGCTAGGAAGCATGCACTTTTACACCCTTGAAGCCAGTAAATTATATCTTTTCACATCCTTGAAGCCAGTAAATTTGTAAATTATGTTTTGTCATGAGCCAAACATTCAGCACCGCCTCTTGTCCTGGGTGGGCCTGGCCTTTCCAAATCAGCCTGCTTTCCTGTAGTCCTGCTTCATTTCACATGGAGAGAGGGAGCTCCTTACCCCGCACTGTCAGTTCAGGCCCATAGCTGCTGAAATTGCATCTGGAAGAACAAAGACATTCTGCCCACAGAATAGCTGAATGGTTAGCAGTGCTTGGACATGATGAAATCAAAGGTCTCTTCTAGCTTCTCCCTTCTCAAGTTATGCCAGAGACAGTTTTTTTTTTCCTTTTTTTTTTTTTTAGACAAAGTCTCATTCTGTTGCCCAGGCTGGAGTGTAGTGAGGCGCTCTCAGCTCACTTCAACCTCCGCCTCCTGGGTTCAAGTGATTCTCGTGTCTCAGCCACCCCAAGTAGCTCAGATTACAGGCAAGTGCCACCATCCCTGCCTAATTTTTGTAATTTTAGTAGAGATGGGGTTTTGCCATGTTGGCCAGGCTGGTCTCAAACTCCTGGCCTCAAATGATCTGCCCGCCTCGGCCTCCCAAAGTGCTGCGATTACAGGCGTGGGCCACTGCTCCCAGCCCAGAGACAAATTTCTTTTCTCTATCCTTAGCTTTATTAATAAGCTGGTTACACTTTGCATTTCTGTCTCTCTTTCTTAACCAGGAAGAGCAGGCTGACTTGGTTTACCAGAGGTGCAATAGAATTTACATCCAAATCAATCAAATAGTCAAACAAACAAAATATTTAGCTATAAGTGTAAAAGAAGACTTGCTAAGTATCGTGCCCCCAAATTCCCCTTTAGCAAATGACCTTGTTTTTCCCATGCTTTATGAGTTCTTACTTTAATGATCTTCATGTGCCAAACCTTAATTCAACAATTCCTAAATACCAACTTGCCAACGTATTAAGAACCAGAGATAGGAAGGCAAAGGAGATATAATCTCTGCTATCAGCGTATTAGGACACCACCTCCTTGGTTTCTGACCTTTTCATTGCAAAGACGATTTTCTTATTTGTTCTTTTTCTTTAAAATAGAATAAAATTTTAACTGAATATTAGAAGTTGTTTTATCAGTATCCACTAGGCCATTTGACAAAAATCTATATTCCTGAATCTATGTGTATTATAGATATTAATATGTGAATATACATATATATTGACAGTGTACAAATTTCAACATTCATAGCTCCCTTGGACTATAAACAGGCCTAAGGATCAACTTTTTTTTTTCTTTTTTTATTTTACTTTAAGTTCTGGGATACGTGTCCAGAACGTGCAGGTATGTTACACAGGTATATATGTGCCATGGTGGTTTGCTGCACCTATCAACCAGTCATCAAAGTTTTAAGCCCCACATGCATTAGGTATTTGTCCTAATGCCCTCCCTCCCCTTGCCCCCCACCTCCCAAGAGGCCCCAGTGTGAGATGTACCCCTCCCTGTGTCCATGTGTTCTCATTGTTCGACTCCCACTTATGAGTGAGAGCATGCGGTGTTGGGTTTTCTGTTCCAGTGTTAGTTTGCTGGGATCAACTATTTAATTTAATTTAATTTTGAGACAGAGTTTTACTCTCTCATCCAGGTTGGAGTGCAGTGGCATGATCTTGGCTCACTGCAGCATCGATCTACTGGGTTTAAGTGATCCTCCCACCTCAGCTTCCCAAGTAGTTGGGACTACAGGTGCATGCCATCACACCCAGTTTTTATTTTTTTGTAGAGACAAGGTCTCTCTTTGTTACCCAGGCTGGTCTTGAACTCCTGGACTCAAGCAGTCCTCCCACCTTGGCCTCCCGAAGGGTTGGGATTACAGGCGTGAGCCACCTCTCCTGGCCAGGATCAACTTTAAAAGCATCCTTGCAACTATTTTAAAAGCTTGAAATATGGAAATTTGGATATAAGACTAAATGCTTTGAAGTTTAGGAACAGTAGTGAAAAAGCATAGTGATAAATTCAAGATAAGTTGGTGATGAGGAGGTGGAAAAAGCCCCAAAGGATACCTTTACTGGAAAGGAAGTTTGTGTGGCTTTACTTAGGAATATTATGGGCACATTCTGCTTTGTTTGTTTGTCTTCAAAAAATTAGTTTCTGAATGTATTTTTGTCATATCTCACGCAATTATATTTTAGATGTGCTTTTAAATGCCACGGGAAAACACTAGACACACACAAAAAATCCTCTTTTCGCCTAGAACCTCAGACTCTAGGGTTACGACCCTGGCATGTGTTGTAATTTATGAGGCAGTGATTTCAACTTCCTTTCTCTGTTTAGCTGCAGGAAAAGGCCTTGAGCAATTCCTGGCAGGTGACTTGTAGCTCTTCCCAAAGGGCAGAGCAGATGTCCTGATTTTAAGTAGGGCATGAAGAACAAGCACAATTGGCCCTAGGAAACATCCAATCACAAGGAGTCACTGCTAAAGCAGAATATTATGGGCTACCAGGTGACATGCAAATTGATCTCTTTGAGGCAGGAAAGATTGCCTGCCATACTGGCCATACTGGGGAAGAGTCCTCTTTCCTCTTTTTTTTTTGAGACGGCGTTTAACTCTTGTTGCCCAGGCTGGAATGCAGTGGTGTAATCTCGGCTCGCAGCAACCTCCACCTCCCAGGTTCAAGCAATTCTCCTGCCTCAGTCTCCCGAGTAGCTGGGATTACAGGTGTGCGCCACCACGCCCAATTTATTTTGTATTTTTAGTAGAGACGGGGTTTCTCCATGTTGGTCAAGTTGGTTTCAAACTCCTGACCCCAGGGTGATCCGCCTGCCTCGGCCTCCGGAAGTGCTGGGATTACAGGCGTGAGCCACTGCACTCGGCCTCTTTCCCTTCTTTCTTATCTTCGATTCTGTGGCAGAACTCCGGGCCTGGGTGTATCTTGGAATCTGAGAGGAATCCTGAACTATGACAGCTGCTGGAATGGTTCCCCACTAAGCCGGAATCTAGGAATTCAGGATGTTGGGACTGGGTTTTACTCAGCTTTGTCCCCATCAGCACCTTCTACAAGGCCCCGAGCCTAGTAGAAACTTACTAAATGCTTGTTACACTGCATAAATCATTAGAATTAGAAGGTTCAGTACTTGGAAGAGATGAAAGGATGCGTGCTGTACAGGAAGGACTTGCTTGCCCATCTATCTCTCCACGGCAGGACTGGAGTCCCTGTGCTCTGAGGAACACAGTTTGAAAATCAGTGATCTGACCTGATTCCTTCATTTTCAGATGAAGAAATCTGCATGCTGTTTAATCGCCAGATAGGGACCATGTTGGGACAGCAAATCCAGATGATGTCCTGACTCCTGGTTTCCTTCAGTGTTCTTTCATTTCCCACTAGTGGACCCAACTGCCTGGGTTTTCATCACACTGACTAAGGAAGACACAGGGTCTTCCTGCCCTGGTTTCTAACGTCCTGTGGTAGTGCTGGTAGGTCAAGAATTTTTACCTGCCTTCTTGACTGGGGATCCACAAAGCCCCCATTTATAGCCGGCAGTGTCAACAAGAGGAGACAGAGAGGAAGTCATATATCACCTGGGGGGCACAGAGCCTGCAGAGCCTCCTGCTGGGTTTTGCCTGCCCCTTTAGATTCTGACTGCTGGCTTGGATCTTGGACCTTGGACCTTGGCACAATTTCCATGATGCCTCTTGGATTTATCTACTGACTGAATTCCAGACTGAATTCTTGCTACAATTACCTTTGGGTTCTTGGTTTCTGTCGTCTAGTGTCTCCACTGGCTCCGGCAATGGCCTGGAAGTGTCTGTGCCAGGCTGTGGCAGGAGTTGTAGAGTCTGCCCATGTAATGTGATGTAAAAAGAACAACTAACAGACAACGTGTATGTGTTTAAGCGTCTTTTATGGATTACTACTGAGGTAACAGTGTAGTGGAAAGAGCTTGGGCTTTGCCATCAGACTGCCTAGGTTTACTGTGTTGTTTATGGATGTTGGAGACTTGCCTAACCACTCTGAAGCAGTTTCCTCATCTGAAAATGGGGAAAATAGTAATTATCCTGCCTGCTATAAAGGTTAGAGATAGTGTATTTAAAGTGCAAAGCGCATAGAAGACATGTAATAGAAAGTAACAACTATTAATTTTAATTTAAATTGTATTTACATATATAGGGACTGACTGAGGGCTGATATAATTTATGAGTTGGAAGCATTGAAGGATCCTGAAGAAACTTTCATCAAAAATTACATTATGGTCAGAATCATCTGAGTGGTATTATTGTTATTTCTTAGAAAATTGGTAATGGCGTAGAATAGTATTAAAAAGAGTAGCCAACACTGATTATCTATGTGCTAGGTGGTTGCTAAGCGCTTTATATAGACAATCTAATATATTCAGCTGTCAGAGATAAGTAGTATCATTACTCCTGTTTTTAAATAGAGAAACAGGGTATATAGCAAAGTTCAATAGAACAATCAAGCCACTGGATTTGAGGCTGGGTTTGATTCCAGAGCCTGAGTTCTTATGCCATCTAACCTTTCACTGTTTGCACACATAACCTTTTGTGACCACTGTTAAGGAGGAACCCTTTTCCCCTTCTCTCCATTTTCCCTATTGAGAAAACGGAGGCCTATTGAGGAGAGATTCCAGCCCCCTTCCCCATGTGGGAAGCTGATGAGAAGGAAGCTTTCATTTCCCTTTCCACCTTAGTATTAGTTACTCCCCAAGCCAGGAGTGACCAGTTTGAGAGGCCTGGTCTGTGCTCTACCAAATGTTCTTCAAGGCAGGAATCTCCACTTCCCTTTACCCCTTTCCCACCTCCACCAGGCAATGAGCTCTCCACTTCCAGGGTCCTGTTTTAGCATTATGTCAAGCAGTGCTTTCTAATTTAGCTTTCATCAGAAATCCCTGTGCTTTATTTTTCTCAAAAACTTTTCATTTTGAAATTATTTAAGACTCACAAGAGGTTGTAAAAACAGCACAGAGAGTTCCTGTGTATTCTTAGCCCAGCTTTCCCCAATAACATCGTACATAACCAGAGTTCATTATCAAAATCAGGAAATTGACATTAGTGCAATACTATTATAAAAACTACAGACTCTATTGAAATTTCAACTGTTTTTATGTGCATTCTGTGTGTATGTGTATGTGTGTGTGTGTAGTCCTATGAAATTTATCACCTATACAGATTTTTATGAAATTCACATGAAACCACCGTCATAATCAGGATAGTGAACTGTTCTATCACACATACACACTTAAAAACACAACTCTCTCATGCTATCCTTTATAGTGACACACTTCCCCAACCTAACTCCTAGCAACCACTAATCCATTCTCCATCACTATAAATTTGTCTTTTGAGAACATTGTATAGAACTGGACTCTTACAGTGTGTAAGCCTGTGAGACTCACATTTGTCATGCAGCATATGCCCTTGAGCTCCATCCAAGTTGTTGTATGTATCAATACTTTGTCCCATGTTTATTGCTAGCTAGTATTTCATTGTATGATGTCCCACTGTTTATCCATTCACCTGTTGAAGAATATTTGGATTTCCAGTTTTTTTCTCCCAGCTTTATTAAGGTATAATTCACAAATATCGCATATTTATGGTATACAACATGGTATTTTGATATTTGTATACATTGTGAAATAATTAAAATTATTAAATTAATTTAATCAACATCCATCACTGCACATACTTATCTTTTTTTTTTTTTTTTTTTTTTTTTTTTTTTTTTTTTTTT
>NW_016803631.1:2052118-2063785 GCF_001698545.2 Rhinopithecus bieti | reverse complement strand
CCATCTCGCCCGGCTAGTTTTTTGTATTTTTTAGTAGAGACGGGGTTTCACCGTGTTAGCCAGGATGGTCTTGATCTCCTGACCTCGTGATCCGCCCATCTCGGCCTCCCAAAGTGCTGGGATTACAGGCTTGAGCCACCGTGCCCGGCCACTTATCTTTTTTTATGGTGAGAACATTTAAGACATACTCTCTTGGAATTCTTCAAGTATACAACACGTTATTACTAACTATAGACACTATGCTGTATAGCTCTCCACAACTTATTCATCCTACCTGGAACTTTGTGCCCTTTGATCTGACCAATATCTGTCTATTTCTGTCAACCACCTCCACCCCAATCTGTGGCAACCACCATTCTACTCTCTACTTCTATGAGTTCAACTTTTTTAGATTCCATATATAAGTGAGATCATGTAGTATTTGTTTTTCTATGTCTTGCTTATTTCACTTAGCATAATGTCTTCCAGGTTCATCCATGTTTTTACAAATGCCAGGATTTCCTTCTTTGAGACTGAATAGTACTCAACTGTGTGTGTATGTGTACATACATATATCTCACATTTTCTTTATCCATTCATTAGTAAATGAACACTTTGGTTGGTTCCATATCTTGGCTATTGGGACTAATGTTGCAGTGAATATGGGAGTGCAGGTATCTCTTTCATACACTGATTTCATTTCCGTTAGATATACACCCAGAAGTAGAATTGCTTGATTACATGATAGTTCTATTTTTAATTTTTTAAGGAACTTCCATACTGTTTTCCATAATAGTTGTACTAATTTACATTCTCATAAATAGTGTACAGGGTTTCCTTTTCTCCATATCCTCCCCAACACTTGTTATCTCTCATCTTTTTCATAATAGCCATTCTAACAGGTATGAGCTAATAACTCATGGTTTTAATTTGCATTTCTTGATGATCAGTGATGTGAGCATTTTTTCATATACCTGCTGGACACCTGTATGTTTTCTTTTGAGAAGTGTCTATTCAGGTCCTTTGTCCACTTTTTATTGGATTATTTGTTTTCTTGCTATCAATTTGAGTTCTTTATATTCTTTGAATATTTACCTCTTATCAGATGTATGGTTTGCAAATATTTTCTCCCATTCTGTAGGTTGTCTCTTCACTCTGTTTATTGTTCCCATTGCTGTGCAAAAACTTTTTAGTTTAATCCCATTTGTCTATTTTTTATTTTGTTGCATGCGCTTTTGGGGCCATAACCAAAAAATCATTGCCCAGACCAATGGCAGGAGTTTTTCTCCTATGTTTTCTTCTGATAGTTTTTACAGTATCAGGTCATACATTTAAGCTTTTAATCCATTTTTGAGTTGATTTTTTGTGTATGGTATACCCTTATACCATATACAATTGGTCCAATGTCCAATTTCTTTTTTTTTTTTTTTTTTTTGAGACAGGGTCTCTCTCTGTTGCCCAGGCTGGAGTGCAGTGGCGTGATCTCAGCTCACTGCAACCTCTGCCTCCCAGGTTCAAGTGATTCTCCTGCTTCAGCCTCCTAAGTAGCTGGGATTACAGGCACATGTCACCACACCTGGCTAATTTTTGTATTTTTAATACAGACAGGGTTTCACCATGTTGGCCAGGCTGGTCTTGAACTCTTGACCTCAAATGATCGGCCCAACTTGGCCTTCCAAAGTGCTGGGGTTACAGGAGTAATTTCATTCTTTTGCATGTTGATATACAGTTGTCCCAACAACATTTATTGAAGAGGCTGTCCTTTCTCTTTTGTGTTGTCTTGGTACTTTTGTCAAAAATCAATTGACTGTAAGTGCATGGATTTATTTTTGGGCTCTCTATTCTGTTCCATTGATTTGTCTGTTTTTATGCCAGCATCATGCTGTTTTGATTACTATAGCTTTGTAGTAGATTTTGAAATTAGATAGGCTAGGGTGATACCTCCAGCTTTGTTCTTATTGGTGAAGATTGTTTTGGCTATTGGGGTCTTTTGTGGTTCCATAAGAATTTTACTTTTTTTCATATTTCTGTGAAAAACACCATTGGAATTTTGGTAGGATTGCATTGCATTTGTAGATTGCTTTGGTAGTATGGCTATTTTAACAATATACATTTTTTCAATCCATGAATATGGATATATTTCCATTGATTTGTGCCTTCCTCATTTATTTCATCAGTGTTTTACAGTTTTCAGAGTACAGGTCTTTCATCTTTTAGGTAACATTTTTTCCCAAGTTTTCATTTTTTGATACTATTATAAATGGAATTGTTTTCTTGATTTCTTTTTTGATTGTTAATGCTTCCAGTTTTTGACTATTACAAACAAAGCTGCTAAAAACATTTGCATACAGCTTTTTGTGTGAACATACATAGTTACTTCTCTAGGGTAAATACATAGGAGTGCAACTGCTGAATCACACAGTGAAGGAATAATTTTATAAGAAACTTCTAAAGTGTTTTCCAGAGTAGGGATATCAGCAGTGTATGAGACATTCAGCTTCTCTGCATCCTTGCTGACATTTGCTTTATTTGTTTTTTGTTGTTTTTAAAAAAACTTTTATTTTAAGTTCAGGGGTACAAGTGTAGATTTGTTACATAGGTAAATTAGTATCATTGGAGTTTGCTGTACAGATTATTTTATCACCCAGGTATTAAGCCTAGTACCCATTGGTTATTATCTTGCTGACATTTGTTATTGTCAGTGTGTAAGCTTTTGGTTTGTGTGATGTATATCAACCTTTAAGAGTAGATGTCTTAGACACCATTTGATCTTAGCCCTCTCTGTTTACTCTAGCTAGACTGAATCCTGGAGGGAAGAGGGTATATTTTAGTATGCTGAATTCTTATCAAGCACTTGTTGTGTGCCAGACACTATGGCAGGTGTCAGAACACAAAACCATTGTATTTGACTTTGAGGACTCACAACTTAGCAGACCAGATAAATAAGTGAGTAAGTAAACATGGTTATTAAATAATGCAGTAAGTAATACAGGTATGTGTAAAGTGCTATATAGGGCCATTGATAAAAAAAATTGTTTCCTAGAACAGTGGTTCTTAAATTTTAGAATGCATCAGAATCACCTGGTGAGCTTGTTAAAATTCACATTGCTGGTCCTCATCACACATAGTTTGGGATTAAACAGAGTCTAAAGTGGGGCCCCAAGAAGTTGTATTCAAACAAGTTCCCAGGTGATACTGCTGCTGCTGGCCCAGGACGCACATTTTGAGATAGAAATTTGTCTTAAAGGATAGATAGGAGTTTGTCAGGTGAAAAATGAGAAGAGTTGTGAAACAAGGAAGAGCATGAACAAAGGCACAGTGAGGAATGTGCATGGTGTGCTCAAGGAATGGCCATTCTCATATATGACCAGAGCACAACTTAATCTCAAGGGGAAAAGTGGAAATTTTATGTTAGGGCCAGACTACAAAAGACCTTAAATACTTGTCTAAGGAGTTATGTAGGCAGTAGAAGTCTGTGTTTTAAAACTAGGTTGTGTTTGGGGAAAAAAAAATGCTGGCAAGAGATCAGTAGCTGAAAAAGTGGGCAAGATGAGTTAGGGGACTATTGCAATAGTCCAGATGAAAAACAAATGAAGACTATGGTTGGGCAATGGAGACGGACAATAGGAGACAGATTTGAAAGACATTTCAGAGGTTAAATATCTAAAACCTGGTAACTAGCTGGATGTGTAGGGAGACAAAGGAATCCAGAATGAGAATAGGTGGATGTAGTGCTATTAACCACGACAGGAGTTACACAGAGGAAGAGTAAGATTGCTGGTAAGATCGTAATCTGGTTTTGGTTACTGGATCAGAATCAACTATGGAACATCTATATGACTATATCAACCATGAAGTTAGAAAATGGGATGAGAAGCAGCACTAGGAGATGTCACAGGAGAGGTTAAAACAAGGTGAAGGATATAGTATAATAAGTGAATCGAGACTGGAACCCAGAATGTTATCAAAATTAAATAGGTAAGGCTTGTCTGAATGCAGTAGTGTTTACAATTAATTGATCACAACCAGTTACAGATTTCTTTGTTCCTTCTCCATTCCCACTGCTTCACTTGACTAGCCTTAACAAAAAAAATACCTAAGTAATTCTGGAGCCAGTGAAGGTAGCTGGTAAGAAGCAGAGAGATAAAACCAGGACATTCACGTATAATAAAAGTTAAGAAAAGAGGTTTCAGAAAGGAAAAACAGAAGAGACAGTTAATGGTGTTATGGATCTAAAGGCTAAAAAGAATTTAGTCTAAAAAGAGATCTGTTGATTTAATGACTTTGGCAATGAGTCAGATTTAATGACATTTCAATGGAGTTAGAAGAATGGGTTGAAGAATGAATTGGAAATGAGAAAGTGAGGTGACTAGGGTAGACTATACACTTAGGAGCCTTGGTGGTAATAGAAGCATAAGGACAAGGGTTTTAGGGAGAGGCAAGACGAGAAAAATTTCTTCTGGAGGCTTTCAGAAATCTCCAGATAAACACCAAGAGTTTCCAGTGATTAATCAGTTCCACCTACCTGACTTGAAATATGCAGAACACAGGAAACTATTTAATTAGCTATTACTGATCCATTCATAGTAGATAATTTGAACATGCTATCACTCTGGTATCTTTCTCAATACATTCAGAGGCATATAATTAGTTTGGTCTATTGTCTTTTGGTACCTCAGCACTCCCTGCGCCCCCTTATTCTCAGCAAAAGATCCCACTGTTATTCTAGCTTCTTCCTTTTAATAGATTTTAAATAATCCCTTTATGTGTTTTGGACTCTCTTCAAAAGTGTTTCTCAAAGTCTTTTTTCCTATTTTGTACCTAACCTAATACACTCTGTGGGCTCCCTGCTCTCCTTTGGGGAGCTTTTTACATTCTTTGAGAGATGTCATTTTCCCTCTACAATAACCACTGTGACTGTCACATTTTTATGTGACTGGATTTTAAAATTCTCAGATACTCTTTTCCTATGCTTCCAATAAAGTCTCTTAAAATAGCCTCCAATCTTTTTATGCCTTTCAAAAGCCTGCCTTTCCATTTTCTACTAATAATACTCATATTTTTTTCACTTTCCTTAATGAACATTGAATAATTGACATAAATTATCTGGGCTTAAAGATTTAATTGTCATGATCACTCACATTTATTGGCTCTCCCATGGTTACCTCATAAAACCAACTCCTGCTCACTAGGCAAGAACCACAGCCAGGACATTTTCTCTAGCGATAAGTGGTTTGAAACTTCCTGTTATAGGAAAGTTCATCAATCTTTACTAAAAATCTCAACTCTATCTTTTGACCTGATTAGGCATTTTACAATTCACATTTGAGTCAAGTCTCCCATCTTTAATACTTGGCACAATTTATAAATTATCAAATCTTTAACATTTTTATGTTGGTATCATCAGCTTAGTCATGTAGTCTGTAGCAGTGGCCCTCAAACATTAGAATCAACTGGAGATTTGTTTTAAAAACTGTTGCCTGGGTCCTACACCATTTAACCGGCCTAGGGTAAAGCCTGAGCATCAGGATTTTAGGAAACTTTAATGTGAACCAAGTTTGAGAACTATTGATTTAAGAGCATTTCTTCTCCTCCTCATCCTCCTCTTTTTCCTCCTCCTCCTCCTTCTTTCTCCTCCTCCTCCTCTCCTTCTCCTTCTTCTCTTCTTCTCCTTCTCCTCCTCCTCCTTCTTTTTCTTCCTCCTCCTCTTTCTTCTCCTCCCTCCTCCCCCTCTCCTCTTCTTCTTCTTCTTCCTCTTCCTCCCTTTTCTTTTTTTCAGAGATGGGGCTCACTCTGTTACCCAGGCTGGAGAGCAGTGACATAATCATAGCTCACTGAAACATCAAACTCCTGGACTCAGGCAATCCTCCCACCTCAGCTTCCTGAGTAGCTGCAACTATAGGCCAATTGGTTTAAGTATATTTCCAAGACAATATTTATTTATTTATTATTTTTCTGAGACAGAGTCTCACCCTGTCGCCCAGGCTGGAGTGTAGTGGCACCATCTTGGCTCACTGAAACCTTCGCCTCCTGGGTTCAAGTGATTCTCCTGCTTCAGCCTCCAGAGTAGCTGGGATTACAGGCATGTGCCACCAATACCCAGCTAATGTTTATATTTTTAGTAGAGATGGGGTTTCACTATGTTGGCCAGGCTGGTCTCAAACTCCTGATCTAAGGTGATCTGCCTGCCTCGGCCTCCCAAAGTGTTGCGATTACAGGTGTGAGCCATGGCACCCGGCCCCAAGACAATGTACTTTTTTAAAATGTCAAATGATTTGAATAGACAGTTCTCCAGGGAAGATAAGCAAATGGATAATAAGCACATAAAAAGATACTCAGCATCATTGGTCATAAGGGAAATATGACTAGAAACCACAATGACATACCCACTAGGATGGCTAGAATTAAAAAGGCAGATAATAAAACAAGTGTTAGTGATGATGTAGGGAAACTGGAACTCTCATACATTGTTGGTGGGATTGCGAAATGGTATAGTCACTTTGAAAAACAGTTCTACACTTATGTTAAACACAAAGTCACCATATAACCCAGGAACTCCACTCCTAGATATATACCCAGATAAGTAAAAACATATATTCATGAAAAAACTTGTACACAAATGTTCACAGCAGCGTATTATTCATAAGAGCCTCAAAGTAGAAACAACAGATAGCACCAACTGATGAATGGATAAACAAAATGTGGAATATCTTTATAATGGGATGTTCAGCCATGAAAAGGAATGAAGTAATGCTTTATGCTACAACATGGGGAAACCTTATAAACATTATGCTAAGATTATGCTAAATGAGAAAAGTCAGACACAAAGGGCCCCATGTTCAATAATTCCATTTATATGAAATGTCCAGAATAGGCAAATCTATAGAGATAGAAAGTAGACTAGTGGTTTCCAGGTGTGGGGAACAGGAAGAGAGCAATGAGGAAAGACTGCTAACAGGTAAAGGTTATGTTTGCAGGTGATAAAAATGTTCTGGAATTAGATAGTGATGGTGGTTACCCAAGCTTGTGAATATACTAAAAACTATTAAATTGCAAACTTTAAAAAGGAGAACTTCATGGTATGTGAAGAATATCTCAAAAGGAAAGCAGAGTAAGTATATTCCTCTTGTTATCTTATGTGTCCAATGAATTCTTACTCATGGATATTGGAGAAAGACTCCTCTTGCCAATAACATTTCTATTTTACTGTTGTTCATTGTATATCTCATACAAAACTATGAGATTTTCTCTTCTTCTGAGAGTTTAAAGCCCACGTCTCACAAAGTGCCAGAATGAAACATTCGGCTTTAGTGACCTTTGCTCAAGAAGGATATGGGAAAACAAATTCCAGCAAGAAAACTAGAATGGCAGGGTCTCTACTGAATGAAGACAGACCGTTCTGTGGCTTGGAAAGAAGGCTAGTGAGGATGTGATAGAAACCTATCAAATCACAGAGATCCCAACCATGGCAAATGAAATCCTAGAACACTTGAAAGAGCAGTTACACTTTAAAGATTCAGAGATGCAAATTTAGGACACGAAAAGTAAAGCACCAACTTCACAAAACACATAGTAATTTAAGGATGATCATTATCCTCCAGGAAATAGTTACAGGCAATAAAATACAGTTTTAAGAAAATGGTCCCAAAATTGATTATTTGATCAAAATGAGTTACTACTAATTAGGAGTTTTCATTTCTCTTTCTTGGGAGATAGGCCTAACTACTAAGTTGACATTCAGAGGATTAATCTGCCTTCTTATACTAAGGTGCTTGGCATTTAGAGACAAAAGTGTTCACAGAATTGAGGCTCAAATGGTGGTGGCAGAGTTTAGACCAGAAGAGTTTAAATTCATGAGTCTGGGTGGACCCATGGGATTAAGACCCATATCCCAGATGTTGGGAACATGAAAGTAATAACAAGCAGTGGTGATTTAGGGACTGAACATGCAAGGATGTCTAAAAGCAGCAGCAGAAGAGAAATTCTGAAGAAGAGAAATACAGAAAGAGTCAATGAAAGAGTGAGCTGTGAGTTACTCTATCAAGCAGCGTTGGGGAGTGCAGAATTCTCAGAGCTCCTAGAGAGTGAAGGGTGGTACCAGAAAGGCCCAGGCTAGCCAAGATATCTAAGGCCAAAGTCTTGGATTTGCGGGAGGGGATGGGCCATCAGAAAGGAATTAGCCAACTCTGAATAGGCACTGGCAGCTCTTTAGTCTCTGCCCCAGGGCATGCTGACTGATTTGGGGGTGGGGTGGAATAAAAATACACAGCCCAGGCCCAGGAAATTTATACTGAATTGTTTAGCAGATTTCCAACATTGAAAGGGGTGTGACTACTTTGATTTCCATCCAGGCCGGTATCAATATCCCCATGGGTTGGATTTGATGAGGTTGCAGGGATATCTATGTAATGGGGTTGCTTGGAGCCTAGAAAGTGTTAGTTACAGTCTCAAGGTTGTAGTGATGCCTATTATAAAATAAATTTAGCCCTAAGTAACCCAGACAACTTATTTTCTTGTGCCTAGAACCAAAGTATGCCCAAATTCTGGCTGATACTTGGCAGTTAAGTGGGAGAGGGGGTGGGCAGTTGCAAAAAGAAATACAGAGGTTAGAAAACAATCGGTTCTTTGCAATCCTAAGCTGGATGGCCATGACAATGGTGCGAACATTCTCAGCTGGGAAATAATCATTCTGATGTTACAGAAACAATATTACCTGTTTGTTTTCCTTTTCTCTTTTTCCTCTCTTTCTCCTACTTCTTTTATTTAAAGAACTCAGAGATAGGTACAGATATGCAGAAAAAAACCAGGTTTCTAAAAAATTATACTCACAGATAAGCTTCTCTAATTTGCCAGTTCTTCTGTGCTGAGGCATGCTTTTCAGCAAACAAAACACACTAATAAATCTATCAGGGGCAGAAAGGCAGTGGGGGACAGCTGCAGCAGCATCATCCAGGAGTGACAATGATTAATTCCTACATCTGCTCAGCCAGATAGAAACAAAGGTCACTGTGCATAGATTAGCATCCCGATCACCACCCTAATACACACACACACACACACACACACACACACACACACACACACAGAGAGAGAGAGAGAGAGAGAGAGACAGAGAGAGAGAGAGAATCACCATTTACAATGGCAAAATACAAAATGCCTGAAAAATGTTTACTATCTGGCTAAAAGAAACAAAAAATGCAAGCTTTTTAGTGGGATAGTGATGGAAGAAGACACAGAATAGGATCAGGCACTGATTACTGTCAGATAACTGTCTAATTTTGTTAGCATCCAAATTGAGTGAAATTTGGATGCTTAGCTACATTTACAAAAGCAAAGGAAACAGGAAATTTAAGATCAAATCCTGATGCAGTAATTTGATCAAAGTAAGAAAGGCTATTATGGTGAAACAGTTGGATACATGTGAATGTCTGGTGTATCAGTGTGCTGGGGCTGCCATAACAAAACACCACAGGCTGGGTGGCTAAAACAACAGAAATTTATTTTCTCACAGTTCTGGAGGCAAAAAGTCCAAGATCCAGGTTTTATCAAGGGCTGATTTCTGGCGAGGCCTATTCCTGGTTTGTAGAAAGCTGTCCTTTTGCTGTGTCCTTACATAGCCTCTTTGTGCATGCAGGGAGAGCAAACTTCAATGTCTCTTCCTCTTAAAGGAACACCAGCCCTACTGAATTAGGGCCCCACCATTATGACCTTTTTCTTTTCTTTTTTTAAATTTTTTTAACATTTTAGGCAAATTTAATATTCTTTTTCGACAAAATTATAGTAAAGGGGGAGACCACCCCTCATATTGTCTTATGCCCAATTTCTGCCTCCAAAGAAAGAAAAAGTAAAAACTAAAAGGCAGAAATGAAATCCACAAGCAGACAGCCCAGCGCCACACCCTGGGCCTGGTAGTTAAAGATCGATCCCTGACCTAATTGGCTATGTTATCTATAGATTACAGACATTGTATAGAAGAGAACTGTGAAAATCCCTATCCTGTTTTGTTCCGATCTAATTACCAGTGCATGCAGCCCCCAGTCACGTACCCCCTGCTTGCTCAATCGATCACGACCCTCTCATGTGCACCCCCTTAGAGTTGTGAGCCCTTAAAAGGGACAGGAATTGCTCATTCAGAGAGCTTGGCTCTTGAGACAGGAGTCTTGCCAATGTCCCCAGCCAAATAAACCCCTTCCTTCTTTAACTCAGTGTCTGAGGAGTTTTGTCTGTGGCTCGTCTTGCTACATTTCTTGGTTCCCTGACTGGGAATAGAGGTGACTGGTGGATGGTTGAGGCAGCTCCTTAGGTGGCTTAAGCCTGCCCTGTGAAACATCCCTGTGGGGGACTCCAACCAGCCTGAGCGAGGCGGATCCTGAGAGCACTCCCAGGTAGGCACTTGCCCCAGTGGGACACCTCGCCACAGCAGTGTGTGGCAGGCCCCAGTTGAGGATCAATGCAGTGGCTGAACACTGGGAAAGAACGGGCACTTGGAGTCTGGACATCTAAAACTCGGTAAGACTAGTCTTTGAAACTTGCCCACTCCGTTTGAGTGGAAGCGTGGCTGGATCACCCATGGCATGCCTTTGTCAGCACTTTGGTTTTGGTTTTGACTTGGTTTGAATTGCTTGACAGGACTGGTCTTGGGAACTTGCCCACTCCTTTTGAGTGGAAGCGTGGCCGGATCACCCATGGTGTGCCTGTACCAGCACTTTGGTTTTTGTTTTTGACTTGACTTGGATCACTTGATACTTTGGTTTTGGTTTTGACCTGGCTAGGATTTTTGGATACTCTGATTTTGGTTTTGATTTTGGTTTAGTGCAAACTGCAAAAGTGTATGTGTCCCCTTTTTTACCCATTCTTTGTTTTGTGGTGTGCCTGTGGTGTGAGCATGGTGTTTTGTCTCGAAGAAGCATAGTTCAGGCACAAATAAGCCCACCCTACTAGGAACTATGTTGAAAAATTTCAAAAAAGAATTTAAGGGAGACTATGGAGTACTATGACACCAGGAAAACTTAAAACTTTGTGTAAGATAGACTGGCCAGCATTAGAGGTAGGTTGGCCATTAGAAGGAAGCCTGGGCAGGTCCCTTGTTTCAAAGGTATGGCACAAAGTAAACTGTAAGCCAGGGAACCCAGACCAGTTCCCGTACATAGACACTTGGTTACAGCTGGTTTTAGACCCCTTGCCCCCAACACACAGTGGTTGAGAGAACAGCAGCATAAGTGGCTGGCAAGGGCAAGGAAAGATGAGCAGAGAGAGAGAAAGGAAAGAGAGAAGAAAAGAGGCAAAGAGAGAGATGAAGAGACAGACAAGGAGAGAGAGAGAGAGAGAGAGAGAGAGGCAGAGAGAGAGAGGCAGAGACAGAGGCAAAAGGAAAGTCAAAGAGAGAGAGATAAAGTCAAAGAGAGAAAGAAAGAGAGAAAGAGAGAGATATACAAGTAGTTAAGAAAAAAAAAGTATACCCTATTCCTTTAAAAGCCAAGGTAAATTTAAAACCTATAACTGATAATTGAAGGTATTCTCCATAATCCTATAACGCTCCAATACCACTTTGTTGTCAGTGTAAACAAGGGTGTATCCTGAAAGCACTGAGGCCTTCCTATCAAAAATCCCTAACCCAGTAACCCGCGGATGGCCCAAATGCATTCAATCTGTAGCAGCAACTGCTTTGCTAACCAAAAAAAAAAAAAA
>NW_016803631.1:2031234-2051305 GCF_001698545.2 Rhinopithecus bieti | reverse complement strand
AAAAAAAAAAAAAAAAAAAGGATGGAATCATCACACCTAAGTCAAGAAAGCACCACCCCCTCCATAGTCGTGGGCTCTGTTCCAGGGGACAACGCTACAACACTGAAGCTAAGAAAAATTTAACTCTTTCATCTATTCTATTACTCTTTCTTCTTTCCTCGTTCTATTGATGACTATCTAGTTATTAACATAACCAAGTCAATTTCTCCTCAAACTGTTGCATTTAATGCTTGCCTTGTTATACCCTGTGGGGACTTGCCAAGTCAAAGATAGCTCTCTACTTCAGAAAAGTACTTCTGTCCCTCCTGACTCTCCTCAGACTGGGCATTAGTAAACTAGGACCATTTAATCCAGGGAGATTTCGATAAAGACCCCAGTGCCAACGAGGAGTCTTGCCCCCCGATGTAGAGCTTTCATGCCATAGTTGGTCCAACATTCTGTGGACCACTAAAGAGCAAGGATGGACTGCCCCAACCGGTTTTTGTAATTTCCTAAAACCATACATTCATTTTACTAGAGGATCATAGACGTTAAAGACTTAAAACAAACTTTAGCAATTAAGACAGGATACCAAGATGCAAATGCCTGGTTAAAATGGATCAAATATTTCATCTGCACGTTAAACAAAAGCAATTGTTATGCATGTGCACATGGCAGGCCAGAGGCCCAGATTGTCCCCTTTCCACTAAGATGGTCCTCCAGTTGACCAGGTGTGGGCTGCATGGTAGCTCTTTTCCAGGATTCTACAGCCTGGAGTAATAAGTCATGCCAAGCTCTCTGCTATATCCCAAAGTCCGGCACCCTGTGGGTCAGCCCCCAAGGGCCATCCAGCCTCCATCTCCCAACACTAAGTTCACTTTGTGTCTCTCACGACAGGGAGGAAACTTAGTGTTTCTTGGAGACCTGAAAGGATGCAGTGAGCTAAGAATTTTCAAGAGTTTATCAATCAGTCAGCCCTTGTTCTTCCCCATGCGGATGTGTGGTGGTATTGTGGTGGACCTTTACTGGGCACTCTGCCGAATAACTGGAGTGGCATTTGTACTTTAGTCCAGTTGGCTATCCCTTTCACCCTGGCATTTCATCAACCAGAAGGAAAAAAATAAGACATCGTAAAGCAAGAGAAGCCCCTTATGAGTCTTTCGATGCTCATGTCTATTTAGACGCAATTGGAGTCCCATGAGGAATACCAGATCAATTTAAAGCTTGAAATCAAATAGCTGCAGGATTTGAGTCAATATTTTGTGGGAGACAGTTAATAAAATGTAGATTAGACAAACTACATCTATTACAACCAACAGCAATGATCCTTTCATGAGTTAAAAGAAAACTCATGTCAGCCCCAGCACTGAGGCTACCTGACCTGACAAAACTCTTAGCAGTGTATGTATCAGAAAGAGAAAAAATGGCAGTTGGAGTTTTAACCCAGACTGTGGGGCCTTGGCCAAGGCCAGTGGCCTGTCTCTCAAAACAACTAGACAGGGTTTCCAAAGGCTGGCTCCCAGGTCTAAGCACCCTAGCAGCAATGGCCCTGTTAGCACAAGAAGCAGATGAACTAACCCCTTGGCAAACCCTGAATATAAAGGCTCCCCATGCTGTGGTAACTTTAATAAATACCAAAGGACATCATTGGTTAACAAATGCTAGATTAACCAAGTACCAAAGCTTGCTGTGTGAAAATCCCCACATAACCACTGAAGTCTGTAACACCCTAAACCCCACCACTTTGCTCCCGCTATCAGAGAGCCCAGTTGAACATAACTGTGTAGAGGTGTTGGACTCAGTTTATTCTAGCAGACCCAACCTCCGAGACCATCCTTAAACATCAGTAGACTGTGAGAGGTACATGGATGGGAGCAGCTTTGCCAACCCCTGCAAAGTGACTCTGAAGAAGACGACGAGCCCTGCTCCAGTCACACCCAGAAGCTGACTGGTCCACGCACGGCCGAAGCATGAGGAAACTCATCATGGGACTCATTTTCCTTAAAATTTGGACTTTTACAGTAAGGACTTCAACTGACCTTCCTCAGATTGAGGACTATTCCCAGTATATACATCAAGTCACTGAGGTTGCTATGGTTTTATTATTTTATGGTTATTATAAGTGTACTGGAACTCTAAAAGAACTTGTTTGTATAATGTTATTCTATACAATGTATGTAGCCCTGGAAATGACCAACCTGATGTGTGTTATGACCCATCTGAGCCTCCCATGACCACAGTTTTAAAATAAGATTAAAGACTGAGGGCTGGTGGGGCTTATAAACGATACGAGTAAAGTGTTAGCCAAAACAGAAGAAAAAGGGGTGCCCAAACAAATCACCTTAAAATTTGATGCCTGTGCTGTCATTAATAGTAATAAGTTGGGAATAAGGTGTGGTTCTCTTAATTAGAAAGAGGCTATATGGCAGAAAGTAAGTACATCTGTCATAAATTAGGACTGTGTGGAAATAAATGTAAATACTGGTCTTGTGTCATTTAGGCCACTTGGATTAAAAAAAAAAAAGAAAAGAAAAGGATCCAGTCCACCTTCAGAAAGGAAAAAATGGCCCTTCCTGTACTAAGGGGTAACGTAACTCCTTAGAGCTAGTAATAACCAATCCCCTCGATCCTCGCTGGAAAAAAGAGGAGCGTGTGACCTTAGGAATCGATGGAGCTGGACTGGATCCTCGAGTAAATATCTTGCTTCAAGGAGAAGTTTACAAATGCTCTCCTGAGTCAGTGTTTCAAACTTTCAATGACAAACTAAATGTGCCAGTACCAGAAATTCCAGGAAAAACAAGAAATTTGTTTTTGCAATTAGCCGAGCATGTAGCCCAGTCTCTCAATGTCACTTCATGTTATGTGTGTGGAGGAACTGTAATAGGAGATCAATGTCCATGGGAAGCCCAAGAATTAGTACCTACAGACCCAGTTCCTGATGAATTCCTGGCCCAAAAGAATCACCCTGATCACTTCTAGGTCCTAAAAGCCTCAATCATTAGATAATACTGTATAGCAAAAGTGGAGAACGACTTCACCCTTCCTGTAGGAAGACTACACGGTGGAGTTCAAACCACACAGAGAAAAATCCATTCCGTAAATTTCCAAAGTTGCAGATCATTTAGACCCACCCAGAATCCCACCGGGACTGGACGGCCCCCACTGGGCTATACTGGATATGTGGACATAGAGCCTATGCTAAGCTGCCTGACCAGCAGACAAGTAGTTGTGTTATTGGCACCATTAAACCATCTTTCTTCCTACTGCCCAGAAAAACAGGCAAACTCCTGGGGCTTCCCTGCCTATGCTTCCCACGAAGAGAGAAGCATAGCTATAGGAAATCGAAAAAATTATAAATGGCCCCCTGAGAAAATCATACAATATTATAGGCCTGCTACTTAGGCATAAGACGGCTCGTGGGGATACTGGACTCCCATTTACATGATCAACCGAATCATATGGTTACAAGCTGTCTTAAAAGTAATCACTAATAAAACCGGCAGAGCCTTGACTATTCTGGCCCGGCAAGAAACTCAGTTGAGAAATGTTATTTATCAAAATAGATTAGCTCTTGACTACTTGCTAGCAGCTGAAGGAGAGGTCTGTAGGAAATTTAACCTTACTAATTGCTGCCTACACATAGATAATCAGGGGCAAGTAGTTGAAGACATAAAGATATGACAAAACTGGCACATGTGCCTGTGCAAGTGTGGCATGGATTTGATCCTGGGGCCATGTTTAGAAAATGGTTCCCAGTGCTAAGATGATTTAAAACTCTTACAATAAGAGTTATAATAGTAATAAGAACCTGCTTACTGCTCCCTTGTTTGCTACCTGTACTTCTTCAAATGATAAAAAGCTTCATCGTTAACTTAATTCACCAAAATGCTTCAGCACAAGTGTACTATATGAATCACTATCGATCTGTCTTGCAAGAAGACATAGGTAGTAAAAATGAAAGTGAGAACTCTCACTATTGAGTGAGAGTCTCAAAGTTGGGGAATAAAGGAGGAGACCACCCCTCATATTGTCTTATGCCCAATTTCTGCCTCCAAAGAAAGAAAAAGTAAAAACTAAAAGGCAGAAATGAAATCCACAAGCAGACAGCCCGGTGCCACCCCCTGGGCCTGGTAGTTAAAGGTCGACCCCTGACCTAATCGGTTATGTTATCTATAGATTACAGATATCGTATAGAAAAGCACTGTGAAAACCCCTATCCTGTTTTGTTCCGATCTAATTACCAGTGCATGCAGCCCCCAGTTATGTATCTCCTGCTTGCTCAATTGGTCACGACCCTCTCACATGCACCCCCTTAGAGTTGTGAGCCCTTAAAAGGGAAAGGAATTGCTCACTCAGAGAGCTTGGCTCTTGAGACAGGAGTCTTGCCGATGCCCCCCACTGAATAAACCCCTTCCTTCTTTAACCCAGTGTCTGAGGAGTTTTGTCTATGGCTCATCCTGCTACAATATGTTTAGGATATAGAAAACAAGAATGCCTTCCTCCCTCCCTTCCTCCTTTCCTTTCTTTCTTCCTTCACCTTCCTCTTTATTGAGAGGCAAAAACATGCCAGGAAGTATTCAAAGAATAGTCCCTGCCCAAAGGATCATATAACCTAAGGACTAAAGCAAATAAGCAATTTCTTTAAAATAAGTTGTCTTAGATGTAAATTGAAGTTGTGTATGTGTCCAAAAGAGGGCCTTAATAGCTCCTTATAGAAAGAAGTCTCTTGATGTAACTTGAATAACAGTCATCAATATGCCAAAAAGAATTTCTAAGATCATGTAACTGTGCCAGTTGAGTAGCAGAAATGAAATACCACAGGCAGTAATCTTGATCCAGAGTGGTTTAAAAGTTTTCCCATGACATTCAGGATGGACCAAAAAAAAAAAAAAAAAAAAAGGCTCAGTAACACCATAGCCATCTATGTAGAAAGTTCTTTCAAGGTAGGGGCTGACTTCTGCCTTAAAAAACAAACAAACAAGCTTTTATTTGAAGTTCATGGGTACATGTGCAGGTTTGTTACACAGGTAAACTCATGTCAGGGGGGTTTGTTGTTCAGAATACTTTGTCACCCAGGTTCCAAGCCTAGGACTTAATACTTATTTTTTCTAATTATCTCCCTCCTCCCATCTTCCACCCTCAGGTAGTGCACAGTGTGTGTTGTTCCTCTCTCTGTGTCCATGTGTTCTCTTCATTTAGTTCCTACTTATAAGTGAGAACATGTAGCATTTGGTTTTCTGTTCCTGTTAGTTTGCTAAGGGTAATGGCCTCTAGCTTCATCCATGTTTAAACAAAAGATATGATCTCATTCTTTTTTATGGCTGCATAGTATTCCATGGTGTATATGTACCACATTTTCTTTATCCAATCTGCCATTGATGGGTATTTAGGTTGATTCCATGCCTTTACTATTGTGAATAGTGCTGCAATGTACATTCATGTGCCTGTGTCTTTATGGTAGAATGATTTATACTCTTTTGGGTATATAACCACAAATGGAATTGCTGGGTTGAATGGTAGTTCTGTTTTTAGCTCTTCAAGGAGTTCCCACACTGCTTTCCACAATGGATGAACTAATTTACACTCCACCAACAGTGTATAAGTGTTCATTTTTCTCTGCAACCTTGCCAGCACGCTATTTTTTGACTTTTTAATAATAGCCATTCCGATTGGTGTGAGATGGTATCTCATTGTGGTTTTGATTTGTATTTCTCTAATGATCAGTGATATTGAGCTTTTTTTCATATGCCTGTTGGCTGCATGTATGTCTTCTTTTGAAAAATATCTGTTCATGTTCTTTGACTACTTTCAAACTTTTTAAATTTTTTTCCATTGCTGATGAACAAATTAACTTTGCCCACTTTCTCATGGGGTTGTTAGTTTTTTCTTGTAAATTTGTTTAAGTTTCTTATAGATGCTGGATATTAGAACTTTATCAGATGCACAGTTTGCAAATATTTTCTCCAATTCTGTATGTTGTATGACCTAATTTAATTACTTCCCCAAAGACCCTATCTCCAAATACAGACACATTGGGGGCTAGAGCTTCAACATATGAATTGGGGGGCGGGGAACAAATTCATTCCATAATGTCTGGTTGTATGTAAATATGATATTTGCAGTTGACTCTTTGTTTTCATGTTCAAGAGTCCACTGAAGATATTGTCACTTCTTATTTATAACTCATACAATTGTAGACCCCTGACAGACTGCCTTTAAAAAAACTATAATCTTGGGCCAGAATATATACATATACACACACAAACACACATACATACACACACACACACACACACACACACATATATATATACACACAGACATATATATATATTTTTTCTTTTTTTCTTTCTGTTTTTGCCACGGAGTCTTGCTCTGTTGCCCAGGCTGGAGTGCAGTGGCATGATCTCGGCTCACTGCAAGCTTTGCCTCCTGGGTTCATGCCATTCTCCTGCCTCAGCCTCCCGAGTAGCTGGGACTACAGGCACCTGCCACCATGCCCGCGTAATTTTTTTTTTTTTTTTTTTTGTACTTTTAGTAGAGACGGGGTTTCACTGTGTTAGCCAGGATGGTCTCAATCTCCTGATCCGCCTGCCTCGGCCTCCCAAAGTGCTGGGATTACAGGCGTGAGCCACCGCGTCTGGCCAGAAAATACATTTTTAAGTGTACAAATTAAAAATGTATAGCTCAGTAAATTGTAACAAAGAAAATGTCATATAGAAAACTATAACCCAAGTCAAGAAAGAGAACATTACAATACCTCAAAATTCTACCTCATATTATACTTTTTACTTTTTCCCTTCTCCCTAAGGGAGAACTACTATATTGACTTTTAATACTATAGTTGAGTTATGCCTGTTTTTTAACTTTATAAGTGGGAATCATAGTGGATGCTACTTTGTGGTTGGCTTTTTTATTTGATGTTGTTTGTGAGATTTGTACAGGTTGCTGGGTGTAACTGTAGCTGGTATATAATATCTCATTGCAGGAATATACCACAATTTATTTATTCCTTCTACTTCTGATGAACATTTGGGTGATTACAACAATGCTACTATGAATATTTTTGTACATCTCTTGATACAAATATGCACAAATTTCTACAGAGTAGAATTTAGAAATGGATTTGCTGGCTCTCAAGGTATATGTGTTGTTAATCTTAAAAGATATGCCAATTTCTTTTCTAGTATGGTTGTACCAATTTATACTCTCCCAATGAGTAAATGAGAGTTTCATAGTTGAACATCTTTATCTTAAAAAATTTAAAGATAATTTAAAGATAAGCATACATACCATTGGTATGTATCTCCTAGTAGCTGTAACTTGCATTTCCCCAGCATATATAACCAGGAATCTCCTTTCTGTCCCTATAGATTTGTCTATTTTGGTCATTTCACATAAATGGAATCAAATGTGGTCTTTTGCAACTAGCTTCTTTCACCTAACATAATGTTTTCAAGTTTCAGCCATGTTCTAGCATGAGTCAGTATGTCACTTTAACTGCTGAATAATATTTCACTGTATGGATATCACACATTTCACTTATCCATTCAATAGTTTATACATGTTTGGGTTGTTTCCATTTTAGGGATATTATAAACAATGCTGCTATCAACATTCATGTACAAGTTTTTACATGGACATATGTTTTGATTTTCTTGAGTATATACCTAGGAGCTTAATTGCCGAGTCATATGGTAACCCTATATTTAACATTTTGGGAAACTGCCAAACTATTTCGCTAGCTAAGGCACTATTTTACATCCCTAGGAGGAGCGGATGAGGGTTCTAATCTCTCCCCAGCCTCACAAACACTTAATTTTTGTATTATAGCCATCTTAGGGGATGCAAAGTGGTATCTCATCGTGATTTTGATTTCCCTTAGGGGTAATGATGTGCCTATTGGCCATTCATATATCTTTTTTAAGATTTTTTTTTTTTGAGACGGAGTCTCGCTCTGTCGCCCAGGCTGGAGTGCAGTGGCCGGATCTCAGCTCACTGCAAGCTCCGCCTCCCGAGTTTAGGCCATTCTCCTGCCTCAGCCTCCCGAGTAGCTGGGACTACAGGCGCCCGCCATCTCGCCCGGCTAGTTTTTTGTATTTTTTTAGTAGAGACGGGGTTTCACCGTGTAGACCAGGATGGTCTCGATCTCCTGACCTCGTGATCCACCCGTCTCGGCCTCCCAAAGTGCTGGGATTACAGGCTTGAGCCACCGCGCCCGGCCTTAAGATATTTCTATTCAGATTCTTTGCCCACTTAAGAATTGTTTTGTCTTTTTATTATTGAGTTGTAAGTATTCTTTATGTATCTAGATGTAAGTCCCTTATCAGGTATATTATATAATTTGAAAACATTTTCTTCATTCTGTAGGTTCTTTTCACTTTCTTAATAATGTATCTGAAGCACAGACTTTTTTTTTTTTTTTTTTTTTTTTCACTCTGTTGCCCAGGCCGGAGTGCAGTGGAGAGATCTCGCTCACTACAACCTTCGCCTCCTGAGTTCAAGCAATTCTCCTGCCTCAGCCTCCCAAGTAGCTGGGATTACAGGTGTGCACCACAATGCCCGGCTAATTTGTTGTATTTTTAGTAGAGATGGGGTTTCACCATATTGGTCAGGCTAGTCTCAAACTCCTGACTTCGTGATCTGCCTGCCTTGGCCTCCCAAAGTACTGGGATTATAGGCATGAGCCAACGTGCCTGGCCAGAAATTTTTAATTTTGATGATATTGAATACATTTTTCTTTTGTTACTTGTGCTTTTGGTGTCATTTACTCATGTCTTTTGGTAAACACAAGTTCTAATTTTAAAAAACTATTTCTAATGGTGCCATAAACAAGTCTTATAAAATTTACCTCTGTATTTACTGTAAAATTATTCATTATATCCTTCTATATCATTAATAAATATAAAGCTGTGGGGGAGAGTTTTTTCAGAAAATAGTATTTAAAATGTTGTCTTTGCTAAAAGTTGACACGTATCCTTTAAATGTTTCCTTTCTGTCTTTTCAGGAAGCCCAAAGATCATTTTTTAAACTTTCGCTGAAGAAAATAATATGCATAAACAAAATGCATATATATAAATTTATAATTCACAGAATCTTCAAAAACTGACACACCTGGGCAACCAGCATGCAAGTCAAAACACATATATTATTAATGCTTCAGAAGTCTTCCTCTTGCTCTATTCTCCCTTTTCTCCACCCACCCAGCTTGACTTCTAACATCTTAAATTAGCTTTGCCTGTTTTGTGCATCATGTAAAAGAGTAACATAGGGTATTATCTCTTTATCTGGCTTCCTTTGCTCAACATTATTTCTTATTTTTGTGAGAGTCATCTATATTGTGGCATGTAGTTGTAGATAGCTTAATTTTTGTTGTGTAGTGTCCAATCACTGAGTATACTGTGATATATTAGACATTATAAATAGATATTATAACTTGATGGACATTCAAACAGTTCACAATTTGAACCTATTACAAATAGTGTTGCTAAGAATATTCTAGTGCATTATTCTGGTGAACATACGTATACAATTTTGCTGGAATTGCTAGGACACGGTATGAATATGTTCAAGTTTAGTAGATACTGCTAAACAGTTTTCAAAAGTGATTGTATCAATGCACACTCCCACACTATGCATGAGAATTCCAGTTGCTCTACATCCTTCTCAACGCTTGGTTTTGTTAGTCTTTTCTTAAAATTGCAAACATTCAAGTGAGTATGTAGTGTTATCACACTGTGGCTTTAATTTGCATTTCTCTGATGACTAATGAAGTTGAGCCCTTTTTCATTTGTTTATTAGCTATCTGGATATGTTCTTTTGTGATGTACCTGTTCATATATTTTGTACATTTTTTATTTTTTGAAATTATTTTTTTTTTTATTTTTAGGGATTTAGGGATACAAATGCAGTTCTGTTACATGGATATATTACACAGCAGTGAGATCTGGGCTTTGAGTGTACCCATCACCTGAATTGTATTTGAAAAGTGATATTTCATCCCTCACCCACTCCCATCCTCCCACCATTTGGAGTCTCCAGTGTCTATTATGCCCCCATATGTCCATTTATACCCATTGTTTAGCTCCCACTTATCAACCAGAACATGTGGTTTTCAATTTTCTGTTTGAGTCATTTCACTAAGCATAATGGCTTCTAGTTCCATCCACATTGCTGCAAAAGACATAATTTCATTTATTTTTATAGGTATGTAGTATTCCATGGCAAAAATATACCACATTTTAATCCAATCACCTGTTGATGTACACTTAGATGGATTCTACGACTTTACTATTGTGAACAGTGCTGTGATAAACATGAGTGCAAATTTTTTAAAAAGTAGATTTTCTATGTTTTTTATATTGATTACCACTTTTTAATTCTGAATAAAGATTCTTTGATGATATATGCATTGTGAATACATTCTCCCAGTCTACGGCTTGCCTTTTTCCTTAGTGATGTCCTTAATCAACAGAAGTTCTCAATTTCTAATGTAGAGCTCTTTTTTTTTGTTTTCAATTTAGACAGGGTCTTTCTCTGTCACCCAGTCTGGACTGCAATTGCATGATCTCAGCTCACTGTGACCTCTGCCTCCCTGACTCCAGTGATCCTCCCACCTCAGTCTCTAGAGTAGCTGGGACCACAGGCATGCACCACCATGCCTGACTGTATTTTTGTATTTTTAACAGAGACAGGGTTTTGCCATGTTGCCCAGGCTTGTCCTGAACAAATGTAGAGCAATTTAACAATATTTTCCCTCATGAATAATACTTGTTGTGTTCTGTTTGACATGTTTTCATGTCCCTAGTTCATAAAGATATTCTCTTCTATTAGTTTCCTGAAGTTTTTTTTGTTTTCCATTTTAGTAGTTCACCTGGAAGTAATTTTGTTGAGGCAGGATTCAGGTTGCACTTTTTTCTCCATGTGGATAGCTAACTGACCCTGCACCATTTATTGAAAAACATCTATATATCCTTGACTCTTTCTGGATTCTCTCTATTCTGTTCTATTGATCTATTTGTCTCTCCTTGCTCTAGTACCATATTTAGCAGGTTTTAATTACTAGCTTTATAGTAAATATTGATATCCAGAAGAAGAAATCCTCTCACATTGTCCCCCCTTTTTTTTAGAGCTTCACTCTTATCATTCAGGCTGGAGTGCAATGGCGCCATCTCGGCTCACTGCAACCTCTGCCTCCCAGGTTCAAGTGATTCTCCTGCCTCAGCCTCCTGAGTAGTTAGGATTACAGGCGCCCACCACCACACCCGGCTAATTTTGTATTTTAGTAGAGAGGGGGTTTCACCATGTTGGCCAGGCTGGTCCGGAACTCCTGACCTCATGTGATCTGCCCGCCTCGGCCTCCAAAAGTGCTGGGATTACAGGTGTGAGCCACCACGCCCAGCTTGTCCTTTTCTTTCCAGCTTATTTTTAGCCCTTTGAATTTCCATGTAAATTTGAGATTTAGCTTGTCAAGTTTCACACACACACACACGCAAATTGTTGGAATTTCTATTGCATTGAATCTATACATCAATCTGGGGAGAAATGATATTTTACAATATTAAGTCTTCTGGTCAATGAATATAGAATTTAATTCCTCTCAAAAATGTTTTATGATTTTCTATATCAAGATAATGCATATCTTTTCCTACTGTATTAGCCAGGGTTCAAAAAGAGATATATGGATGTGTCACAGGCAGTTGAGTTGTGCAATTTTGGGAGCTGTTTAAGCAGTCTCTGTAAGGCTGTTGTCTCCACATCTGATGCTAGAGCTTGAAGTCTACAAGGCAGGCAGTCAGGAGGGAAAATCAAGGGATTAGAGCATGCTCACACTCCTGCGAACAGACTGAAACCCATGTCAGTTATTGCTGCCTCTGATCTAGGTAATGAGAATATCCTGCAGAAGCTATGGCCCTTTGTCATGGAGCTAATCACACATCTGGCCCAGGGGTCTGACAAGTTAATGGAGGGTCCAGGGGAAGGTAGAACAATTGCATGTCCAGCTCTGCTTCACCCCATTAGGTGGATCAGCAGGTTCGCAACAATGTGTGTGCTACAAGATGGCTAGAACTTCCCTTAGCTTTCCAAATCTAGAAAGAATCTCTTTTGTAGTCAGAAAACATATAAGAAAGAGAATTCTAGGAAATGTAGTTTGGCTTAGTCAAGTCGACACACTAGAAAGCCGTCACAAATAGAATTTTATATTTTTTATGCTGTTTTAAATGATCTAAAAAATTTGTTTAAATGTTACATAAAATTGGTGTTTACATATAGATCTTTTATCCAACAACTTTGCTGAACTTAGTCATTACGATATACTCAAGTACACAGTATGTTCTTTCCAGACGTAGTTTCAGATTTTCAGTTTTCTTAAATTAGAGGGTTTTGTTTGTTTTATACTTGTTTTCTTTCCTTGCTTTTATTTTCTTTTTCAGGAACTCTTATTATTGATAGATTGATCTTCTTTGCCTATTTTCAACATTTGTTGCTTTCTTTCAAAACTTTAAAAAAATCTTTTTTTGTTCCATTTAAAAAATGTTTCTTGCTTTCTACCTTTTATTTATCTTAAAGAATTATGTTGTATTCATTTGTTGTTGAGTTCCTTCTAGTTCAGGCTTCATTTTTAGATGTTTATTTCTAATTTTTCCTTGAATTGTCCTGTCTCATTTCTGAGCTTCCTAATTTGATTTATGTTGCTTTTCTGTCTTATATGACTTTTTTAATGTCTTTGAATGTACTTAAAATAGTACATTAGGGTTTCAATCTATTTTCAATCATATCTTTTTTGGCATGCTTTCATTGTCTGCAGATATTCCCCTTATTCTCTTTCTTAGGTTAATGTTGTGTTGGATTTGGCCTCGATATTTTCCTGCTGCTAGATTTTTGTGGGTGTGAATTTGGTTTTTATGTGATTTTAAAAAGACATTTAGTTCCGATAGCTTTTCTAACTTCACATGGTTCCCTCACTATATTGTACTAATATGGTGTTAAAAAATACTCTGGCTTGCTTTCCAAGATTTCCTGACTCTGATATGCTTTCCTCTGGATCTTTCTCTTCCTTCTTCATCTATATTGTCTTCATCCCGCTCAATTTTGATTCTACTCCCCATAGTTTCTCCTCTTCATGAGATCCTATCTTGGAAGGGAGCCCCACCAGGTCAGTCTAGAAATTTCTCAGCAGCTAGACTGCTCCGTTCCTTTTAGACCTTCCAGAAGTTGATCCCTTGTACTCACCCCTTATTAAGTTTCAGTTGCTGATCTCAAATTGTCCTACCCATGCTTTCCAGTGAATACCTTTGGGCTATTTTGGGTTCTCTGTTCCCAGGTCTGTCAGATGTCCATTGCCTCTCTCTTATTTCTCCTACATAGACACAAGTAACACAGTTCTTGTGGCTGTGGGTGGTCTTTCCCCAACTGGTTATATTTTGAGGCTCATAAGAATACCTCATCATCAAATTTTCTTATAAATGGATTTCATTTTGTTGCCCATGAGTTTTGTGTCTTCTACCTAGTTGCTCTGTTTTTATGTGGAGATTCAGGAATATCTAAAACCTATGCTACTACTGCCACTGTCACCTTCCCAAAATTATTTGTCTCTTTTTAAGTCTAAATAATTTATCTGAACACTTTTGAATTCTCTACACATACAATCAAGTATACAACATACATGCACGTAAGTTGTGTTCTCTACTCATACAATCAAGAGTCGTATGTGTAAATAATGTGTTTTCCTCCTTTCCAATCTTTAATCAGTAATATCTGATAGTCCTTTTTTGCTCCAGTTTTTATTTTCTAGTCCACGCTCTCTTCAAGTGTGTACAAGGAGTGTCATCAGCAGTAATGACTTGTTACTTGCAGAACCAAATTTCTCTTGGCTTAGATAAAGAAGGGCACTGCCCGTTGAGGTAGCCTCTACTGCATATTGCCAACTTATGGCATCCCTGTGGCAAAGAATGCAGAACATAGGAAGAATCCATGTGCACGGTGCTCTACTAGGGAGCCCTAGCTTAGGAAGAGATGGCGTTGGTGCTCACTCACCAGGCATGAGCAGAGGAGAAACAAAGAGGACACTCCTACACATTTCCAGGGTATCTTAAACTCTACTTTTACCCATTTATGTACATGAATTGAGGCACTCCAAGGAGCATGACTTTATTTAAGGTAGTGCCATAGGTATCTCTTTTAAAATTTAAAGGTCTGTTCTCAATGCAGCAGCAGATGTCCTGTTAGATGTAAGTCAAGGTGTGCCATTCACAGCTCCCAGTCCTGCAGTGGCTCCCCATAACACAGTAAAAGCTAAAGTCATTACACTGTCCTATGCGACCTTACATGATCTGGGCCCCATTACCTTGCTGACTTTATCTACTCTTACTCTCCACCTAATCTACTCTGCTCTAGTCACACTGGCCTCCTTGCTTTCCCTTGAACACTACAGATGTTCCCATCCCTGGCCCTTTGCATTATTTGTTCCTTCTGCCTGGAATGGTTTTTACCTAATGACTTGTTTCTTATGCCTTTCAAGTCTATTCTCAAATGTTATCTCCTCAGTGAGGCCTTCCTTGGTCAAACTATATTGAATAGCAACTACCACTCTGACGGTCTCCACTCACTGTCCCTGTTTTACTTTTCTTCTCTGATCAGTAACATCCCAAATATTTTACAATTTATTCTATGTCCTGCCTATTCTCCCTTCAAGAAAGCAAAGACCATGAGGGAAGAGATTTTGCCTACTTTGTTCTTTGATGTAACCCCAACACCTAGAACAGTATCTGAAACATTGCTGGCTGGTTCAATAAACCTTTATTGAAACAATAGGTACATTTGTAAGAATCTGACTATGAGAAGGCCTTCTAAAAGTACAGAACTATGTGGCTAATAGTGCATCAAAAGCAGACAGCTTTTCATGGCATACTAAGATTGAAAGTAAAGTTGAGAATGAAGGGCCACAACCAGGAAGGCTGGGAATCTGGAGCTCTGGACATCATGCTTTGGGCTCCCAGAGGGAGTAACCACCAAGAAACAGAGAGAAGAATAATGGAAAGCAACTGCTTATCTAGGGCACAATTTTTACATAGAATTGACACTATCTTAAACAGTTAAAGAATGAAAACAATGATCTTCTAAGAACTGACCTTTATCATCATAGTCTATATTGTAGGCCAGTTAATTTGTTCATTCGGGAAACAGTGTGCAGTCCAGGCACAGTGGAAACAAAAAAGATGAATAAACTCAAGGAGTTTATTGTCTGGTAAGGGAGACAGAGCCCCGTTTCTCTCAACCTAGTAAGTGCCATCAGCTGTGATGGGGTAATGACAGCCATGACTATTTGTAACAGTAGGTGCACAAAGGAGGGTGTGACCACTTCATCTAGGGCTGATGTTGATATAGGCCTGACTGCAGGATGGACAGACAGCATCAGAAGACTATGCAGAAACTATTCCTATGCGTTAACCTTTAACCTACCTCATTAACTTTTGCTGACCCACTCATATTCCATCTGGCAGCCAGTACCCAAGAAAGACCTCACTCCTGTTCATAGTTCTAGATCTTTTCACCTCATTTCTGCTTTGCACTTTTTTTCCTGCACCATTCCTACATACCAATGTCTTTTTTTTTTTTTTTTTCTTTCTGAGACAGGGTCTCACTCTGTCACTCAGGTTGGAGTGCAGTGGCATGATCTCGGCTCACTGCAACCTCCACCTCCCAGGTTCAAGTGATTCTCCTGCCTCAGCCTCCCAAGTTACTGGGATTATATGCATGTGCCACCACCGCCAGCTAATTTTTATATATTTGGTAGAGACAGGGTTTTGCCATGTTGACCAGGCTGGTCTCGAACTCCTGGCCTCAAGTGATCTGCCCGCCTTGGCCTCCCAAAGTGCTAGGACTATAGGCGTGAGCCATTGCGCTTGGCCACCAATGGCTTTTGACCTCATGATACACCTCCTATTTTTGGCTCTATGCCCAGTCCTCTGGAATTGGTGATCAATACAATATTTTCCTTCTATGAACCTTAGCTTCCTTTTTGGATAAGGCCTTGCAGGATCTGCTCCTGGTCACTCTGCCTCATTCAGTCCTTGGCCCTGCAACACTAGACCCAGATTATGCTGAATGGCTGGTAATTATTCTAGGCCTGACTAGCTTCCCTTCTTCCTTCTTGGCCAATAACCATCAAACCAGGGATTATAAAGAAGATCCCAGAAATTCTAATAGTGCATGACAGTGTGCAAACTTTCTTTTAACAAAAAAAATCAGTACTGCTTTCCTTTATTCCCAATCACCTTCCCTTCAGCTCCAATTACTCAAACCACAAAGAGAACAGAATCGATATGAAAGCAGCACAACTCCTATCCCTGCAGCAAGGCATTATTTTCAAATGCTATTAAAAAAAACCCAGAATGTATTTTTGGTTTCCTCGTGTTTTTGCACCCAGGTGATGCATTTGAAGCTCCCAGGAACCCTTAAATCATATTTTATACAGTATGCTGAGCACAGTAGGTGTTTAGTTCACTAAATATTTACTGTTGATATTGATAAAGAAACCTCACTTGGATGCTAATGTAAGGCTTTCAGGAATGCAAGAATAAAGAAAAGATGAGTGTAACTCTTCTCCAAAGCATGGAGATCTTGAGGCCTTTTACAACAATGGAAAACAATGTGAAACCTGGGGAGTCAGAGAGATTCTGAGAAGGGTATAATAATAATATACTGAGAACCATGACTCATGTAGTATGTTGGAATTTCTGAAGGCAAAGAAGATAAACTCAGCAGGATACATGAAAGTATATAACTCTGCCCGGTGCAGCCCAAAGGGTCTGCATGAGGACCCTTACTGGGAAGGAAGTTATGGTGGAGTGAGGAGACTACAGGGACATATTTCAGCCATTCACCAGAGTCTGTGTCTCTGACTGCCACGCTAGCCCAGGATGCAGGCAGAAGTGGCAGGTGCCTCCATGCACAGTCCCTAGGGTTGGAGGCAATCTACCAGGGGCTCTGAGCAGCTCTGTGCACTCTTGCTAGGTATACCAAGAAGCAAGGCTCTGACCTCTCTTTATCCAGGTCATTTCTCAGGGTTGTGTTTGCAGTAAGCAACCTTGAGGGATCAGGTAACATCTTCCCCTAGACAAAGAACAGGCTTGTTACAACTCACTATAAAAGCAGTGGATTTATCAGGCCCAGGATTCCTCTCCTTAAATGGTAGCCCACTGTGTGTGTACAAACATCCGTAAACATCCATTATGGGACTTTCATTGCCCTCATGGTAAGTGGGGCATGGAAACCAGTAAAAGCCCAATATTAAGTTCTGATTACTGCTTTCACCATGGGTAATCAAGTGTTTTTTCTCTGACCCATGAGTCTCATGTCTTTAGCTAACATCCATCAAACATTACCAGGCTAACTTGTTAACTTGCATGTAATGTAAAAACTCATACCCCATACAATTCTTGTTACTTTTCCTTCTTGATTTCACAGGAGTAAAATCCCAGATACTGCTGTGGAAATGCCACCTTTAATCCTGAGAAGTGGCAATATGCAAATAACAGCTACCATCAACAATCATTATCACAAGTGATAGTGAAATAAGGTCTCAGAATAAAAGATAGTCCTTTAACTGAACAAGCTTAGCTTTATGCAGAACTTACAACACCACCCTTATTTTGTGCATTTCGGAGGAGGCATCAGATGTGCTTCCCTTTGGGCCTGAAATATCTCCTTTGTTCTAAGGGTTAAGTTATTATGGGCCTTATTAAGGCCCATAATGAGGAATCTAGGAAAAAGAAAACATTCTCCCATATCAATCATTACTATTGGCTGAGCATGGTGGCTCACGCCTGTAATCCCAGCACTTTGGGAGGCTGAGGTGGGCAGATCACTTGAGGTCAGGAGTTTGAGACCAGCCTGCCCAACATGGTGAAAACCCGTCTCTAATAAAAATATTTTTAAAAATAATAATAAAATCATTAGTATCAGGCAAAGTCATCAGATAGGTTTTAGGACACCTAGCAAGGCCCTCTGAAAATGAACACTAGGTATGGTGTGTTTTGTTTTCCGTGAGAACCTGCTCAGAAAAATAAGAATGTATAATAGTTTTACTAGCTTTACTGAGGTATAACTGGCATACAATTTAAAGTACATGACATACATATTTAAAGTACATGATTTGATAAGTTTTGATACATGTATGCACCTGTGAAATACTATAATCAAGGTATAAACATATCGATCACTCCAAAAAACTTCCACATGTCCCTTTGTAATCCTCCTTTCCTGACTCTTTGCTAACCCTACTCATCCATAGGCAACCACTGATCTGCTTCTGTCACTATGGATTAGTTAACAATACATTAGTTTTTTTAGAACTTTGTGGAATTGGATTTACATAGCATGTAGTCATTTTGCCTGGCTTTTTCACTCAGTGCGATTATTCTGAGATTCATCTTTGCTCTTCCAAGTATCAGTAATTCATGTTTTAAATTGCTGAGTAGGATTCTATTGTATGGATATATTACAATTTGTTTAGCCATTCACTTGCTAATGGATACTTGTGCTATTTCTAGTTTTTGGCTATTACAAAGAAAGCTGCTATGAACACTGGTGTACAAGGCTTAGTATGGACATGCAGTTTCATTTCCCTTGGGTAAAAACCTAAGAGTGGCACAACTAGATCACATCATAGGTGTATGCTGAACTTTTAAAGAAACTGCCATGGCCGGGTGCAGTGGCTCATGCCTGCAATGCTAGCACTTTGAGAGGCCAAGGCGGGCAGATTGCTTGAGCCCAGGAGTTTGAGACCAACCTGAGCAACATAATGAAACTCTATTTCTATAAAAAAAACATTAGCCAGGAATGGAATAAAGAAAGAAAGAAACTCCTAGACTGTCTTCCAAAGTGAAGTGGACCAAATTATGTTCTCATCAGCAGTGTGTGCCAACATGTGATTTACTCAGTCTTTTTAATTTTAGCCATTCTCATAAGTGTGTGTGGTATTTTAATGCAGTTTTAATTTCCATTTCATTAATGACTAATGGCATTGGATATCCTCTCATATGCTTATTTGTCATCCATATATCTTCTTTGGTGAAGGATCTGTTGAAATCTTTTACCCATTTTAAAATATTGAATTGTTTGTTTTCTTATTACAGTAGTCCCCTTATCTGAGGGGGATACGTTCCAAGACCCCCAGTGGATGCCTGAAACCATGGATAGTACTGAGCCCTATATATACTGTTTTGTCCTATACATATATATCTATAACAAAGTTTAATTTATAAATTAGGCACAGTAAGGGATTGGCAACCATAACCAATAATAAAACAATTACATATTAGTCTGTTCTCACACCGCAATAAAGGTACTACCTGAGACTGAATAATTTATAAAGAAGAACAGGTTTAATTGACTCACAGCTCTGCATGGCTGGGGAAGCCTCAGGAAACTTACAATCATGGCAGAAGGCAAAGGGGAAGCAAGACACATCTTCACAAGGTGGCAGGAGAGAGAGTGTGCAGGGGAAAGGGCCAGACACTTATCAAAGAACCAGATCTTGTGAGGACTCCCTCACTATCACGAGAACAGCATGAGGGAAACTGTCCCCATCATCCAATCACCTCCCACGAGGTGGCTCCCTTGACATGTGAGGATTACAATTCGAGATGAGATTTGGGTGGGGACACAGAACCAAACCATATCAAATTATAACAATATGTCAGCATCTTGAACTTTGAACTTTGGGGCCACAGCAAAATAAGGGTTATTTGGACACAAGGCACTTCAATACCATGACAGACAATCCAGTAACCAAGATGGCTGTTAAGAGACTAACAGGCAGGTAGTGTATATGGTGTGGATACGCTGGACAAAAGGAGGATTCGTGTCCTGGATGGGCCAGAGTGGAACAGTGTGAGATTTCACCATGCTCCTCAGAAAGGTGTGCAATTTAAAACCTATTAATTGGTTAATTCTGGAATATTCCATTTAATATTTTCAGGCCATGGATGACCACAGGTAGCTGAAACCATGGAAAGCAAAACCACAAATAAGGGAGCAGTACTGTACTGCATTTCTAGAGTTTTTTTTTTTTTTTTTTTTTTTTTTT
>NW_016803631.1:1995379-2030886 GCF_001698545.2 Rhinopithecus bieti | reverse complement strand
GAGACAGAGTTTCACTGTTGTCGCCCAGGCTGGAGTGCAATGGTGAATTTTTGGCTCACTGCAACCTCCGCCTCCTAGGTTCACGTGATTCTCCTGCCTTGGCCTCCTGAGTAGGTAGTATTACAGGCACCTGCCACCACACGCAGCTCATTTTTTTTTTTTTTTTTTAATTTTTAGTAGAGACGGGGTTTCACCATGTTGGCTAGGCTGGTCTCGAACTCCTCACCTCAGGTGATCCACCCACCTCAACCTCCCAAAGTGCTGGGATTACAGGCGTGAACCACCATGCCCAGCCAGAAATATGATTTCAAATATTTTATTCTAGTCTGTGGCTTTTTTCTCATTCTCAAGGTTCTCTTTGAAAGAGAAGATGTTCTTAATGATTATAAAGTCTAATTCATCAGTGCTTTCTTTTATGGACCATGCTTTTGGTATTATACCTAAGAAATATTTGCTTATTCCAAGGTCACAAAATTGTTCTTATATGTTTTCTTTTATAAATTTTACAGTTTTAGGTTTTATAATTAGGTCTGTGATCCATTTTGAGTTAATATGGTGTAACATGTAGATAGATCAAAGTTCATTTTTGCATATGGATATCCAGTTGTTCCAGCACTATTTGCTGAAAAGACTGTCCCTTCTCCACTGAATTGCCTTTGTACCTTTATTGAAAATCAGTTGACCATATACATGTGGATTTATTTCTGGAGTCTATTCTGTTTTGTTGATGAATATGTCTATCTTTGCCCAATACCAAACTGTCTGCATTACTGTTAGTTTTGTAATATGTCTTGAAATCAGTTGGTCCTAGTCTTCCAACTTCATTCTTTTAAAAGTTGTTTTGGCTATTCTAGGTCCTTCATATTTTCATATGAATTTTAGAATCAGTTTGTCAATTTATACAAAAAAAGAAAATGTGACTGTTATTGGATCAAATCTATAAATCAACTAGGGAAGAACTGACATTTAAACAATACTAGGTCTTCCAACCCAGCAACACAATGTATCTCCATTTATTTATATTTTATATAATTCTCTTAGCAATGTTTTAAAGTTTTCAGTGTACAGGCGTTTCACATTGTTTGTTAGGTTATCCCTAAATATTTCATCTATTTCATGTAAATGGTATTGCTTTTAATTTCACTTTTTCAATTGTTTGTTGTTAGTATACGGAAATACAGTTGAGTATTGTACATTGATCTTGTATCCTGCAACCTTGCTAAACTCATGTATTAGTTCTAGTAGTTTTGTTTTGTTTAGAGATAGGGTCTGGCTCTGTCACCCAGTTTGGAGTGCAGTGGCGCAATCTCCGCTCAATGCAGCCTCAAACTCCTGGGCCCAAGCAATCCTCCCACCTCAGCCTTCTAAGTATCTGGGACTAAAGGTATGCACCACCATGCCCAGCTAATTTTTTAATTTTTTTGTAGAGACAAGGTCTCACTTTGTGCCCAGGCTGGTCTTGGACTCCTGATCTCAAGTGATCCTTCTATCTCAGCCTCCCAAAGTGGTAGGATTACACTTTGGGTGGATGAGCCACCATGCCTGCCCTGTTTCTTCTTTTTAAATGTTTCACTGGATTTTCTACGTAGATGATCAGGTCATCTGAGGGTAAAAATATTTTCATTCTTAAATTTTTTAAAAAGTAGGTGACTTTTATTTATTTCTCTTACCTTATTGCACTGGCTAAAACCTCCAATGTTGAATAGAAGTCATGAGAGTGGACATCTTGTCTTCTGTCTGATCCTAATAGGAAAGCATTTGGTCTTTTACCATTAAAAATGATGTTAGGTATAGTTTTTTATAGATGCACATTATCAGGTTGAGGAAGTTCTCTTCTTTTGAACATGTTTTAATCTTTTTTAACTTTTATTTTAAGTTCTGGGGTACCTGTGCAGGTTTGTTACGTAGGTAAACGTGTGCCATGGTGGTTTGCTGCACAGATCAACCCATCACCTAGGTATTAAGCCCAGCATCTATTAGCTATTCTTCCTTATGCTCTCCCTCCCCCAACCTTCCCCGACAGGCCCCAGTGTGTGTTGTTCCCCCCATATGTGTCTATGTGTTCTCATAGTTCAGCTCCCACTTAAAAGTGAGAACATGTAGTGTTTGGTTTTCTGTTCCTGCATTAGTTTGCTAAGGATAATGGCTTCCAGCTCCATCCAGGTCCCTGCAAAGGACATGATCTTATTCCTTTTTATGGTTGTATACTATTCCATGGTATATATGTACCACATTTTCTTTATCCAGTCTATCATTGATGGGCATTTGGGTTGATTCCATGTCTTTGTTGTTGTGAATAGTGCTGCAGTGAACTTATGCATGCATGTATCTTTATAATATAATGATTTATATTCCCTTGGGTATATACCCTATAATGAGATTGCTGGGTCAAATGGTATTTCTGATTTTAGATCTTTGAGGAATTGCCACACTGCCTTCCACAATGGTTGAACTAATTTACATTCCCATCAACAGTGTAAAAGCATTCCTTTTTCTCCACAACCTCGCCAGCATCTGCTGTTTCTTAACTTTTTAATAATCACCATTCTGACTGGCAAGAGATGGTATCTCATCATGGGTCTTTTTTTTTTTTTATATTTTTTAGACATTGTCTCACTCTGTCACCCAGGCTGGAGTGTAGATCTCGGCTCACTGTAACCTCTGCCTCCTGGGTTCATGCGATATCTGGGTCCAAGCAATTATTGTGCCTCAGCCTCCTGAGTAGCTGGAATTACAGGTGGGCACCACCACACTTGGCTAATTTTTATATGTTTAGTAGAGACAAGGTTTGCCATGTTGGCCAGGCTAGTCTCGAACTCCTGACCTCAAGTGATCCACCCACCTCTCATTGGGGTTTTGATTTGCATTTCTCTTATGATCTGTGATGTTGAGCTTTTTTTCATGTTTGTTGGCTGGATGTATGTCTTCTTTTGAGAAGCGACTGTTCATGCATGTCCTTTGCCCACTTTTTAATGGGGTTGTTTTTTTCTTGTAAATTTGTTAAAGTTCCTTGTAGATTCTGGATATTATACCTTTGTCAGATGGATAGATTACAAAATTTTTTTCCCATTCTGCAGGTTGTCTGTTCGCTCTGATGACAGTTTCTTTTGCTGTGCAGAAGCTCTTTAATTAGATCCCATTTGTCAATTTTTGGTTTTGTCACAATTGCTTTTGGCATTTTTGTCATGAAATCTTTGCCCGTGCCTATGTCCTGAATGGTACTGTCTAGATTTTCGCCTAGGGATTTTAGTTTTGGGTTTTACATTTAAGTCTTTAATCCATCTTGAGTCAATTTTTGTATATGGTATAAGGAAGGGGGTCCAGTTTCAATTTTCTGCATATGGCTAGCCAGTTTTTGCAGCACCATTTATTAAATAGGGAGTCCTTTCCCCATTGCTCGTTTTTGTCAGGTTTGATGAATACCAGATGTTTGTAGGTCTGTGGTCTTATTTCTGAGTTCTTTATTCTGTTCCATTGGTCTATGCATCTGTTTTTGTACCAGTATCATTATGTTTTGGTTACTGTAGCCTTGTACTATAGTTTGATGTCAGGTAGCATGATGCCTCCAGCTTTATTGTTTTTGCTTAGGATTGCCTTGGCTATTGGGGCTCTTTTTTGGTTCCATATGAATTTTAAAATAGTTTTTTTCTAATTCTGTGAAGAATGTCAATGGTAGTTTAATGTGAATAGCATTCAATCTATAAATTACTTTGGGCAATATGGCCATTTTCACAATATCCATAAGCATGAAATGTTTTTCTATTTGCTTGTGTCCTCTCTGATTTCCTTAAGCAGTGGTTTGTCGTTCTCCTTGAAGAGGCTCTGCACTTCCCTTGTTAGCTGTATTCCTAGGTATTTTATTCTTTTTGTAGCAACTGTGAATAGGAGTTCATTCATTATTTGGCTCTCTGCTTGCCTGTTGTTGGTTTATAGGAATGCTAGCAATTTTTGCATGCTGATTTTGTATCCTGAGGCTTTGCTGAAGTTGCTTATCAGCTTAAGAAGCTTTTGGGCTAAGGCAATGAGGTTTTCTAGACATAGGATCATGTCATCTGCTAACAAAGATGGTTTGACTTCTTTTCTTCCCATTTAAATATGCTTTATTTCTTTCTCTTGCCTGATTGCCCTGGCCAGCACTTCTAATACTAGGTTGAATAAGAGTGGTGAGAGAAGGCACCCTTGTCTTGTGCCAGTTTTCAGGGGGAATGCTTCCAGCTTTTGCCCATTTAGTATGATACTGGCTGTGGGTTTGCCATAGATGGTTCTTGTTATTTTGAGGTATATTCCTCAATACTTAGTTTATTGAGAGTTTATTGAAGAGATGTTGAACTTTATCAAAGGCCTTGTCTGTGTCTATTGAGAAAATCATGTGGTTTATGTGATGAGTTACATTTACTGATTTGCATATGTTAAACCAACCTTGAATCTCAGGGATGAAGCCAACTTGATTATGATGGATAAGTTTTTTGATGTGCTGCTGGATTTGGTTTGCCAGTTTTTGCTGAGGATTTTTGTATTGATGTTCATCAGGGATATTTGTCTGAAGTTTTCTTTTTTTTAATTGTGTCTCTGCCAGGTTTTGGTATCAGGACGATGCTGGTCTCATAGAATGAGTTAGGGAGGAGTCCCTCCTTTTCAATTGTTTGAAATAGTTTCAGAAGAAATGGTATCAGATCCTCTTTGTACCTCTGGTAGAATTCAGCTGTAAATTCATCTGTTCCTGGGCTTTCTTTTGGTTGCTAGGCTATTTGTTACTGCCTGAATTTCAGAACTCATTATTGGCCTATTCAGGGATTCAATTACTTCCTGGTTCAGTCTTGGGAAAGTGTTTGTGCCAAGGAATTTACCCATTCCTTCTAGATTTTCTAGTTCATGTGCATAGAGGTGTTTATAGCATTCTCTGATGGTTGTTTGTATTTCTGTGAGGTCAGTGGTGATATCATTTCTCATTGTGTCTATTTGATTTTTCTCTCTTTTCTTATTAGTTTAGGTAGCAGTCTATTTTGTTTTATTTTTCAAAAAAACAGGTCCTGGATTTGTTAGTTTTTGAAATTTTTTTGTGTCTCTATCTCCTTCAGTTCCAGTCTGATCTTGGTTATTTCTTGTCTTCTGCTAGCTTTGGGATTTGTTTGCTCTCAGTTGTCTAGTTTGCTTAGTTGTGATGTTAGGTTGTTGACTTAAAATCTTTCTAGCTTTTTGATGTGGGCATTTAGTGCTACAAATTTCTCTCAACACAGCTTTAGCTGTGTCCCAGAGATTCTGGTACATTGTCTCTTTGTTGTCATTAGTTTCAAGGAACTTCTTGATTTCTGCCTTAATTTCATTATTTACCCAGGAGTCATTCACGAGCAGGTTGTTCATTTCCATGTAGTTGTATAGTTTTCAGTGAATTTCTTAATCTTGAGTTCTAATTTGATTGTGTTGTGGTTGGAGAGACTGTTTGTTATGATTTCAGTTCTTTTGCATTTGCTGAGGAGTGTTTTACTTCTGATTATATGATCAATTTTAGAGTGCCATGTGGCTATGAGAAGAATGTATATTGTGTTGTTTTTGGGTAGAGAGTTCTGTAGATATCTATCAGGTCCATTTGATCCAGAGTTTAGTTCAGGTCCTGCATATCTTTGTTAATTTTCTGTCTCAATGATCTAATATTGTCAGTGGAGTGTTAAAGTCTTTCACTATTATTGAGTGGGAGTCTAAGTCTCTTTGTAGGTCTCTAAGAACTTGCTTTATGCGTCTGGTTGTTCCTACATTAGGTGCATATGTATTTAGGATAGTTAGCTCTTCTCATTGAATTGAGCCCTTTACCATTATGGAATGCCCTTGTCTTTTTTATCTTTGTTGGTTTAAAGTCTGTTTTGTCAGAAACTAGGACTGCAACCCTTGCTTTTTTCTGTTTTCCATTTGCTTGGTAAATTTTCCTCCATTCCTTTATTTTGAACCTATGTGTGTCTCTGCACCTGAGATGGGTCTCTGGAAGACAGCATCTGGGTGTTTGCTGATGCTGATGGGTCTTTGCTCTTTAGCCAGCTTGCCATTCTGTGTCTTTTAATTGGGGCATTTAGCCCATTTACATTGAAGTTTAGTATTGTTATGTGTGAATGTGATCCTGTCATCATGATGCTAGCTGGTTATTTTGCCAAGTTGTTTATGTGGTTCCTTCATAGTGTCACTGGTCTGTGTACTTCAGTGTGTTTTTGTAGTGGCTGGTAAGTTTTTCCTTTCCATTTTCAGTGCTTCCTTCAGGAGCACTTCCTTCAGGGCAGTCCTGGTTGTAACAAATTCCCTCAGCATTTGCTTGTCTGAAAAGGATCTTATTTCTCCTTCACTTATGAAGCTTAATTTGGCCTGATATGAAATTCTGGGTTGGAAATTCTTTTCTTTAAGAATGTTGAATATTGGCCTCCAGTCTCTTTGGCTTGTAGGATTTCTGCTGGAGAGGTCCACTGTTAGTCTGATGGGCTTCCCTTTGTACATGACCTGGCCTCTCTCTCTGGCTGCCCTTAACATTTTTTCTTTCATTTTGACCTTGGATAATCTGATGATTACATGTTTTGGGGTTGATCTTCTTGCGAGGTATCTTACTGGGGTTCTCCACATTTCCTGAATTTGAATGTTGGCCTGTCTTGCTAGGTTGGCGAGGTTCTCCTGGATGACATCATGAAGTATGTTTTCCAACTTGGTTCCATTCTGCCCGTCTCTTTCAGGTACCCCAATCAGTTGTAGGTTTGGTCTTTTTACACAATCCCGTATTTCCTGGAGGTTTTGTTTCTTTGTTTGTTTTTGTTCTTTTTCCTCTATTCTTGCCTGCCTGTCTTATTTCAGAAAGACAGTCTTCAAGCTCTTGAGATTCTTTCCGTTGTTTGGTCTACTCGGCTATAGACACTTGTGATTGGATTGTGAAGTTCTCACATTGTGTTTCTCAACTCCATTAGGTGTTTTATGTTCCCCTCTGAACTGGCTATTCTGGTTATCAGCTTCTGTAATGTTTAATCATGATTCTTAGCTTCTTTGCATTGGGTTAGAATATGCTCCTTTAGCTCAGCAAAGTTCGTTATTACCCTCATTCTGAAGGCTACTTCTGTCAATTCAGCCATCTCAGTCTCAGCCCAGTTCTGTGCCCTTGCTGGAGAGGTATTGCAATCATTTGGAGGAGAAGAGGCACTCTGGCTTTTGAATTTTCAGCATTTTGCATTGATTCTTTCTCATCTTTGTGGGCTTATCTACCTTCAATCTTTGAGGTTGCTGACCTTTGAATGCAGTTTTTGTGGGGTCTTTTTTGTTTAGGTTGTTGTTGCTGCTTTCTATTTTTCTTTTAATAGTCAGGCCCCTCTTCTGCAGGGCTGTTGTGGTTTGCTGGGGGTCCACTCTAGAACCTAACCACCTGGGTCCCTCCTGCACCTGGAGGTATTAACAGTGAAGGGTGCAAAACAGCAAAGATGGCTGCCTGCTCCTTCCTCTGGGAGCTCTGTCCCAGGGGGACACCAACCTGATACTGACCTGAACACTCCTGTAAGAGGTGTCTGGGGATCCCTTTGGGAGGTCTCACCCAGTCAGGAGGAATGGGATCAGCGACCTGCTTAAAGAAGCAGTATGGCTGCCCTTTGGGGGAATGGGTGCACTGCACTGGGGGGGATCCCCTTTTGTCCAGACTGTCCAGACTCTCCAGAGCCAGCAGGCAGGAAAGGCTAAGTTGGCTGAATCACAGAGACTGGCCACTCCTCCTTCCAGGGACTCTGCTCCAGAGAGATCAGAGTTCTGTCCATAAAATCCTGGCTGGAGTTGCTGAAATTCTCACAGGGAGGTCCTGCCCAGTGAGGAGGGATGGATCGGGGTCCCACTTAAAGAAGCAGTCTGGCCACGATCTGCCACATCAGCTGTGCTGTGCAATGGGGAGGAAGTTCTCTTCTATGCTTAGTTTGTTGAGACTTTATCAGAAATTGATATTGAAGTTTGTCAAAAATTTTTTTCTGTATCTACTGAGATGATTATATAGTTTTCTTTTTTAGTTGGTAAATGTCATGAGTTATTGATCAATCTTTGGATGTTAAACAAACCTTGCATTCCAGGGACAAACCTCACATTGTCATGATGATGTATTCTCTTTTTAACATTTAGTCATACTTAATTTGTTAAAATTTTGTTTAAAATTTTGAATCTATGTCATAAGACATATTAGCCTATAGCTTTCCCCTTCCTCTTCCTCCTCCCCCTCCCCCCCTTCCTCCTCCTCCTCTTCTTCTTCTTCTTCCTCTTCCTCTTATTCTGTCTATTCAATTTTGATATCAGGGTAATGCTGTCTTCATAGAATGAGTTGGGAATTACTTCCTTATTTTCAGTTTTTTTTTTTAGAAGAGTTTGAGTTGAACTGGTAATATTTCTAAGGCACAGCTTAGTTGGGTGCCTGTGGTTCAGGTTTTCACATAAGAATACAGTCAAGGTGTCATCTGCTTCAAAGTTCACTGACATGGCTGTTAGTAAGCCCCAGGTACTTGCTGGCAACAGGCTGGAAACATCAGTTCCTTGCCAGTGTGGGCCTCTTTACAGGAAAGCTCATAACACAACTGCTGGCTTCCCACAGAGTGAGTTAGTGGGACAATGAGAGAGATCCAAGATGGAAGCCACAGTTTTTGTGACTTAATGCCAAAAGTGACATCTCATTAATAAGCAACTCAGTAAGTTCACCCCATACTCAAGGAGAGAGGATTTCATAGGAGTGTGACTACAAGGAGTTGGGAATCATTGAAGAACATCTTAGAGGCTGCCTACCATAGTTGTTTACATTACCTTATCCCTCATATCTGTAGAATCTATAGTGATGTCACCTCTCCCATTCCTTATTTGGGTAATTGTATCTTATTTCTTTTTATTCTGATCACTTTGGCTAGAGGTTGATCAGTTTTACTTATCTTCATAGCTTTTGGCTTTACTGACTTTTTCCTATTGTTCTTCTGTTTTGTATTTTATTTTCTAACCTGATCTTTATTATTTCCTTTCTTCTACTTACTTTGGGTCTCATTTGCTCTTTTTTTCTGTTTGTAGAGTGGAAGCTAAGGTCATGGATTTGAGACATTTCTTCTTCTCTAATATGGAGTTTAGTGCTCTAAATTTCCCCCAATACTGCTTTAGTGGCATCCAACGAATTTTAGGTTGTATTTTTCATTTTAATTCTGGTCAATATTTTCTAGCTTTCCTTTTGATTTCTTTTTTGACCATGGATTATTTTAAAGTGTTCTATGTAGTTTCTACATATTTCAGGATTTTCCAGAGATCTTTCTGCTGTTGATTTCCATTTTGATTGTCAGAAAACATACTTTTAATGACTTGAATCATTTTTTTTTTTTTTTTTTTGAGACAGAGTCTTACTGTGTCACCCAGGCTGGAGTGCAGTGGCATGATCTTGGCTCACTGCAATCTCTGCCTCCCGGGTTCTCCTGCCTCAGCCTCCCAAGTAGCTGGGACTACAGGTGCACACCACCATACCCATCTAATTTTTGTATTTTTAGTAGAGATGGGTTTTCACATGTTGACTAGGCTGGTCTTAAACTCCTGACCTCTGGTGATCTATCCGCCTCAGCATCCCAAAGTGTTGGAATTACAGGCATGAGCCACTGCACCCGGCTTGAATCCTTTTAAATTTAATGAGACTTTTTCTATGGCCCAGAATATGATATATCCTAGTAAATGTTCCATGTATACTTCAAAAGAATATGTATTCTGCTATTGTTGGGTGAAAGGTAATATAAATGTCAATTGGGTCAAGTTGGTTTATAGTGTTCAAGTTTTCTTTATCCTTACTGGTTTTGAATTTTTTTTAATCAAAATTCAATATCTGCAACTGGATTTAAACATTTTGTATTATTTTATTATGTTAAAATATTTTCTTCCTCTTCTTTCTTGCATGTACACACACATGAATACTCACACACACAGTCACAAATTTAGAGACCACAGAATTGTAATGAAATAAAGCATCTGATTGTGATGTTGCATCTTTTAATAAATGTATTGTTCAATAAAACACTTTTTTGAAACTGGGTTATTTTATCTTTCCTTGTCTGACCTTGTAAGCCACTTAATTGTAAAATGTGTTTCTATTCAGAGTACCTCTTAATATTTTATTCTTTATGCCAAGTCATGCTCCCACTGCAAACAAAACAGGCAGCAAAGTCTTTAATAGAGTGAAAGAAATATAAGGGTTTCTAGTATAATGCTGTTTACAGGTGTTCCTGTTTTAACAGGATATATAAATGCTTGATAAACCCTGTATTCCGCAAAATTATATGTAAAAATAATAGTTTGTGGGGAAAATAGGATGGGGTCATAACACTCAAAAGAGTTAACTTTGTAACAAGAGTATTAATAAAATATTAAATCTTCCAACTAAAACACTACCACCCAGTAAATGTCCACTATCATTTGTACTCAGTATCAAAGTCAACTTCTACAGTCTTAAATCTCAAGACACAGGTCCTCAGGGGCGTTCATCTCCAATAGATAACATTGTCAGAAAATTAAAAATCTGCTCTGGATCTGTGCTTTCTTTAACAATCAACTGAAGTTTTTAAACATAAGGCAGATGTCTTCCCTGCTTCTTCATCTACTCCTACAGCCTCATGTTGTAGGGAAAACACAAGTTCTTAAGCCATTAAGCCAGCCACTACTTGCCCTAAGGGAAGGAACTGCCAAGCTTAAAGCTTCCTTTACTAGCTGTGAGAAAGCTTGCCCCTGAATGTTTAAACTATTGATTAGGTGGGGGAAAAGTAACATATGAATCAATGACATAATTTTCTTATTACCAACTGGGTAATACCAATTAAGTATTACTTTGCATTATAGAAACATGTTATAGCTGAAAAGACTACTCCATAGTTCTCTAACCTTGAAATGCATGATTTTCCCAGTCATTTTGTTGGCAGTAGCCACCGCTGGGATTTAAATCTCTTTCCTTCCAGGATCACTGGATGCATATTTACTGAGCACCTATTATGTCCCAGAGTCTGTTCTAAATGCTGGAGACACAGTGGTGAGCACAACAGGACAGGTAAAGTCCCTGTGTTCACAAACTTCCATTCTGGTAGGGGATACAGACAATCAACAGGTAAATCAATAAATATGGTAATAGCAGACTATGCTTGCTATAAGGAACATAAAACAGGCTGATAGGATATGGAATGAGATGAGCGGGTGATCATGGGTAGAGATGCTATTTTAGATAGGATGATCAGGGAAAGTGTCTCTGAAGAGGTGACATTGGAGCCAAGACCTACAAGATGAGAAGGAATTAGTAACGGGAAGATCTGAGGAAGACTTCCAGGCAGAGGGAACAGTTCAGGAACAGTAAGTACAAAAGCCTTGAGATGGGAGTCAGTGTAGTGTGCTTGAGGAACAGAATGAAAAGTGGCTGAGGCAGTCTCTGGGGTATACTCTAGTTGGAGTGCCACATATCACCACCATGCTGAGGTTGACCCAACGACCAAGTCACTGCTGCTTAATAATTCCATGTTCTCCATGCCTAACATGGCAAAACAGCATCCCAAAATGCAACTGACCGACTCTCATCTGAGTGTCAAATCCACAGGCAATGGAGCACAACATGCTTGGTCACCACACAGGGTAAGGCTGGAGTGGGGCTGGACGAGTTTGGCTGGTTTGAGGAAGCTGTTAATGTCTGATTGTGGGCTCCATCTAGAAGTCAGCTGTGGGCTAAGGAGAGGGCTGGGGCAGGGCTTCTCATGAGGCACCCTGGGACAGCTGTGGTACGATGAGGGTACAGTGCTGGGGTGGGAGAGATGGGATGGGCCCTGAGGAAGGATGAAATTGCATCCAAGCCAAGGTGCTACAAGTCCCTTTAGAAAAACATCACCATTTTGCTTCTTTTGCGAATCCTGGGAGCCATACTTACCTTGATGAGCCTGTGACTTTCCAGTCAGCCAGAATTATCTAGCAAATAGCCAGGTAGTAGTGCTTCACTGCTTTTGCAGAAACCCTAACTCACCCAGACTGGTTCTGCTGTGCTGTCCTCAAGTTGAGTGTTGCTTTGGAATCCTCTACATGGTCTTCATTTTAAATATAAATACCTCATCTTCTCAGAAGGATTGTACCTCCATTATAGAGAGAGACTCTTCATTCTCTTCTTTGGATACCCTTGCAGTAGTTAGCACAATACTGACCTACATCTTTCTCTTTCTCAACAGGTAGACTATTTCAGAGGGAACTTCTCATGTGGCTTAATCCTGTGGTGGGAGACCAGCTAGCGGCTTGTGCTGCCAAAATAATACTAACATTCTGGGTTTCATGATTCAGCTATGTGTGATGAGAAACTGGGCTGCTTACCTGTTCTTCCTGCAGCGAATTGTAAAGGCAAGAAAGAAAAGTATCAGCACAAGTCCACAGCTGAGAAAAGTCCAAACAATACCCAAGAGGACAGGAGATAATGAAGAGATGGTCTTACTGCTGTGGTGGGAAGATGTCTGAGGACAGAATAAGGAGAAGCTGTTAGGAATGAAGGATTTTCTACAGGTCAAAAACAAACTGCCCCATCGTCACCAATGCTGGGAAATATGTATCCTGCATGAGCAGTTCCTCCTCCCCCTCCTCCCCTTCCTCATCCTCCTTTCCTTCTACCTCCTGCTCCCCAACACCACCACCACCACATACATCTGAGCAGCCCTGGTATCCCGTGGCTGCTCACTTACAATTGTTGTCTTGCAGAGATCATGAAGGGGTCTCCGATCCAGCTCCTGGCCAGGAAAGCTGTCACACAATTCAGAGCAGTTTATTTCAGGCTCCATGTCACCACATGCCCCTGTTGGTGTGTGCTTATTCACAGTCTTGGTTACCCACTGGTAGGGATGCAGATCTTTGACTAAAACACAAGAGCAACTCAAATCTTTTCTTCAGAGGTCCCATTTTGGAGCTGGCTGCAGGCTCAGAATCCAGAGTGAACAACACATTCAGGTAGAAGCAAAGGGTTATTTCACTAGGCTGCTTCATCAGATAGCCTTCAACTGGTCACCCTCCAAAATCAGACATCCTTCAACTGGTCGCGGGCTGCCAGTGCATGCCATGTGAGTCAAGAGTGGACATCTTAGTAACCATCAGGCTACACAAAGTGATGATTCTGATTAACCACCAGATGGCAGTCACTGCTTGAGTACCCTCACTCTGGTTCCTGAAGAAAGGAAAGCAATTAAACCTGTTAAACAAAGGCACGCGCGCGCGCACACACACAAACACATAAATGGTTTATTACAGAGGTTTTAAAATATCATCTATTTTAATTACATAGTTATATTTTATTATACACTTTATTATATATATTATAAAGGTATCAAATATACTTAAATAAACATATTTTAAGCCATTATAATAAATAATATTTTTAAAACAAAGATAAAACATATCTAACATTTTCTGCAGTTTCTTTTCAGATCCTTTTTATGGCCCAGTACTGTAAAGACCTTAGCTTAGACTTGTGAGCCACATCTTTCTTTTTTCCATACTGGAAAACCCAGTGCCCTCCCAGGATCTTTCTATGCAGTTCATGGCTTAAGCTCTGTCTGATCCTGGATGGTGCTGGGCTCAGGTGCCCCATGCTGTCTCCTCACATGATCTGTCGGTCACTCTAGCTCTTGTTCTCTCAGTGAGGAACATTCTATGTCCAGTCAGTTGGGGTCACAGAAAGGTACCCAAGCTGCCTGCAAGAGTCTTTGTTTGTATTTAAACTGTGAGACTAACAGGAGTGAGACAGACTACTCAGACAATAGGGAAAGAAACTGGGGAGCTCTAGGAACTCCTGCAGAGTGAGTGGCTGGCCAGAGGATGGTGTTATTTCTCTCAGAAGATCCTTGCAATATGAATAATGTGATCTAAAGAGAAGCTCAGCCTTGTGGAACGAAGATAGAAAGGCAAAAAGGCTCAAATTAGCACCAGGAGAAAAGATAGCCATATCCCTAATTCTTTAAAGCAATCAATCCCTTAATAGAGAAAATAGATTTGAAATTTTACCAATGGTAATCTAAAAGAGGCTGCCACTTCTGCTTTGTATTTTTTAAACAGCTTAGCACAGTTTTCTTTCATTGTGGAGGAAAATTGGAAAGGCAAAAATATCAGTTACTATTATTTCAATTGCCACTGAACACAGGGCCCATGTTTAAGCCAGAACAACAGTGACAGGTGGAGAGTGCCATCTTTTGAGTCTGTGTGCTTATGCACAAACAATATAGCACCAGGTGCTGGCCATTCATTGGCCTCTCATATGTTCCTGAATTATTTACCAGGTTTATTACAATGAAATCCCAAGAGAACTAAAAGCCACTGTCTCCCATCAAGGCATTTAAATTCTTGCATAGTCTGGTCAGATTATTTAATGCAAAATTAAGAAGCAAATATAAAAACCTATTTGCATTCTAATTTAGTTGAGATTTTAATTGCTAGAAAGATATTTTTTCTTTTCTTTTTTTTTTTAAAGTTAGACATTTCCTATTGTGCCTTCTAGCATACAGCCATACTGCAAACCACAGGGGGGACTATTACAACATGATGGATTAGAAGAAAATGTATTTTTCCTATATTGCCCTTTTAATCATAGTGGCAACTAAGTACACTTATATTTGAACCATTATTCATTCAATGTTTATATATTATTATATCATTTGGAAGAAGTGTGTATGTGTATATATGGGTGTATGTATATATAAAACCTCATTTTGTCCTCACTATAGTGTTTTGTGATGTAAACACTATTCCTCATTTTCAAATAAGTAAACTGAAAAGCAGAGAAGAGGAAAACCCTGCTCCAAATCTGCAGAGGCAAGAATCCCAGGAGTTTACATTCCAAGGTCAATGTCATCCCAGTATACACTCCACATGGTACAGACACTCTGGACTAATCTCTTCCAAGAAGACACCAATGGGCCTCTTGGGTTTCTTCAGCTTCAGTTCCCAGAGCTGCACTTCTGTGGGCTCCCTAGAGCATGGCATGCCATAGTGCCTCTTTACTAGTAGTTCTCAATTATGCAATTTTGCACCTTTAGGGGACATCTGGCAATTCTGGAGACATTTGTGGTTGTCAAAATTAAGAGAAGGGTGCTATTCACATCTAGTAGGTAGATGCCACGGATGCTGCTAAATATACTATAATTCACAGGATGGTCCGAACAACAAAGAATTATCTGGCCCCAAATGTCAATAGTGCTAAGGTTGAGAAACCCTGGTCAATACTGTACACCCCAGGTGGGCTGACAATCTTAAACTTCAATTATCTTTGAGGGATTCTGTGAATATGATGGGGTTGTCCATCTGAACCTAAAGTCCTGGGGGATGCAACTCTGACTTGGGATAAATTTCTGAGCACATTCTAGAGGTACCCTTGGATAAGCTAAACTCACCCGACGTGGAACTCCGAATGCTAGGCCCCTCTTTAGTCCATGGACATCCAGTGTAGAAACTTTATATACTGTGATATTGGGCTCCTACATAGGACAGGCATTAAACTGCAAACTTGGCACACATTCACAGAGATTCACACAAGAGGAGCTGATGAAACAATGAAGGGCTCAGTCATTGAAAGGAAAGAGTTAAATGGTTTCAAAAAGTGTTCAGAGATTGGGAAAGTGGGTGGGGAGTTATCAGAGAGGGTAATGGTAAGACATCTGACCAAAACATATATACAGAATCGAAGGCACAAAGGGAAGGGTCTTCCAGGCCCCTCCAAAAGCTACCTTCCCCCTGTACCCTCACACCAAAGTCTCTAGGGAGAAACTGTTTATGTCACAGGCAGTAGTAGACCCAAGGCCATGCGTGGTAGTGTTTGCAATTTATTTGACAGAGATTACAGAATCCTTCCCAGTGATTAGGATCAGGAAAACAGACACTATTCCCAAGTGCAAGATGGTCATTTGCAAGTTCACCCCTCTGTATAGGCCCGTATCTTTCTCACAAAATCTCTATTCTTCTATACACTATTTATGACCATTTAAAACCGGTCATACAAATACTGTTTTTTAACAAGTTGTTTTGGTTGTTTTGCAGTTGGTAGAACTTCTGCTTCTGTCTGTGAAGAATTAACTGCTGTGCAAATTGCTTTTTTCTGTGAAGTTGAACACCAGACAAAACACATAACTATTTTCAGACATTGTACAACAGATGCCACACAACCAGGGTTCCTAAGAGTTACTGCCTGAAGGTCGTTTCCAGGTCACAGCACGTGGAGGGAAAACCAATCAGAACCTAGAATTCTACCTGAGGTAAGGGGAATGGATTGGAATTTGAGGATGTTGAGGTGGTTAGAATTTGTGGGGCAGAGTAATGAAGAAGAGTGGGGAGAGCACTTTGGAAATCTGCAGAGGATCCCCCTGAGTCTTTTTCTGAGTACTGATTTGAATATGAGCAGGAAGAAACTACTTGAAGAAAAAACATTGATAGGCAATAGCTGAGTAATTCCTGGAGCTCACACAGGGCTGAGACTACGCTGTGTTTCCATCAGCCAGTGTGGAGAGACCCCATAACACGCAGGACATTGGAGAGAATCCTTAGAAAAGCCACATCTTAGTAGTAAAAATAAATTAACCCTAAACTAGATGTTACTCTGGATATACCCTAAAGGAAAGTCTCAAATGGATCAAAGTGATCTGTAAAAACTCAATTGCATTCCAGAACACAACTCAATGCTCTTAAAAGGAATATAACAAGATCCAGTGTTCAACAATGTAAAATTCAAAATAATCACCAGGCATTCAAAGAAATGAAAAAATATGACCTATAACCATAAAGTTTTAAAAAATAGATAAATAATATCATAGAAATAACAGAAATGATACAACTGTCACACAAGAACCTTAAAACAACTATTATAAATATGCTCTAGGATATAAAGCAAAATATGAACAAAATGAGGAAAAAATTGAAAGATAATCCAAATGGAACTTCTAGAGATAACAACAATATCTGAAATAAAAATATAACAGATCAGACACTGAAAAAAGAAACACTGGTTAACTTAAAAACATAGCAATAGAAATTATCCAAAAATCTGACCTCATTTAAAATTGCTTCACACTCCCTCTGGCTTTTGTAAATGTTCTTTCTCTGATCTGCCTTTTCCTCCATTGTCTTCAACAGCTTGTATTTTTATGTATTTATTTTTTTGAGACAGAGTCTCACTCTGTTGCCCAGGCTGGAGTGCAGTGGTGGGATCTCAGCTCACTGCAACCTCTGCCTCCCAGCTTCAAGTGATTCCCCTGCCTCAGCCTCCCTAGTAGCTGGAATTACAGGCACCTGCCACCATACCCAGCTAATTTTTATATTTTTAGTAGAGACCAGGTTTCACCATGTTGGCCAGGTTGGTCTCAAACTCCTGACCTCAAGTGATTCGCCTGTCGTGGCCTCCCAAAGTGCTGGGATTACAGGTATGAGTCACCATGCCCAGCCTGTCCTCAACACTTTTTAATGTGTTATTTATTTATGTATTGGTGTCCACTGTTTATTGTTTGACTTCCCCCATTAGAACACAAATTCTATGAAAGTAAGGATCTTAATTTTGTATACCAGTGTATTTCCAGGTGCATAAAGGGAAAAATGATTGATAAGAATGATATATGGCAGAGGAACAAGATGGCAAAATAGAAGTCTCCACTGATCATTCCTTCTGCAAGGACACCAAGTTAACAGCTATCTACACAGAAAAAAATACCTTCATAAGAACCAGAAATCAGAGCAGAAAGGAAAACTGGACCAAACTCAGCTGACATGTACAAATGGAAGGAGGATTTAAAACAGCCCTAGCCAGAGAGGAATCATCAATCCCAGTGGTCTAAACTTGAGTGCCTGCAAATCTCACCAGGGAGGGCCAGAGTGTTCTTTGTTTCCAAGTAAACTTTAAAAGCAGTCTAGGCCATAAGGACTGCAACTCTTAGGTGAGTCCTAGTGCTGAACAGCAGAGACCCAGCTGGGAGGCAGAGGTTGCAGTGAGCTGAGATCCCACCACTGCACTCCAGCCTGGGCAACAGAGTGAGACTCTGTCTCAAAACAGCAGAACCCAGAGACAGCAGATTGGGAGTGCATGCAACCTACTGAGACACCAGCTGGGGCAGTCAAGAGAGTACTGGCATCACCCCTCCCCTTACCCCAGGCTACACAGCTTACAGCTCCAAAAGAGACCCCTTCCTTCCACTTGAGAATAGGAGAGGGAGAAGTAGGGGAGAACTCTGTCTTGCATCTAGGATACCAGCTAAGCCACAGCAGGATAGGGTACTGGTCAGAGTCATGAGGCCCCCATTCTAGGCCCTAGCAACCCGGTGACATATCTAGATACACCCTGGGCCAGAGGGAACCCACTGCATTGAAGGAAAGGACCCAGCCCTGCCAGCATTTATCACCTGCTAAGTGAAGAGCCCTTGGGCCCTGAATAACCAGCAGCAATAACCAGGGACTATGTTGAGGGCCTTGGGTGAGCTTCTGAGACTTGCTGGCTTCAGGTGGGACTCAGTACATTACCAGCTATGGTGGCTGCAGGACAAAACTCCTTCTGCTTGACAAAAGCAGAAGGAAATGTCAAAGGGACTTTGTCTTACACTTTAGGTACCAGCACAAATACAGGAGATTAGAATACCAAGAGGGCTCTTGGAGCCCCTGATTATAGGACTTGACCTTTGGGCAGCATTTCTGGACCTTCCCTCGGCCAGAGGGGAGCCCACTGTCCTGAAGGGTGAGTCTCAGGCTAGGTAGCATTCGGGACAAGCTGATTTAAGGGACTTTGGGCCTTAAGGGAACATCAGCAGTAGTCTGGCAGTCCTCCTCATGGCCTGGGTTGGCAGTGGCTACAGGATGAGGTTCCTCTGCCTTTGGAAAGGGGAGGGAAGAGTGGGAAGGACTGTGTCTTGTGGTCTGAGGGCCAGCTCAGCCACAATATGACAGAACACCAGGTAGACTTCTAAGGTTTTGGACTCTAGTCCTTGACTCCTGGACCTACCTGGGGCATGGGGGAAGGACAAAGCCTTTCCTCTAAAATCTGGAACACAACAAGGATATCCACTGCCATCACTGTTATTCAACATACTACTGGAAGTCCTAGCTAGAGCAATTGGATAAGATAAAGATATAAAAAGCATCCAAATTGGAAAGGAATAACTCAAATTATCATTGTTTGCAGACAATATGATCTTATATTTGGAAAAACCTAGACTCTATAAGAAAACAATTAGAACTGATAAATTCAATAAAACTGCATGGTACAAAATCAACATACATTTACCCAAATAAATATGAATCATTCTATTATAAAGACACATGCACATGTATGTTCATTGCAGCACTATTCACAATAACAAAGACATAGAATCAACCTAAATGCCCATGAACGGTAGACTGGATAAAGATAAAAAAATAAAGTTCTTGTGACACACAAGAACTTTACAATGCAATCACAAGTATCCATAGGATAGACCAAGCAGTGGAAAGAATCTCAGAGCTTGGACACTATTTTTCTGCATATAGACAGGCAGACAAGAATACAGAAAAAAAGAAAAAGAAAAGGAATGAACAAAACCTCAGAGAAATAAGAGATTATGTAAAGAGACCAAACCTATTACCTGACTGGGGTACCTGAAAGAGAGGGCAGAATGGAACCAAGTTGGAAAACATACATCAGGATAGCATCCAGGAGAACTTCTCCAACCTAGCAAGATGGACCAAAATTCAAATTCAGGAAATGCAGAGAACCCCAGTAAGATACTCCACAAGAAGATCCCTCCAAGACACATAATCATCAGATTCTCCAAGGTGAAAATGAAAAAAAAAAAAAAAAATGCTAAAGGTAGCCAATGAGAAAGTCCAGGTTACCTATAAAGAGAAGCCCAATAGAAAACAGTGGACCCCTCAGCAGAAACCCTACAAGCCAGAAGAGACTGGAAATCAATATTCAACATTCTTAAAGAAAAGTATTTCCAATCCAGAATTTCATATCTGGCCAAACTAAGCTTCATAAGTGAAGGAGAAATAAGATCCCTTTCAGACAAGCAAATGCTGAGGGAATGTGTCACAACCAGGCTGCCCTACAAGCACTCCTGAAGGAAGCACTAAATATGGAAAGGAAAACCTGTTACCAGTTAATAGAAGAACATACTAAAGTACACAGACCAGCGACACTATGAAGGAACCACAAAAACAAGTCAGCAAAATAACCAGCTAGCATCATGATGACAGGATCAAATTCATACATAACAATACTAACCTTAAATATAAATGGGCTAAATGCCCCCAATTAAAAGACACAGAATGGCAAGCTGGATAAACAGCCAAGGCCCATCAGTATGCTGTCTTCAAGAGACCCATCTCAAGTGCAAAGACACACACAGGCTCAAAATAAGGGAATGGAGAAAAGTTTACGAAGTAAAGGGAAAACAGAAGAAAGCAAGGGTTGCAGTCCTAGTTTCTGACAAAACAGACTTTAAACCAACAAAGATTAAAAAAAGAAAGACAAAGAAGGGCATTCCATAATGGTAAAGGGCTCAATTCAACAAGCAGAGCTAACTATCCTAAATATATATGCACCTAATACAGGAGCACCCAGATTCATAAAGCAAGTTCTTAGAGATCTACAAAGAGACTTAGACTCCCATACAATAATAGTGAAATACTTTGACACTCCACTGAAAATATTAGACAAATCATTCAGACAGAAAATTAACAAAGATATTCAGGATCTGAACTAAGCTCTGGATTAAGAGGACCTGATAGATATCTACAGAACTCTCCACCCCAAAACAACAGAATATACATTCTTCTCATCACCACATGGCACTTTCTCAGCAAAAGCAAAAGAATTGAAATCATAACAGTCTTTCGGACCACAGCACAATCAAATTAGAACTCAAGATTAAGAAATTCACTCAAAACCACACAACTACATGGAAACTGAACAATCTGTTCGCAAATGACTCCTGGGTAAATAACAAAATTAAGGCAGAAATCAAGAAGTTCCTTGAAACTAATGACAACAAAGAGACAACATACCAGAATCTCTGGGGTGCAGCTGAAGCAGTGTTAAGAGGAAAATTTACAGCACTAAATGCCCACATCAAAAAGCTAGAAAGATCTCAAGTTAACAACCTAATATCACAACTAAAAGAATGACAGAACCAACAGCAAACGAATTTCAAAGCTAGAAGAAGACAAGAAATAACCAAAATCAGATCAGAGCTGAAATGAAGATATAGACATAAAAAACCTTTCAAAAAAATCAATGAATCCAGGAGCTGTTTTTCTAAAAAAAAAAAAAAAATTAATAGAATAGATAGGCAACTAATTAGACTAATAAAGAAGAAAAGAGAGAAGAATCAAACAGACACAATCAGAAATGTTAAGTAGGATATCATCACTGACCCCACAGAAATACAAACAACTATCAGAGAATACTATAAACACCTGTATGCTAGAGAATCTAGAAGAAATGGATGAATTCCTGGACACATACACCTTCTCAAGACTGAAGCAGGAAGAAATTGAATCCCTGAATATACCAATAAAAAGTTCTGAAATTGAGGCAGTAACAAATAGCCTACCAACCAAAAAAAGCCCAGGATCAGACAGATTCACACCAGTACAAAGAAAAGCTGGTACCATTTCTACTGAAACTTTCCCAAAAAATTGAAAAGGAAGGACTTCTCCCTAACTCATTCTTGAGGCCGCTATCATCCTCATAACAAACCTGGCAGAGATACAACAACAATAAAAGAAAACTTCAGGCCAATATCTTTGATGAACATTGAGGCAAAAATCCTCAATAAAATACTAGCAAACCAGACCAGGCGTGGTGGCTCAAGCCTGTAATCCCAGCACTTTGGGAGGCCGAGGCGGGCAGATCACGAGGTCAGGAGATCGAGACCATCCTGGCTAACACGGTGAAACCCCGTCTCTACTAAAAATACAAAAAAATTAGCCAGGCACGGTGGCAGGCGCCTGTAGTCCCAGCTGCTCGGAGGCTGAGCCGGGAGAATGGCCTGAACCCGGGAGGCGGAGCTTGCAATGAGCCGAGATGGTGCCACTGCACTCCATCCTGGGGACACAGCGAGACTCCGTCTCAAATCATGAATGAACTCCCATTCATAATTGCTACAAAAAGAATAAAATACCTAGGAATTGAGCTAATAAGGGAAGTGAAGGACCTCTTCAAAGAGAACTACAAACCACTGCTCAAAGAAACCAGAGAAGACACAAACAAATGGAAAAACATTTCATCCTCATGGATAGGAAGAATCAATATTGTGAAAATGGCCATATTGCCCAAAGTAATTTATAGATTCAATGCTATTCCCATTAAACTACCATTAACATTCTTCACAGAATTAGAAGAAAATCACTTTAAAATTCATATGGAACCAAAAAAGAGCCCAAATAGCCAAGGCAATATTAAGCAAAAAGAACAAAGCTTGGGGCATCACACTACCCAACTTCAAACTATAGTACAAGGCTACAGTAACCCAAACAGCATGGTAGTTGTACAAAAGCAGACACATAAACCAATGAAACAAAATAGAGAGCTCAGAAATAAGACCGCATAACTACTGCCATCTGACTGTTGACAAGCTTGACAAAAACAAGCAATAGGGAAAGGATTCTCTAATAAATGGCACTGGGGGAACTGGCTAGCCTATGCAGAAAATTGACACTGGACCCCTTCCTTACACCATATACAAAAATTAACTGAAGATGGATTAAAGACTTAAATGTAAAACCCAAAGCGATAAAAAAATAAAACTCCAGAAGAAAATCTAGGCAAAACCATTCAGGACATAAGCACAGGCAAAGATTTCATGACAAAAATGCCAAAAGTGATTGCAATGAAAGCAAAAATGACAAATGGAATCTAATTAAACTTAAGAGCTTCTGCGCAGCAAAAGAAACTATTATTAGAGCAAACAGACAACCTAAAGAGTGGGAGAAAAATTTCTGCAATCTATCTGTCTGACAAACGTTTAATAACCAGAGTCTACAAGAAACTTAAACCAATTTACAAGAAAAACAAACAACACCATTAAAAAGCGGGCAAAGGGCATGAACAGACACTTCTCAAAAGAAGATATACATTTGGCCAACAAACATATGAAATAAAGCTCAACGTCACTGATCATTAGAGAAATGCAAATCAAAACCACAATGAGATACCATCTCATGCCAGTCAGAATGGCTACTATTAAAAAGTCAAAAAACAACAGAAGCTGCCAATGTTGTGGAGAAAAAGGAACTATTGGTGTGAGTGTGAATTAGTTCAATCATTGTGGAAGATAGTGTGGCAATTCCTCAAAGATCTAGAAGCAGAAATACCATTTGACCCAGCAATCCCATTACTGGGTCTATATCCAAAGGAATATAAATCATTCTGTTATAAAGATACATGCACATATATGTTCACTGCAGCACTACTCACAATAGCAAAGACATGGAATCAACCTAAATGCCCATCAATGATATACTGGATAAATAAAATGTGGTACATATACACCATGGAATACTATGCAGCCATAAAAAGGAACAAGATCATGTCCTTTGCAGGGACATGAATGGAGCTGGAAGCCATTATCCTCAGCAAACTAATGCAGGAACAGAAATGCAAACACTTCATGTTCTCACTTATAAGTAGGAGCTGAATGATGAGAACATATGGACACATGTTGGGGGGAAACAACATACACTGGAGCTTGTCAGAGGGGGTGTGGTGAGGGAGGGAGAGCATCAGGAAGAATAGCTAATTCATGCTGGCCTTAATGCCTAGGTGATTTGATGATCTGTGCAGTAAACTACCATGGCACACATTTACCTATGTAACAAACTTGCACATCTTGCAGATGTATTCTTGAACTTAAACTAAAAGTTGAAGAAAAAAAAGAAAATATGGTACATATACATCATGGAATACTATGCAGCCACAAAAAGAATGAGATTATATCCTTTGCAGGAACATAGATGGAGATGGAGGTCATTATCCTCAGCAAAGTAACGCAGGAACAGAAAACCAAATACTGCATGTTCTCACTTACAAGTGGGAGCTAAACGATTAGAACACATGGACACATAGAGATGAACAACAGACACTGGAGCCTACTGAGGGTGAAGAGTGGGAAGAGGGAGAGGATCAGAAAAAACAACTAATGGGTACTAGCTTAGTACCTGGGTGATGAAATAATCTGTACAACAAACCCCATGACATGAGTTTATCTATATAACAAACCTGTACTTATACACCTGAACTTAAAATAAAAGTTTATAAAAAATCAGCAGCATTTCTATATGCCAACAGTGAACTATGTGAAAAAGAAATAAAAATGTAATCACATTTACAATAGCCACATATAAAATTAAATATCTAGGAATTAACCTGACCAAAGAAGTGAAAGATCTGTATAATGAAAACTATAAAACACAGATTACAAAAATTGAAGAAGACACCAAAAATGGAAAAATATCCCATATTCATTGATTAGAAGAATCAATGTTGTTAAAATGTCCATACTACCCAAAGCAATCTACAGATTCAATGCAATCCCTATCAAAATACCAATGACATTCTTCACAGAAATAGAAAACACAACCTAAAATTTATGTGGAACCACAAAAGACCCAGGATAGTTAAAGCTATCCTGAGTGAAAAGAACAAAACTGGAGGAATCACATTACCTGACTTCAAATTATGCTACAGAACTATTGTAACTGAAACAGGATGGTACTGGCATAAAAACAGACTCAGACCAATCGAACAGAGTAGAGAACCCAGAAACTACAGTGAACTCATTTTTGGCAAAGGTGCCAAGAACATTCACTGGGCTAAAGAGGGTCTCTTCAATAAATGGTGCTGGGAAAACTGGATATCCACATGCGTAAGAATGAAACTGGACACCCATCTCTCACCATATACAAAAATCCAAACAAAATGGATTAAAGACATAAATCTAAGACCTCAAACTATCAAAATACTACATAAAACATCGAAGAAAGTCTCTAGGACATTGGTCTGGGCAAACATTTCTTGAGCAATACGCCACAAGCACAGGCGACCAAAGCAAAAATGGAAAAATAGGATCACATCAAGTTACAAAGCCTCTGTACATCAAAAGATACAATCAACGAAGTCAAGAGACAACTCACAGAATGAGAAAAAATATTTGCCAACTACCCATCTGACAAAGGATTAATCACCAGAATATATAAAGAGCTCAAACAACTCTATAGGAAAAAATTTAATAATCCGATTTAAAAAATGGGCAAAAGAGCTAACAAATTTTTCCAACAAAGACAGACAAATGGCAAACAGGTATATGAATAGAAGCTCAACGTCATTTATCATTAGAGAAATGCAGATGAAAACTAAAATAAGATATCTTTTCGCCCCAGTTAAAATGGCTTATATCCAAACGACAGGCAATAACAAATGCTGGTAAGGATGTGGAGAAAAAGGGACCTTTGTACACTGTTGGTGGGAATATACATTAGTGCAACCATTATGGAGAACAGTTTGGAGGTTCCTCAAAAAACTAAAAATAGAGCTACCGTATGATCTGGCAATCCCATTGCTGGGTGTATACTCAAAAGAAAGAAAAGCAGTATATTAAAGAGATGTCTGCACTCCTGTGTTTGTTGCAGCATTATTTATTATAGCTAAGATTTGGAAGCAACCTAAATGTCCATCAACAGATGAATGAATAAAGAAAATGTGGTACATCTACACAATGATGTACTATTCATCCATATATAAGAATTAGGTCCAGTAATTAGCAACAACATGGATGGCACTGGAGATCATTATGTTAAGTGAAATAAGCCAGGCACAGAAAGACAAACATCACATCTTCTCATTTATTTGTGGGATCTAAAAATCAAAACAAGTGAACTCATGAACAGAATACAGAAGGATGGTTACCATAGGCTGGAAAGGGAGTGGGAGGTGGGGGGAGAAGTGGGTATGGTTAAAGTGTATAAAAAATTAGTTACAATGAATAAGACTTACTATTTGACAGTACAACAGGGTGACTATAGTCAATAACAACGTAATTGTACATTTTAAAATGAAGAGTATAAGTAGATTGTTTTTACACATGATCTTATCCCAAAAGGCTGAGAAGCGATAAGAGTGTAAGTGGATTGTTTTTAATTCAAAGAATAAATGCTTGAGGGAATAGATACCCCACTCTCCCTCATGTGCTTATTTTACATTGTATGCCTATATCAAAACATCTCATGTACCCCTAAATATATTCACCTATTTACTCACATAAATTAAAAATAAAAAAGAATGAACATGGTCTCAATGACCTACAGAATAGCAAGCTGTCTAACATACATGTAATTGCTGTTTGAGGGGGAAAAAGTGAGGAGAGAGGAGTAGAAAAAATATTTGAAAATAATGAGCAGAATTTTCGCATTTGATGAAAAGTATAAACCTACTTTTTATACTTTTGTATAAAAGTATAAACCTACTTTTGATCCAGGCTCAACCAATCCCAAGCAGAACAAACACTAAATAACAAAAACAAAACAAGGCACAGAAATTGCTAAAAACCAGCAATAAAGATAAAATTTTAGAAGCAGCAGTCAGATTATGTACAGAGGAACAAGAGTAAGACTTACAACTGATTTTTCATAAAAAATAATGAAAGCCAGAAGAGAATGGAATGGCATCTCTAGAGCACTGGAAAAAAAAATTCAGCCCAGAATACAATACCCACTGAAAATTTATTTCAGAAATGGAGTTAAAATAAAGTCATTTTCAGACAAAGAAAATCTGAGAGACATGCACTATAAAAAAAATGTTAGAGTTAGTTCTTCAGGCAGAAGTAAAATGATACCAGATACAAATTTGGATCTATACAAAGGAATAAAGAGTGCTGGAAATGATAAATGTGTGAGTAAATATAAAAAATTATTTTTGTTATTTTGTAAGGCTATGCTCATAAGCATGTACTTATTGGAAAAATACACATATACTGAATTCTTTAAACCCATATCACCTACATTCTTTCATTTTTCAAATACAGTTGCCCTAGTTCATATTCTCATTGCCAGTTGAGTTGGAGCCTGCATTACCAGAAAAAAAATAAATAATGAGAGTTCCAGGGCTACGGGGTGATGGGAGGAATGTATAAGAGGGTGATATATATACATTAATGGAAACCCCCACAGTTACACCTTTGCTTTCTCCCCAAAATGTTCTTGCTGCTGATATTCATTCATTTAACTTTTTTCTTTTTGAGCACCAACAATATGAAAGGAGCTGTTTTAGGCACCTAGAATACAATGGTAAACAAAATAAAGATCCCTACTTTTATAGAATCTGTGTTCTAATGGGGGAAGGCAAACAACACCAATACATACATAAATTAAATAATATACTAAAAAATTTTTGAGGACAGTGGTGGAAATGGTAGATCAGACAAAGAGCATTTGCAAAAGCCAGAGGAGATATGAAATGATTTTAAATGAAGGTGTCCTAAAAAATAAAAAAAAAAACCCTAAAAAATTAAAGGCTGATTCTACAGTGAAAATGATTGCAGCTTTCCAGATTAATATCTCTTTTGTTAATGCAGAGAACAACAGTGGTGGCACTGATGATAAAAGACTGACTCTAATGGGAGTCAACTAATGATTATCAACTAAGTGGACTAAATTTGGAGAGGATTTGCTTCTTCCCTCTTCTTCAGTAATTTCTCACATTTCTGGTAACCTTCATGATGTATTTAGAGCTCTCTAGGCTTCAATCCATCTTCCACAGAACCTTCCCATACACATCTCATTTGCTCTAATCTCACTTGATTTTCATATTTCAGTGATTCCTGAGAGTTTTCCTTTGTTGTCTTCATATGCAGTTGTGTTTAAATTATTTTTAATTCCTAGAAATTATTTTTAAAATTTTTTATTGTTTGTTTTTCTTTAGAGATATGGTCTCACTCTGTTGCCCAGGCTGAAGTGCAGTGATGATGACAGCTCACTGTAATCTTGAACTCTGGCCTGCTACCTTTTGTGTAAGAAAGGACATAGGATACGTATATGTCATTGGCTTATTTTCAAAAAGTAATGGAGGCTGGGGACAGTGGCTCACGCCTGTAATCCCAGCACTTTGGGAAGCCAAGGCAGGTAGATCACTTGAGGTCAAGAGTTTGCGACAAGCCTGATCAACATAGTGAAACCCTTGTCTCTGCTAAAAATACAAATATTAGCCGGGTATGGTGGGTGAGTGTCTGTAGTCCCAGCTACTCAGGAGGCCGAGGCAGGAGAATTGCTTGAACTTGGGAGGTGGAGGTTACAGTGAGCCGAGATTACACCATTGCACTCCCGCCTGTGTGACAGAACGAGACTCCTGTCTCCAAAAAAAAAAAAAGGAACGGAAAAATAAAAGCATTATCTATAAGGGGAGTAAAATAATAAGGGGGAGGGGACAGGGAGGCAAAATAGACCACTCAATGTTCATAGATTTGACTCTGAAACCATGAAAATATTTTACATAATTTAAAAACAAAATTAAATCAAAAGAAGAAACCATCTTTAAAAATTGAAGACAACTTGAAATAAAATAATTGTATATGAAGTTGATGGCATAACCACATAGAGAATAATTATTTTAAGTAACAGTAACTTGATTAAACACCCTAAGGACAAAAAATACTCATAAAGAAATCTTAAGCTCCATTAGGTGGGTATTTTTCCTGTTTTATAGATAGATAGATAGAAACATACATACCTACATATACAGACATACACACATATATGTACCTATTAGGATAAAGGAAATAATTATGTTAATGTTATTGAAAACAAAGATTTCAAAGTAAGAGAAAAGGCATACACATATAAAAGAAGTTGTGTGAAAACCCTTTAATCTTTAAATTAAAAATAACAATATGAACTCAGGATTTATTTTTCTTTCTAGAACACTCTTATTTCCTAATCTGTTAACTGAGTCTTGTAAGTAATGACAACCCAGTAACAATAAACACTTCAAGTGCCCAGACTGTGTTCTATAAAACCACTTTTCACTGAAAAAAAAATCAAGTTTCATTAACAAAATGGTCAATTTGCGTTATGGAGCAAGAAATCAAGAAATATATGACATGAGCCTGGAACATCTCATCATACTAGGAAAAAAAAAGTATCAAAAACTTCAGAATCATGTCGAAAGGACACAAGTCAACGGGCTCCTACTGACCCACAATGGGATAATTTGAGCATCAAGAAGAATAATTACTGCAACACACTGAAACATATACAGCACAAAGTAAGGACTCAATGAATGCTTACTGAATAAATGAATTTATCATCATGGTTATTAACAGGATATTGTTGAGGGTGTGGTCTACAACACTGACTTAGTGGCTCCTTCATGAGGACCCACAGTATAAATTTCTCTTCTTCTCGAACACAGAGAAATACAAATACATTTTTATGTCATGGAATAAATACTATTATGTTTATCTTTTTGGGGCCACTGGAAAACTCGGAATCAAATTTGTGGCCCATTTATAGCAACTATGCAGTTTAAGGTATCTGTGGCTCATTTTAGTATACTACGACTATTTTTCTTTTTCCTGATTTCCTTATCTCTGCATCTTTCATTTCACTACATGTTTTAAGCAGGAGAACGGACAACTGGAATAATAGGGATGTTTCTACCCAATATGAACAAATAGATACATTACTTGAAGTATTTCAGCCTCAGGTTATCCACTAAGAGAAATAAAAGAGACCTACATGCAAATTCATGCAAAAATGCATATATTCAAACCAACAACAAGGATAGCATTGTATGAGATGTTCACTACGATTCCTTCTGACTCTCCTTTTACTACCTGAGTGTAGGTAGCAGATTTGTGAATAATTATAAATAGCAGGAAGTGTAAAATGCATTTTTAATTGTCTTTGAATGCATTGTGTTGTTCTGGTAGCAGATTTACAAACATTTTGAATACGGGTCACATATACTAACAGTAAAATTCACTTCTATTCTCTGAGCATACACTGCTCCTTGTGGAGGCACTGGGCAGACGTAGGCAGAGCCTGTGTCTACATCCTTCTGCCACAAACATCCTCAACACAGAAGATAGTTCACAGATGCAAATACTTTCTTTTTTTTATTTGAGATGGAGTTTCACTCTTGTCGCCCAGGCTGGAGTACAATGGCACAATCTCAGCTCACTGCAACCTCCACCTCCTGGGTTCAAGCAATTCTCCTTCCTCAGCTTCCTAAGTAGCTGGAATTACAGGCACCCACCACCATGCCCAACTAATTTTTGTATTTTTAGTAGAGAGAGAGTTTCTTCATTTTGGCCACAATGGTCTCGAACCCCTGACCTCAGATGATCCACCTGCCTCAGCCTCCCAAAGTGCTGGGATTACAGGCGTAAGCCACTGTGCCCTGCCTCTTTCTTTCTTTCTTTCTTTCTTTCTTTCTTTTATTTTTTCAATTGAGACAGGGTCTCTCTCTGTCACCCAGGCTGGAATGCAGTGACATGATCTCAGCTCACTGCCACCTCCGCCTCCTGGGCTCAAGTGATCCTCCCATTTCAGCCTCCTGAGTAGCTGGGACCACAGGCACACACCACCACACCTGACTTTTTTTGTGTGTGTCTGTGTGTGTGTGTTTTTAGTAAAGACAGGGTTTCACCATGTTGGGCAGGCTGGTCCCAAACTCCTGAGCTCAAGCGATCTGCCCGCTTTGGCCTCCCAAAGTACTGGGATTACAGGCAAGAGCCACTGCACCCTCAACAATTGTAAAGACTTTCTAAGAGGGCATGAGCATGAGACTAAGGTGGGAACGTGTTGACTATATACGAATAGATTGTTGAGTTAGGGAAAGATGAAGAATCACAGAATGTTGGAGATGGAAAATGACCTTAAGATACCATGAAGTCCATCTCATTTTGTAAGTGCCCTACAAGGTTAAGTGAGGGGCTCAGGATCACATAATGAGTATAGAAAGAGAATCTAGGTCTTCCAAGTTCAGCGCTCTTTCCATACTGCTCTAAAGGACCTTTAAAGGAAGAGGTATGGTTGGCCTTTAACACATTTGGGACAGCTGTGGTAAAGGCCTGCACATGGGGGAAAGAAGAGAAAGACTGTGTGTGCAGGGAGGGTGCTGGGTGGACATAGGAACAGGGAGAAAGGCAGGTTTGATTTGAATCCACAGAGTGGGTCTGGGACCAGTGGAGGCAATCCGAGCAGGCAGGGTCATGGGGTAACAATTTAGGACTGTGGTTAGAAGTTTGTGCAGGCCCAAGAAAGAAAAGGAGCACAGCAGAAGGGAAAAGAATATTCTCTTAGGAGTGTGTAAATGTTGGAACTTGCACGCTTTTGCCCCAACACTGTAAAGTGGACTCAATTAATTTGCTTCTCAAACACTCAGACTGCCTTATGAAAGAGGGAAAGATGGTTTTTAAAATTCCCTTTTAAAGCCTTTAAGTGCCTCTGATTTTCTACATACTTTTCTGGTTTCTGAGTAATCATCCCAAGGACCCTGGAGCAGGGTTGTGCAGAGAATCCTGACATACCAGAGGGAAGAGCAGGGGAAGGAGTGGTAGCTGTTCCAGACACATCCTCCTTAGGGGATTTGACAAGCAGAATGGAACTGCTGGGTGGCCCTTGGCAGGCGTGGAAGGTAAGCAGGGTGGGGTGCAGTGGAGCAGACCTGACTCACTCCTTCAGTCTAGTATGGATCTGAGAGTGAACAAAGCTTTCACGTCCATGGGATCTGGGTGAGTTACTGGACTACATCACCACTCCCTCCTATTCTCTGTGTTTCAAACTGTCTCATCTCCTACCCTTCCCAGCCAACAGTTAGTGATCTTTCCACAATCTGGAGAACATTTATGCTCAACATTATAGAACACTATATTTAACCTTTTAGTTCCACATTACTTATAAAGCTTTTCTTCTACTAAACCTGATTTATCCCTTTGCTATACAGCATTTATACTTTTCTGGCTGCTTGGTGGAATTACAGGTGAGCCAGACTGGCTCTTGCTTTGGGTTCCCCACAGGATCTAGAAAATAGTGTCATAAACAGTAGGTCAATTGAATGCAGGGCACACACCAAAAACCCTGGACCAATTCATCCCTCCATCCTAGTGTTATAGGAATTACTAAGAAATTCTTTTAGGCAGACAGAGAGGAAAAGGGGTCCTTGGGAGTTTTTATTTCTTTTAAAGCAGCTCCAGAAACGTTTCTTGTCTAGCAGGAAAGCCCCGGCTCTGAGCCAGGCCAGCAAGCTTTGATATGCAAATACCAGCCATTAGAAACTGGGTCCATCCAAACATGGCTTTTCCCGCCATCTTCTTGCCCTTGCCCCTACATGTGCCTGGCAACACGGCCGCCCCTACATGTCCCCATGTGTGTAAAACATAATGGCGCCCTGCATTTGCATATTAAAAGGCTAGGGTGGGAGGGTCAGTTTTTTCATAGGCTGCATGAATGACACGACTGGTCAAACCAATCCCCTGAGCCCTGTGCAGATCAGACACCACCTCCTCCAGCATCTTCATATAAGCACCCACTTTTCTGCCGCACACGGGGTTTTCTCTTTGTTTGAATCCCCCCACTTCTCTCCTCATACTGGGAAGCTGTTTTCTTCTTCCTTCCTGCTTTCCTGCCTATTAAACTTTTCCCTCCCTAAAACCACTCCACGTGTGTCCATGTCATTTTATCCAAACTGGCATGAGACCAAGAACCCCGGTGTTCCTCCTGTCATCGGAGCCGCATCACTAGTACCATATCACTAGTACAATACTTAAGAGTTTGGCTTTGCTTCACATATCCTAGGATCATTTAATGTAATAAGCAGCAGTGCAACAGATAAAGCCTAGGCTGAATTTAAGTCCCAGTTCCACAATTTTCTATCTGTGATGCCTTAGGTTAGTCACTTCTCCAGTTCTTAGCTGCTTGCTCAATTAAACACAGATAATACTATCTACACCTCAGAGGTTTTGTTGATGCTTAAATCATAGGATGTATAGGATGTGTGCAAAAGTAACACATCCTAGATCTACATACTAGATCTTCAGTAAACATTGGCTTCTTTCCTTTTCACAAAATTTAAAAAGGTCATTTGATATACAGAAAACTTGGGGCACATAAAACCAAGATTATCTTGTTTCTCTAAATTTCCTAACATAATTCCAAGTTCTGAATAATTAATATTTCTAAAATGAAGAGCAACAAATTTTATACTGTATTTAACATCAGATTTTGTAAGAATAATGAATCCTCAGATCCCTGAGGGCAGAGAACATGTTCATTAATTCAATAAATGTTAATGGATAACTGTGCCTCATTGTGTTAAGAGGTAGGGATGCAGCAGGCAGCAAGTCAACATGGCACCTAGCATAGTGCCTGGCACATAGTAGGTGATCAATCCATGTTTGATGATATCAACCAAGTGATGTTTAGAAAACATTTTATAGTGTAGGAGTCCTTGGAACAATCCTCAGCACTGTCTAGATACTCATGACTCAGGAGAAGCAGAAGGGTTGACACATGAAGGTAGAGGGAGGGCTGGAATATCCTCCCTGGCTACTGTGGGAGCGCTTCCTGCTTTTAGAGACCTGCCCTGATGCATTTTCTGACTCTCAGGTACAAGCTGGTACACCTACATGAACTGAGTCACTAATGCCTTATATTTGGATCCCAGAGACCTGTTAATATTCTATACTATTCTAGGGGCTGGGGTTTGGGAACTTTTTAAAAAAGCACCATACAAAAGCCTTCACCAACTTCCCAGAGTTGCACTGTTACCTAAAAGCACTTAGGTACTATTATGCAAATTACACATGCATGATTTCCATAAAAACCAGTCGCAAATGTCAATTAGTGCTCATTAATATGCAATAAAATTCTCATTTGAAAACTATTAAGAGGCAAGAATGAATTCCACTTGGCTGCCCTCCTTTAATGAGAACCACTGAGAAGTACCCTGTGCTATTTCTCATCAGCAAAACAGTAAGGTGTAACAACAAATCAAGCTTCAGGCAACAGCAGGAGTAGACAGAATAAACACTTGAAGGTTTCAGAGACTGGTTTTGGACAGTTCAAGTTTTATGCTGCTACAGCTGAGATCCCTACCGCTGGGTACTGAGAATATAGGCTGAGTGAATTCATTAAGTTACTTTGCAAACAAAGCATGGTGATACTGAGCACTCTGTTAAAGGATGTTTGTGAGGGTGCCACAAGGCTGGAAGAGGGTAATGAAACCTCATTCCTGAGGGTCAGTCTGTTTAAGAGACTGTGTTATAGGTCTCAAAGGAGGCCAAAAGCCAAGTCCCTTGGAATTACTGGGCTCATCCCTAAAAAGCCTCCTGGTAAGAATTTTTGTGAGTGAACTCACATGCTGTGTCTCTAAATTCCAATTTCAGCTGGACACTGGATTACTCTAAACTGTTGTTTGGTGTTGCTGTGCAACCCAAGACACTTGTGTGAGGGTGACTTGGGCTTTTTGAGGCTTTACAATTTTTCCGTAAAGATGGAAAACAGAAGCTGTCAACATTAAACTGGTCTTTCTGCAGATACTTGCTTAACAAACTGTTCTAAACCTGGCTTGGGAGCAGGGGCGGAGAATAGGATTTTCTAATTATTGTCTAACCCAGTGGTTATCAAACTTTAGTGCACACCAGAATCATCTGGAAAGCTCCTTAGAAAACACTGCTGGTCCCATCTCCAATTTGTAATTCAGTAGGTATGGCCTGGGGCCGGAGAATTTGTATTTCTAACAAGTTCCTAGGTGATGCTGATACTGCTGCTGATCTGGGAATCATACTATGAGAAACCCAGTTCAAGATAAGAAATACAAGGCTTTTATCCGAATTTGAACCAAACCCTTGGGATAACTTTTGATATGTTACTCCAGGCTACTTTGATGACTCATGCACACATATATAGATCAAGTCATTTGAATTATTCTCTAGAAATTAGTTTCAGGGAAGTATTATTGAGAAATTAGACACAGCATGGCAGTCGATTCTTTCATTCTTCAAGCCATGATTCTTAAATAGTTTTTGGTCATGATAGACTGATGAAAGCTACGGACTCTCTCCTGAAAAACCATATACAAACATGTAATATCTTACATACAATATTTGGGGAAATTATAGGCCACCCACCAACCCTCCTGCAAAGCCCAATCACCCCAAATAAAGAGCCACATTTCAAACTAAACTCAGCTGAAGTCAAGGATAAAAGAATGTTTTAGGCCAGGCACGGTTGCTCATGCCTGTAATCCCAACACTTTGGGAGGCCAAGGTAGATGGATCACCTGAGGTCAGGAGTTCAAGACGAGCCTGGCCAACATGGTGAAACCCGTCTCTACTAAAAATACAAAAACTTAGCCGGGTGTACTGGTCCTCGCCTGTAATCTCAGCTACTAGGGAGGCTAAGGCAGGAGAATCACTCAAACCCAGGAGGCAGAGGTTGCAGTGAGTCTAGGTCTTGCTACTGCACTCTAGCCTGGGTGACAAAGCAAGACTTGTCTCAAAAAA
>NW_016803631.1:1990637-1995003 GCF_001698545.2 Rhinopithecus bieti | reverse complement strand
CACCAATTAAAATATTTAATAATCATTTTGAATATGTTTATTATTTATCTAGTTTCACAATCTTTGTGTTTAAATTGGAGTAATCTATACTTGAAGTAATTACACAAATAAGTTAAAAATCTAGGCCGGGCACAGTGGCTCATGCCTGTGATCCCAACACTTTGGGAGGCTGAGGTGGGTGGATCACCTGAGGCCAGGAGTTCAAGACTAGCCTGGTCCAACATGGTGAAATCCTGTCTCTACTAAAAATACAAAAATTAGCCGAGCGTGGTGGTGGGCACCTGTAACCCCAGCTACTCAGGAGGATGAGGCAGGAGAATTGCTTGAACCGGGAGTTGGAGGTTGCAGTGAGCCGAGATCATGCCATAGCACTCCAGCCTGGGCAACAGAGCAAGACTCCATGTCAAAAAATAAATAAATAAATAAATAAAAAGCTGGGCGCGGTGGCTCACGCCTGTAATCCCAGCACTTTAGGAGGCTGAGGTGGGTGGATCACGAGATCAGGAGATCAAGACCAGCCTGACCAACATGGTGAAACCCCATCTCTACTAAAATACAAAATTAGCAGGGTGTGGTGGCATGTGCCTGTAATCCCAGCTACTCAGGAGGCTGAGGCAGGAGGATTGCTTGGACCTGGAAGGTGGAGGTTGCAGTGGGCTGAGATCGCGCCACTGCACTCCAACCTAGGTGAAAGAGCAAGACTCTGTCTCAAAAAAAGAAAAAAAAATTCGATTATATTACTATTTGCTTTACCACTAAATATGAAGTTAGATGCATGTTTTGCATAGATTCCCTTTATCAGGCTAGGGAAGTTCTCTTCTATTTCTAACTTTTGAGACTGTCTATAATAGATCTGGGCTTTTACATTCTCTACTACCTCTTGAGTGAACTTCGGTAGCTTGTGTCTTTCAAGGAATTTGTTCGTTTCGTCTATTAATAAGTTGATGGAATTATTGGAGAAAAGCTATACCGTTTCCTTATTATCCTTTAATATCTGTACAATTTGTAGTGATGTCACATCTCTCATTCCAATATTGGTAAATTGTATCTCCTCTCTTTTTCCTCCTCTTGTTTTCTGTCAACAGGTTAATCAATTTTATTAATATTCTCAGTGAAACACCATTTGCTTTCATTGATTTTCTCTACTTTTCAAAATCTAGTTTATTTCTGCTTTAATATTTCTTATTTTCTTTCTTATGTTTATTTTGAATTTCATTTGCTCGTTTTCTGTTTTGGTTTCTTAAGATGAAAGCTGAGGACCTGATCTGAGGCCTTTCTTCTTATAAGCTTTTTTTTTTTTTGCGAGGGGGGTGGGGACAGGTTCTCACTTTGTCACCCAGGCTGGAGTGCAGTGATGTGATCTCGGCTCACTGCAGCCTCGAACTCCTGGGCTCAAGTGATCCTCCTGCCTCAGCTCCCATCAAGTAGCTGGGACTACAGGCACATGCCACCATGTCCAGCTAATTTTTTGTATTTTTTATAGAAACAGCGTTTTGCCATGTTGTCAAGGCTGGTCTCAAGCAATCTGCCTGTCTTGACTTCCTACAGTGTTGGCATTACCGGCGTGAACCACTGTGCCCCACCTTATAATATATAATACTATAAAATTCCACCTAAGTACTGCTTTTGATACATGAGTTTTTACTTTCAGCCCCAAATATTTTCTCATTTCCCTTTATTTTTTATTAAAAATAATTTTTTTAGAGACAGGGTCTCACTCTACTGCCCAGGCTGGAGTGCAGTGGCATGATCATAGCTCACAGCGACCTCAAACTCCTAGGCTAAAGCAATCCTCCCACTGAGTAGCACACCACCATGCCTAGCTAATTTTTTTTTTCTATTTTTTGTAAAGATAGGATCTTACTCTGTTGCCCAGGCTGATCTTGAACTCCTGGCCTCAAGCAATCCTCCTGCCTCAGCTTCCCAAAGTGTTAGGAATACAGATGTGAGTATGTGAGTCATGCCACTTGGCCCTAATTTTCCTTTTGATTTCTCCTTTGACTCGAGTTATTCTGAAGGATGTTATTTAGTTACCAAATATTTGAGAGTTTTTGTTACTGATTTCTTAATTAATTCCACTGTGATCAAGAACACACCTTATATAACTAAAATCCTTTTAAATGTATTGAGATTTGTTTTATGGTTCAGAATATGGTCTAACTGGATAAATGTTCCATGTACACTTGAGAGGAATACGTATTTGCTGTAGCTGGGTAGAGTGTCTTATAAAGATCAATGAGGTCAAGTTAGCTGATTGTATTTTTATCTTCTTTTATATGCTTAATTATTTTCTGTCATTTTGTCAATTACTGAGAGAAGGTTAATGAAATTTTGGACTACAATTATGGATTTGTCTATTTCTCCTTGGAACTCTAGCAATTTCTCATTTATGCATTTTGAAGTTCTGTTATTAGATGCATAAATGTTTAGTACTGTTACGTCTTTCTGATGAATCAACTCCTTTATCATTATGAAATGATTTTCTTTATCCCTGGCAATATTCCTTCCTCTGCAATATTACTAATATTGCTATTCCAAATACCTCTAAATAGTTTTGAGCTTTGTTCTGGGATGCAGTCAAATTAACTGGAACAATTTGTTCCTTTTGGGTCTTTTTAAAAGATTTGTTAGGATCAGTCCAGTGCTCAATCTAGGGCTATTTCCCACTACTAAGGCAAGGTCTTTCAGAGCATACTACCCAACCCTCCATGAATTATGAGCTATTCAAGTCTAGCTGGTGGGAATAGGCACAATTCCCAGACCTGTGTGAGCAATGAGTACTATTTCTTCTAATCCTTTGGGGTAGTTCTTTCTTTATCGCAGGCAGTTTCCTCACATGCATGTGCTGCTCAGTACTCAGCTTAATCCTTCAGGCGTACGCTGTGAGGAACTCTGGAGTTCTCTCTGCAGCTCTCTCCTCTCCAATACTCTGTTCTACAAACTCTAGTTGCCTTGGTCTCCCCATACATGGGGAGCTCTGTCTTCTCAATTCAGGAAATCTGGGTTCTCTCTGTTTGTACCATATTCTGGAAACTATATCTTGGTATGCCTGTTTTTGTTTTGTTTTGCTTTGCTTTGCTGAATACCAGAAACCACGTATGAAAAATAAACAGGTTCTGGATCATTTTTTCTTCTCCAAAGAATATGGAGAAGCCTTCTCTTAGGGTGTTAAAATAAGAACAGATTACTTTAATCTAATCAGTGACTAAGATGATTGGGAAATGGACTTCAATATTTTATTTGACCAGGTCTATTTCTGGTTTCCTTTAACTGGTCAGGCATAATCCGTCAGTGGTCCCAACTGAAAGCTGAGGGTGTTTTTCAGGCCATTCCACATTGGTGGGCTTTACATTCTATAATAATTTTTATCTTCCTAGTGTAATAAGAATGCAAGTAGCTCTGAGTAGCTTCTCAGCTTTTTAGCACCTTCTATGTGTTTGGATTTTTACAATCTCTTGGTCTGTGCTATTTATAAATCAGTGAATGACTTGGAAGGAAAACTGCTTAGACTATTCAGTTGATTTTTCTGGTCCTCTTTTCTGTCCATGATCATGGTTTCTCATGTCCTGAATCATTTGGTTTCCTTGAATTCAATTTTTTTTTTCCTCCCCAGCCCTATTAGACCACAGAATAACCTGCCTGGCTTCTCTGATTTTAGCAGCTGCTTATTGTTTAGGTTCTCCTCATGTGCTACTTAATAAATAGTAAGTGTCTACAGGGAAAAAGTAGCCTAGAATATGGAACACTCAATGAGTTTCTCTTCTTTCTGAGGTCTTAGCTCTCAAGTCCTACCTGCCTTATTAGGTCTTCTATGCCTTCAAATAGATGTTTAAACCCTAGCTTTTCTAGATGTCCTGTATAGGAGTAAAAACCTACTATCAGATAGTCCATTATAGCCAAAATCAGATACTTCATGTCTTATAATAGGTTTAGCCTTAAAATTTTTCTGACAAGAACAAATTGTTTAAACATAATCTTTACTCAGATGACAGTGCAAACTATATAAGATATAACTATCCTTACTATTAACTATGAGACCAACTAAGATACATTATAGAATCCCTAAGTTATAAAACATAAACCAGGGGAAGGGAATCCCTTTTCCTAGCCAGGGGAACTGAGACACATAACACCTGGAAAATCGGGTAACTCCCACCCCAATACTGCGCTTTACCAAGGGTCTTAGCAAATGGGCACACCAGGAGATTATATCCCACACCTGGCCGGGAGGGTCCCATGCCCACGGAGCCTCCCTCATTGCTAGCACAGCAGTCTGCCATCTAATGGCAAGGCAGCAGCGAGGCTGGGGGAGGGGCACCCGCCATTGCTGAGGCTTAAGTAGGTAAACAAAGCCGCTGGGAAGCTC
>NW_016803631.1:1948878-1987781 GCF_001698545.2 Rhinopithecus bieti | reverse complement strand
GGCACTATTCACAATAGCAAAGACTTGGAATCAACCCAAATGTCCATCTGTGACAGACTGGATTAAGAAAATGTGGCATATATACACCATGGAATACTATGCAGCCATAAAAAAGGATGAGTTTGTGTCCTTTGTAGGGACATGGATGCAGCTGGAAACCATCATTCTCAGCAAACTATCGCAAGAACAGAAAACCAAACACCACATGTTCTCACTCATAGGTGGGAACTGAACAATGAGATCACTTGGACTCAGGAAAAGGAACATCACACACCGGGGCCTATCATGGGGAGAGGGAAGAGGGGAGGGACTGCATTGGGAGTTACACCTGATGTAAATGACGAGTTGATGGGTGCTGACAAGTTGATGGGTGCAGCACACCAACATGGCACAAGTATACATATGTAACAAACCTGCACATTATACACATGTACCCTAGAACTTAAAGTATAATAATAATTAAAAAATAAATAAATAAATAAAACATAAACCTACTGTAGAGTCTAAGTTTGCCATCATTATTACTGGTCAGTGTATATTTGAAAATTAAACGTTCATGTAAAGTTTGTATTAACATAAAGGGTAATGCTTATTTTGCAGGCATATACATGCACAAACTAAAGTTAAAATTTTCTCCTTAGAAATTAATTGCAGTAACTTCTCTTCTGTTTTTCTTTTAGTTTAGTTTTCAACCTAGGACACAGAAACCCATTCCAAAGCTGCTGAGTAAAAATTGCAGCATGTTATAGAAGCCAATGGCAAAATATCTGCCAACAGGACTTGATGATTTCTTTCTCTTGCTTAGCTAATGGCTGCATTCTGAACACAGATTCACATTGGGGTTTCTGATATGTTTTAGAGATCACAGATTTGTATAAAGTGTCCACTAGCTCACAGGACCACTGGTTACACAATAATCTTCAGCTGAGGATTTTCAAATTTCTTTCACTTTTTGCTATTTTGTCAGTTCACTGTTTACATTTATTTCACTTATTTGTACTTATCAGCTTCCCTTAATGCTTCTCTGACATTTTCTCCTCTCCAGCCCTGGTATGGTGGAGAATCCAACTCTAGTCTGGTGGACTAGATTGAAGTTTTACATCCCAGCAAGGGCAAAATTAAAAAGGAAAGCCAAGTACTTCTGGGAAGCTTGCTCCTAATACTAGGTTTGTTAAAATCATTTGTTAAAAATGTTCACATCTGTTGCTTGGCACTGATCCTTAAGCTCCAAGACCCCTACCTTCTTAACTAATTATCCTCATGTCAAATAATCAGTTACAGTTGATTGATTATATATTCATAAAACTCCCCAAATCCCAAGTCCTCAAAATGAAGACAGAAGACCAGGATGGGAATCGAAGAACCTTTTTCAATCCAACTATTAAAGAAAGGGCATAAGAAAAAAACATACCAGATATAGCTTTGTGAGAAAGTACAGTAACAGAGCCTATTCTCTCTGAAAGGACACCCCTCCCAAAAAGCCACCCCTCAGATGCTCCTGCCACAGATAAAGACCATGTATAATTCCACAGCATGGGATAAATGAGCAAGGGGAATTGGAAACAGTCTGATCAACCAAAAGCAAGAGAGACACAATGCAACTGAGATACTGCAGTCTCCGTTCCCCACTGAGCTGATATAATCCACACTTGGCACAAAGGAGTTCTCACTGCAGGCTTTCCTTCTTAAATACACAGGCCCGCCTGGCGAAATGTGATGGAAGAGGGGAGAGAAAGACAAAAGGAGGAAAGAAACAACTGCTGTAAAGGAGACCCACAGTGAGAATTAAAATTGTGTATTCCTTTTGACCCAAAAATGCCAATTTTGGGAATCCCTCCTATGAAAATAAAACCCAAAGTACAGGAATAAATATAGAATGTTTATTGTGGCATAATTTGTTGTTAAAAAAAGTTGGAAGAAAAACATGAATATCTATCAATGGGGAAGTAATGAATGGGAAGAAATTATGGAACTTCCTATAATGGAATATTAAATAGCTATTAAAAATAATAAATTAGATCAATTATATGTGTTAATCTAGAATAATTTACACAATATATACTAAATAAAATGAAAGAAATAACAATAACATACGATTCCATTTTCGCATACAATAGAAAATAAGTCTACATACTCATATGTTTGTTCAAACATAGAAAAGGAGTGAAGGGGCTGAGTGCAGTGGCTCATGCTTATAATCCCAGCACTTTGGGAGGCTGAGGTGGGAGGATCACTTGAGCCTAGGAATTCAAGTTTAGCCTGGGCAACACAGTGAGGCCTCATTTCTATAAAAAATGTTTAAAAATTAGATGGATGTGGTAGCGTGTGCCTGTGGTCCCAGTTACTTGGCAGGCCTAGGTGGGAGGATCCCTTGAGCTGGAGATGTTGAGGCTGCAATGAGCTGTGATCATGACATGTGAATACACATGAAACTTTTTTTTTGAGACAGGGTCTCACTCTGTTACTCAAGCTGGAGTACAGTGCCATGATCACAGCTCACTGCAGCCTCAACCTCCTGGGTTCAAGCGATCCTCCCACCTCATCCTCCCAAGTAGCTAGGATGACAGGCGCACACCACCACACCTGGCTACTTTTTTTTCTTTCCATAGAGATGGAGTTTCACTATGTTGTCCATGCTGGTTTTGAACTCCTGGACTCAAGTTATCCTCCTGCCTCTGCCTCCTAAAGTGCTTGGATTACAGATGTCAGCTAGCATGCCCAGCCTGGGCACTTTACATAGTGGTTTTGTCAGAAAGATGGCAGTGAAGGAAGGTGGAGATTAGTTATATTTTCTTTCTTTTTTTTTTTTTTCTTTGAGATGGAATCTCCCTCGGTAGCCCAAGCTGGAGCACAGTGGCACAATCTCGGCTCACTGCAACCTCTGTCTCCCGGGTTCAAGCAATTCTCCTGTCTCAGCCTCCTGAGTAGCTGGGACTACAGGTGCCTGCCACCACGTCCAGCTAATTTTTGTGTTTTCAGTAGAGATTGGATTTCACCTTGTTGGTCAGGCTGGTCTCGAACTTGGATCGTCCACCCACCCTTGGCCTCCCAAAGCTGCCAGATTACAGGCATGACGCCTACCAATACCTGCGTCAAATGTTTTTTTTTTTTATTTTTTTTTTTGAGACGGAGTATCACTCTGTCGCCCAGGCTGGAGTGCAGTGGCGGGATCTCAGCTCACTGGAACCTCTGCCCCCCGGGTTCAAGTGATTCTCCGGCCCCAGCCTCCCGAGTAGCTGGGATTACAGGTGCCTGCCACCACGCCTAGCTAATTTTGTATTTTAGTAGAGACAGGGTTTCACCATCTTGGCCAGGCTGGTCTTGAACTCCTGACCTCGTGATCCACCCGCTTCAGCTTCCCAAAGTGCTGGGATTACAGGAATGAGCCACCATGCCCGGCCTAATTTTTAGTAGAGATGGGGTTTCACCACGTTGGCCAGGCTGGTCTTGAACTCCTGACCTCAAATGATCCACCCATCTCGGCCTCCCAAAGTGCTGGGACTATGGGGTGAGCCACTGTACCCAGCCATATTTTCTTTATATACTGCTGTCTTACTAGACTTGTTACAATGAGTGTGTATAACTTTTATAACTTAAAAATGCAAAAGTTAAAATATAAAAAGTATTTATTGAGACTTATAACTACAAGTAACTCTAGTCCCCAGAGTTCAGTGAGGTATGTGCTCCTCTGGCATTTGCTTTGAATTGATCGTGGTGGTTAATAGCAGATAGGAGCTTCTGCTCCTGGAGAGAGGGTTCACCTTGTGTCACTCAACAGAAGCCAGTTAAAGCCCAGAATCAACAGTGCCTCTGGAAAAGGTCAGTGGTTGTGAAACAAAAACGACATCTATTTATCTGAAGCCTCAGCCACAGAGCTTCCCAAGGGGCTGCCTGAGCCAGTGAGCAGCCAGCAAACACGTGGACGAGAATAACTCATGCTTTTGTCTTGGAAAATCCCACTACTCCAACTATTGACAGCCTCTGTTGGCTCCTGTTCCATACTTCAGAGATGAGAAGCACAAAGCCGGCCCAGTGGCTACAAGCATAAATATTAAACTCTGTGGGAGACAGGCTGCTGCCCAGGTTTGAAGTGTTCTGTATTAGCCTTTGGTGGAAAATACTTTGAGCACCACTGGAAGCCACATGTCACACACAGAAAGGCATTGGCCAAGGCAATGGTGTTTGAGGTGTGATACTTAGCTCAGTATTTGCAATTCAGTTTCATGCCAATCAGTACTTCCAGATCTTCTGAGGGTGATAAACATATGATATTCAATAATAAATAAAAGATATGCACAAGCTAGCAGTCTGTGAAACATTTAACTTTTCATTCATCTTCCAACATATTTTTCTTTTCTGCAATCCTCTCTCCCCACCCCATGCCTCTTTCTCTGTCTCTGTACTTAACCCTTTTCTCCTTAATGTTTTCTGATTATCATAGAAATTCACACTTCTTAAAACAATCATGAAAAATATAGATAAGTTGAAAAAATACAAATAATCATTTATAATCTCACCACTAATATTTTAGGATAGTTTACCCCTGTAAGTGCTTTGCATTTGTGTACCTTTGCAAGTGCAAATAAATGTCTTGCAAAATACCTAATACTATGAATGAATATATGGAAATGTGAAAGAGGGGTTTGAACAGACATCCTTGCTGGGACCCAGGCTGTTGTGTTATGGCCATGTGCTTTCGTGTGTCAAGTTTTTATTAATATTCCTCAGACTGACTGTGACAGCTGCCTTCGTGTCTCCTCCCTTCCTTTCTCCTCACAGCTGCCTTGGAAGTCAGCAATATTTGCATGTAAAATTCCCATGGGTAGTTATTTGATCTTCTTTTATCCCTGTTTCTCACTTGCAGATAACTGGGTACCCACAACCTCTGCGATCTCAGCACGTCACTACTCTCTTCCCTTTTCCTCTCTCCTGCTGTTATGTTTCTCTCTCCCTCTTTACTCAGATCTTCTGCATTTATCCTAGCAGCATCCAAAAGCAGGCAGCCATCACTGGCTCATGAACAATCACAGAATCATTGAAACATCTGTTCAGAAAAAGCACTCGGGTAGTGTGATGCTTTAGCTTTGTTCTTTTGCTTAGGCTTGCTTTGGCTATTCAGGCTCTTTTTGGGTTCCATATGAGTTTTAGAATTTTTTTTCTAATTCTGTAGAGAATGATGTTAGTAGTTTGATAGGAATAGCATTGAATGTATACATTGCTTTGGGCAGTATGGTCATTTTAATGATATTGATTCTTCTAATCCATGAGCATGGTATATTTTTCCATTTATTTGTATTGTTTCTAACTGTTTTCAGTAGTATATTGTAGTTCTCCTTGTAGAGCTCTTTCACCTCTTTGGTTTGCTGTATTCCTGGGTATTTCATTTTCTTTGCAGCTGTTGTAAATGGGATCATGTTCTTGATTTGACTCTCAGCCTGGACGCCTTTGGTGTTTAGAAATGCTACTGATTTTTGTACATTGATTTTGTATCCTGAAACTTTGCTAAAAATAGTTTTTAGTTCTAGTAGCCTTTTGGAAAAGTCTTTGGGGTTTTCTAAGTATAGAATTATATCGTCAGCAAAGGGAGATAGTTCAACTTCTTCTTTTCTTATTTGGATGCCTTTTATTTCTTTATCTTGCCAGACTGTGCTGGCTGGGGCTTCTAGCACTACCTTGAATAGGAGTGGTGAGAGTGGGCATCCTTGCCTCATTCCAGTTCTCAAGGGGAATTGTCCTCATTCCAGTTCTCAAGGGGAATGGTTCCAGTTTTTGCCCATTCAGTATGATGTCAGCAGTAGGTTTATCAGGGATGGCCCTTATTATTTTGACGTATGTTCCTTCAATGCCTGGTTTGTTGAGAGTGTTTATGATGAAGAGATGTTGGATTTTATCAAAAGCTTTTTCTGTGTCTACTGAGATGACACAGATGATCATATGGTTTTTGCTTTTAATTCTGTTTATATGGCAACTCACATTTATTACAGAACCAACCATGCATCCCAGGAATAATGCCTGCTTGATCATGGTGAATTAACTTTTTGTTGTTCTGCTGAATTTGGTTTGCTAGTATTTTGTTGAGGATTTTTGTGTCTATGTTCATCAGGGATATTGGTCTGAACATAGGCACAAAAATCATATCTCTTCATCGTATCTCTGCCAGATTTGGATGTGAGGCTGATGCTGGCTTCATGGGATGAATTAGGGAGGAGCCCCTGCTCCTCTATTTTCTGTAAGTTTTAGTAGGATTGGTACTAGTTCTTCTTTGTATGTCTCATAGAATGTGGCTGTGAATCCATCTGGTCCAGGGCTTTTTATGGTTGGTAGGGTTTATTATTATTATTATTACTGATTCAATTTCAGAGTTTGATGTTGATCTATTCAGGACTTCAGTCTCTTCCTGATTCAATCTTGGGAGATTGTTTCCAGGAATTGATTGATTTCTTCTAGATTTTCTAATTTGTGTGCATAGAATTGTTCATAGTTTTCTCCAAGGGTCTTTTGTATTTCTGTAGGATCAGTTGTAATGTCATCTTCGTTATTTCTATTGTACTTATTTGGATCCTCTCTCTCTCTCTCTCTCTCTCTCTCTCTCCCCTCTCCTCTCTCTCTCTCTCCCCTCTCCTCTCTCTCTCTCTCTCCTCCCGCTTTATTAACCCAGCTAGCAGTCTATCAATCTTATTTATTTTTTCAAATAGCCTATTCTCTGTTTCATTGATCTTTCATATGGATTTTTGCATCTTAATTTCATTAAGTTTTTCTTCAATTTTAGTTATTTCTTTTCTTCTGCTAGAGTTGGGGTTGGTTTGTCCTTTTTGCAGTTCCTTTAAATTCAAATTTATATTGTTAATGTGAGATCTTTCTAGCTTCTTGAGGAAGGCATTTATGGCTATAAACTTGCCTCTTAACATTGCTTTGGCTACATCCCAGAGGTCTTCATAAATTGTGTCCCTATTTTCACTAATTCCAAAGAATTTGCTAGAGTATAGTCAAAACAGCGTGGTACTGGTACAAAAATAGACACATAGACTAATGGAACAGAATACAAAATTCAGAAATAAGGCTGCCACCTATAACCATCTGATCTTCAACATGGCTGACAAAAACAAGCAATGGAGACAGGACTCCCTTTTCAATAAATGGTGCTGGGATAACTGGTAGCCATATGCAGAAGAATGAAACTAGACCATTACCTTTCACTGTATACAAAACTAACTAAAATGGATTAAAGATTTAAATGTAAGACCTCAAACTATAAAAATCGTAGAAGAAAACCTAGGAAATACCCTTATCAACATTGGCCTTGGCAAAGAATTTATGGCCAAGTCCCCACAAAGAATTGCAACAAAAACAAAAATTGACAAGTGGGACCTAATTAAACTAAAGATCTTCTGCACAGCAAAAGAAACCATCAAAAGAGTAAACAACCTACAGAATGGGAGAAAATATTCACAAACTATGCATCTGACAAAGGTCTAATATCCAAAATACATAAGAAATTTAAACAAATCAACAAGCAAAAAACAACTCCATTAAAAAGCAGGCAGAAGACATGAAAAGACACTTCTTAAAAGAAGGCATACAAGTGTGGCCAACAAACATGAAAACATGCTCAACATCACTAATCATCAGAGAAATGCAAATAAAACCACAATAAGATACCATCTCACACCAGTCAGAATGGCTATTATTAAAAAGTCAAAAAAACAACAGATCCTGGCAAGGCTGTGAAGAAAAGGGAACACATACATTGTTGGTGGGAATGCAAATTAGTTCAACCACTGTGGAAGGAAGTTTGGAGATTTCTCAAAAATCTTAAATACAGAGCTACCTTCGACCCAGCAATCCCATTACTGGGTATATATTCAAAGAAATATAAATCATTCCACCATAAATACACATACATGCATATGTGCATCACAGCACTATTCAAAATAGCAAAGACGTGGAATCAACCTAGGTGCTCATCAACAGTGTACTGGATGAAGAAAATGTGCTACATAAACACCATAGAATAAAAAAGAATGAAATCATGTCCTTTGCAGCAACATGGATGCAGTCGGAGGCCTATCCTAAGTGAATTTATGCAGGAACAGAAAACAAAATACCACACGTTCTCACAGGGATATAAACGCAGGAATGACAGATACTGCAGACTACTAGAGGGGGAAGGGAGGGAGGAGGCGTGGGTTGAAAAACTACCTATTGGGTACTGTGCTTATGACCTGGGTCCAATGTACCCATGTAACAATCTTACACATGTATCCTCTTAATGTAAAATAAAAGCTGAAACTTTAAAAAAAGAAAAGGCACTCAATTAAGCATGAACCCTATTTACCTGTTCAGCCAAAAGACTGATTAATGCAGCACTTGAGAGATTCCACCTCAGGCAGAAAATCAGGAATATTTTAGATAAGAGCCAAGAAAGACTTTGTTGGTCTGAAGTACTGCCAGACCAATGCCTTCAGGCCCTTACCACACCTTCAACCTAGACCACAACTTTAGGACCTTGGCATTTCCCTAATTAAGACATCCACTTCTGCCTTCCCTTTCAAGGTTTTCTCAATAACTCTTAGAAACTCAAGATGGAGAGGTGGCAGTGCCGACTGATGGGCTGACATTCCAGTGTAGGCAGATGGCAATATGAAGACCCACAGCATACTTTCCTGGGTGTTTTCAGTCACTGAAACCCCATGCTACCCATGGCAGCAGAAGAGTAATTCCAACCAGCAAAGCTCTGGGCAGAATCATGAAGGTTCTCCCCTGCCCTTTCCTAGCCTTGACCCAAGAAATCCCTTCTCACCATCAGAACTCCAGAGCTTTCTAGCTAATCTCTACATACGCAAAGCTCCTCATTGCAAGACTGAAGACTGACTTTCCCGGAGGACAATCGTTTCCACAGTTATTTCTTCCCAATGACAACATAAGGTATAGATGATTGACATGTTCAACACTCCTCCCTACTTCACTATTTTTATTATGGGTTAAAAAATAAACATCCTGAGGCATTTTTGAATAGGAATCTGCAACCCAAATAAAGAAGACATATGGAAGGGGCCTGGTAGTTTTGTCTCCAGGTCAGCAGTCTGCATGACCTCAACCCCCAAGTTGCCTCTCTGGTCAGAGCCTGATGGCCTGGTCAAAGCAGACCTGGGCTTTGTGGGGATGATTGGCCAGCCTCATCACTTAGCTCTCAGTGGCCTGGCAACCCATGTCTGAGGTATACTGGCCCAGATTTGTGTTCAGGTGATAAGGGGATACTTAGATCATTGCAACTCCCCAAGCTGAGGCAAAGCGGTCATGAGGAAGCCTAAAGGATGCTGTGGATTCAGTCTGACTCAGAATATTCTGAGTGTTTGTGGGCTGGGGGCAGAAAGGTGCCTGGTGAGGCCTGTTTCTGGTCAGTCTTAGGAGTATACTGAGTGTATCTGACTGCCTCTGGTTTACCTCTGTTAGAGTAGACCACACAGAGTATTCATACTGTTTTAGACACAGCTGAATATTCTGGAAGTGCCTTGGACATAAAGGTATCTCAAGGCCTTGCCTAGGGTGGATATACTTCCCAAGAACTGCTCAAAATATAAGCCAATCTCTGGCCGAAAGTTACATGGCCCTCCAGCAAACAGACAAAAGTGCATCCTCCTGTGGCCTTCATAAGCTAGCCTTGAGCTCTCCTGCTTTATCTCTTGTTGCAACCCTGCCCTGACCCCCATCCACCCACCTTCTCTCCTTACTCATACCACACTGGCACTTTGGCCCTCACTCAGTCATGTTATTCTGTCTCTCTGGAAAGGCCCTTCCACACCGCAGCTGCCAGTCAAAAAGCACACCTCCTTCAGAACCTGACTCAAAGCCACTTCTTCCTTGAAGGGAAATGTTGACTCCTCCTGGAATAGCTCTCTGGCTCTACCTGGAAATGCTGCCTAGCCTCCACTTCTACTCTCATCCTCTCATAGCAGGTTGTGATAATTACAGCACTGAGCACAGTTGTCTCATATGAGCCTCATCCACATGAGTGTCAAAGGAACTATGCATTTTACAATGCTGATTCTCCCATTCTTCCATGTGGAATAAATGCATCCCAGCATTCCTCTCATTTTAACAAGTTCTTTTCACTCTCCTCTCTGGATTCATACCTTTGTTGGTACTATATTAACAGACCCCTCTTTACTCAAGCTATTTTTATCAGTACATGTAGTCTTTCTCCTGATCTAGACACTATTCATGTCCATTTTTCTGTGTGCTCATTCTTCTCCATCCCTAGAAAGCAAGGTGCTCTGTGTGGTGGGGTTTAATAACACAGGGCTGTATCATTGATCACTGTCTGAGTTCACAATTATGATATGCATCTCAGAAAAATGCCTTGAGAAGTCTAGATGGAAACCAATGCCCCATGGAAACACATAAATATTTTATTAGGCTCTGAACAAGACTCTTGCTCATGAATGTTTAAACCCCTCAGTAGCATAATACTCAGAGGCTGATTACAGTCAACTTGTACTGGGATGGGGAACCTGAGGAGGGAAATACAACAGCGATGGCAGCAGGCATTCTACAGTGTCTCTTTCAAGGATTTAAAGCACTTAAGAGTGCACTGGAGGGCTCGCTAATTTGTTAGACACTCATTTTCCAAGTGCTCTCCCTCTAAAGTGGGAAGCAGGTCAGCTCCCAGCAGAGCTGTCTAGAGAGAGCACTGGCTGGGGTGCATGCAGGCTGCTATATCGGTCACAGCCCCCATAACATTGCCATACTTTTCTCCGCACTGGTGGCACAAAGGAAGATTTTCATATAAAGTACAGAAGACTAAAGATGAGGCAGACCCCTTATAGGTTCACAGCAGCTTTGTTCAAAATTGTCACAAACTGGCAACAACCCAAGTATCTATCAACAAGAGAACGAATAAACACATGGTCAATATTCATACAATGAACACTACCTTGGAATAAAAAGAAATGAACTACTGATACACACAATGGCACGGATGAATATCACAGACATTGTGTAGAAAAGAAGCCAAACACAAGAGTACATACTGTGTAACTGCGCTTACATGAAGTTCAGGAACCAGCAACACTAATCTATGATATTAGAAATCAGAACAAGGTTTGCTGCTTCTGTATGGTGGGGGTGACTAGAAAGAGACATGAGGAAAAGTTCTGTGACTGAAATATTTTATGTCTTGTTTGAGATGTGGGTTTGTCAAAACTGGCCTAGCTATTAGCAAAGGATTCAGCTGAGAAGTGCTGCGAGAATAAAAGAGGCCACTGATCTCCAGGGTCATCATTTACCTATCAAATATTGATTAACTTGAATTACAAATTACCTGAAAGGACTTCTAGTATTTTACTAAGGGTTCTGCCACTGTTATGGGAGTCAATGCTTTATTTGTGTAATTTAATTACCTAATTAATCCAACAGTTATTTATTAATTGCTCATAATACACCAAACAGGAACACAGCCATAAATAAGACAAAAAAATTCCTTGTCTTGATGGAGTTTACATTAGAGTGGGGAATATGCCCAATTAATAAGGAAACACATATACTATATAGTGTCAGAAAGTGCTAAGTGCCATGAAGAAGGATAAAGCAGGGTCAGAGGACAGGGAGTGACCAGAGGCTGTTTTAGATCAGGTGGCCATCATTCTAGAGAGTATGAAAAGAAACTGGAATGAGCTGAGAAAAGAAGCAGTGGCAGTGTCTGAAGGAAGAGTGTTCAGGCAGAGGGAAGAGCAAGGACAATGGTAAGCGAGAAGATGGGCATAGAATATAAGGTCACCAGACCAGATCACAAGCCCTGGTGGAGAGTTAAATGTTATTCACAGTGTGAAGGGAAGCCATTGGAGGGTGTTAAGCAGGGGAGTGATACCATCCAACTGGCTGACATTTTAAGAATGGGAAAAAGAAGGCAGTTAAGGGGTCTGCTCAAGATTCTTATGGGAAAGTCAGAAGAATAAGATCCGTATTTTTTTCTTAAAATGTTAATATCCTTCACACATCTATATCTGAAACACCTTCTGATTCAAGCTCTGTCCAGGACCAGATCACATATGTCTGGATTCTAAACACTGATTTTTATTAACAAGCTTAAGATAATAAGTTTATAAAATGAGAGGTAGATAACATCTTTGTATGCCTAAAATTTTTCATAATAAAGTACTGGAGAAAAAAGGTGACATAGTGATTTGCATCCTTTATCAGGCAAAATTCATCAGCAATTAAACATGAATGTTCTGATTCCCAAGACCTTTGCAAAATAAAGCCTTTGATTTTTTTTTTTAATTAAATGCAGAACATTCCCTTCAATGCCCAAATCCACCTTTGCAGCCCAAGTCAGTCCATGTTGCACTGTTTCTGCAGCATGTCAGAGCCTCTGGCTTCTTTCCTCTCTCCCCCTTCTCTCAATTAATCTCTGAAACCTACATGAGAATGTAATAAAATGCAAATTCAGGGAGAAGGATGCAGTTTTCAGAGAAGGTCTCATCCTCCTCCTACCCTATATGGAAATTCCCTTATGGTTAAACAACAAAAATGGAAATATTAAAACCCTCAGCTGGAAACAAACACTTAAGCACCTATTCTCCTTTCCAGATAACGTTTCCCTCAGTCATTATTTTTCCACTCTTTTGAGAGCCTTCTAGGCTGGAAGTTGTTTCATCTCACCCATCTTGGGTCTCTCCTAGGTCTCATTTCTGCCTTCACCAGGCTTGAAGTTGTATATCCCCAGGCTATCAGAACTTTGACTCTGACTAGGCTCAATTCTAGACTTTACTGGGGAATGGGGAGAAGCTAAAAGCTGGGGGTGGAAGAGAAAGGGAAATAGAGGGAACATTCCAGAGACAGTGGTGTCCCTGAAGGGGAATTAGGCTGGCAAAATGGGGAACAGAAAGCCACCTCTATTCCTCCCAAGGGACCCCTAACTCAAGCAAAGCCTGCTAAAGCACTTTATTCTCCAGACTCAAATTGCCTTAACCTGTAAGCAAATGCTTCCTTAGCCATTTATCCACAAGCCCATTTGCTCCACCTGCAGCAATGAAAGAAGCACTGTTTTTGCAAGCCGGGCTGCTACCCAGACTGCGAGGAGACACTCTATGCAGAATTCAGTCACTGGTGGAGAAAAACAAGTTTTTCTTTGCAGGCCTTGCTGCCTAATACAACTATATCAACAATTTCTCCCACTGTGTAACCCCCATCTGAAAACCTTTCCCTTTTACCTAGGATGCAAACATGTAATGTTATCCTCCATATCCTGGTTTAAAGAACTACACCAGGAAAGACATTTCATGATAGGCTAGGACATCATTTACCTCTAATTCCAGTATGCATGTACCTAGAAAACCAACAAAGGGGTAAGTTATGCCGTGCCATGACTTCTCTTCCCAGATTTCTATCCTGAAATCTTAACAAAATTCGATTTTTAAAACCTCAAGGTTTGTATTCTTCACGAGCACATGAATACCTTGAGTTCTACCTAGAGGCCTCTAGTTTCTGACAGAGCTAACTTGGAAAGGGCTGCTTGCCAGGGTACAAGGATGCTGCAGCTTTCAGGTGACTCCCTCGTGCCCAGAAGCAAGGCAGTTCAACAGACGCAGTGCAATAGAATTGTCCCTTTTCAGGACTTTGCAATCCCCATGGGGGAGCCCATCGTGCCCGCCACTCTGCAGTCTTGGGGTGAACATGCCCTGCAAAGTAGATTCGGTGTGAGGAGACTCTGGAAAGTCTACAGGCGGTGGGAAACTGTTCCGGGATCTCTCATTTTCAGCACAGGCTGTCGCTTATTCAGCAGAAAACCCACGGCCCCATCTTCACACCAAATTACAGTACTCTCCCGCCTCTTTCATTGAAATTGCCACTCGCATCCCTAATGAGTGATCCGTGCTCACCTCAAGTTCCTAAGAGAGTTTCTTTATCGGTTCCAAAGAAACTGCCCAGATTCTGGAAAGGAGAGAAAGCCCCTCCCCCTTTCCACTTTCACTTAATAATGAACTGTTGGAAGTTTTGTGGATCCTTAAGGTCGCTGTGCTCACCTCATCGGTGTCGGACCGCCGAGAAGCGCCAAGCCCGCTGCTATGTGCAGAAACCCCACGGTTCCCCGGCGTCTCGCGGGTTCGCGGGCCTGGAAGGGGCGGGCTGGGGCAGAGACAGGGGCCTGCGCCCATCGCCGCGCCGGGAGCCGGGCGTGGAGGCGGCGGGACGGCGGCGTCTGCCTCTGAGGTGTGCGCGGGGCGCAGGGCGCCTCTGGCCGGGGCACTGGCTGAGCCACGCCTGCCCGCCCCTCCCTGGCGCCGCCCGCGTGGCGCGCCTCGACCCCGCTCTCCCGCGAGGGCCGGGAGGGCTCCGAGACCTTGCGGACTCCACGCGCCGCGCGGCTCCTCCAGCTCCTCGGTTCTTTCTCCTTGCTTGGCCGCCCAGTCCCCTGGGGCGGCCCCGCCTCCGGCCGTCTCCTCGGAGACCTTTCCTGGGGGGCGCCTTCCCCTCAGCGCCCCTTCCCGGGCCTCGAGCCAGAGGCTGCCGGAGGAGCTGGCCCCTGGGCGAGGAGCTTCAGGTTCGGGTCCCTAGCCGGCCTCGGTAAGGAGACTGGAAGGATTCTCCGCGAATGCTCATTTTTGTTTCTGGAGTAGGGTCGGAGTTACCAATTAATTTTCTTATTTTATACTCTCTGGGATTGCCAAATTCTTTACGTTGAGTTTTTGCTTATTTTTTAATCAGACAAATACGTTTCTTTTTCCAAGAATGCTAACAGAAGACCACAAACAAGATGAACAAGATGTTCGCACCCAGCCCACTGTCTTCCGCTTAAAAATATGTGTGAGGTGTTGTGTTTAAGACACCCTCAAGGAGAAACATAGAGGGGAGACCTGGAAAGGGTCCTGGGAATCCACTTAGACTTTCCATATTACATTTAAGTTTCATTTATTTTAAAATCTCAGACATATCTACGTGCATTAGGACATTCCACATTTTTACAACTGCCCAGAGGAAATCTTTAGTTGTAGGGGAAGATAGAGGCCAGGCCCGCAGACCCCACTGGGACAAGACAGTGGCGACGTTCTTAGCTAGCTGTTTTACACACTGTGATACCCAAAGACTTCTTTTCACAGAATTCTACTGAGGGAGAAAACGAGAGGAAGAAAGAAGGATAAACAAGGTTTTCCTCAAGGCAGTAAGCCAAAAGCTGGTTTCTCAGGAGAAAGAATTACGTCTGAGATTTTACCCAGGACTCTCCAGATCTCTCATTCTACGCAGCCAGACCCTTTCATTTGGAACGTGCAGAAACTGAGGAGGACCATCTGTCTCCTCCCTGGGGGCTGCCTGAGTTAAAAAGGCCTGGATCCATCTTTTTTCCCTAGGAGAGGTGACTTCAGAGTCTAGAGCCAAATCTTCACTTCTGTGGTTCTAGATTGAGGATTTGCCCTTCTGATCTCTGTGGGGCTTTTATTTTACCTGGGAATTCCCCTGGGCTCTTCACCTGTTACTCTCATCAACCCCTCTCTATATTCTGGAAGATATTGAAATCTTTCTCCCAGCTTGGCCCCCACCTCCAATCCCAGTGTTCTCTTTTCTCAGATTGGAGGATTTCCAACCCCTCAGTTGCCAGGCACTGAAGGTTTTCATCTTCCAGGCCTGCCATGTTTACCTCTGAGATGTTTCTGGAAACTGTCCCCTTCTCAGCATTCTCACACTGCTGCTCTTGATAGGCTTTGATTATCTGGGACTGAATTGTTTCAATAATTTCCTAACTGATTTTCTTGCCTCCTATCCCCACTACCAACACAAACTTAAGAATGTCACTCTCTTGACAAAACAAGCCAACATCCTCTATCCTCTGTCCCACTCCCAAATCTGCAGTAACTTTCCTGTGCAATGTAATACAGTGTAAACTTTCACAAGGACGGGGAGTGGCCAAGATGGATGACAAGAAGCAGATAATGTGCGTGGCTCTCACGGAGAGGAACAGAAGGGACGAATAGACACAACACCTTCAACTGAAACATCTGGGTACTTGCATTGGGATTAATCAAGGAAACAACTTGACCCGCAGAGAGCAAGGAAAAGCAAGACAGGACAACATCCCATCTGGGAGCATCAGGGAGCCAGGGGATCTTCCCCCGCCCAGGGAAATGGTAAGTGAATGAGCGACCCCAGAAACCATGCTTCTCCCACAGATCTTTGCAACCCTCCGGTCAGGAGATCTCCTTGTGAATCCACTCCACCAGCAGCAGGGCCTTCAGTCTTCAGTCTGCCAGACAGGGCTACATGGAGTCTCAGCAGAGCAGCCACTCAGGCACACTGGAGCCTTAGATATTTGGGCTTTCTGGCAAAAGTAGCTGCATCTCCCACAAAGAGGGAGTTTACATTCCCATTCATACTCCTAGGAAAGAGGCTGAATCCAGAGGACTGGGCAGCAACAGCCCAAAGGGCCCACTTCCACGACACCTCACACAAGATAAGACCCACTGGCTTGGAATTCCAGCCAGCTACCAGTAGCGACATAGCACCTGCCTAAGAAGGAGCTCCCAGGCGAGGGATAGGCCAACATCTTCGCTGTTCAGGAGCTTTAGCTGTTCCAGCCTTCAGGGTTTGGAGAGTCTGAGATGATCTGGGGCTGTAGGGATGCCCCAGCACAGCACAGATACTCTACCAAAATGTGGCCAGACTGCTACTTTAAGTGGGTGCCCAATCCCATTCCTACTCACTGGGTGTGACCTCCCAACCAGAGCTTCCAGCCACCACCCCGCCTGAGCTCTTCAGCTGTGACAGAGATCTGAATTCCCCCTGGGATGGCACTCTTAGAGGGAGGGCTAGGTTGCCATCTTTGCTGTCTGGGTGACTTAGCTCTTCCAGTCTTTGGGTTGTGGAGTATCTGAGGTGACCAGGAGCTGAAGTGGACCCCCAGCACAGCACAGCTGCTATACAGAAACATGACCAGACTGCTTTTTTAAGTGGTCCCCAGCCTGCTCCTCCTCATTGGGTGGAACCTCCCAAACAGGGTCTTCAGTCACTTCCTACAGGTGCCTTTGGGCCAGCAACAGGTCCATACCTCCCTGGGACAAAGCTCCCAGGGGGAGGGACAGGCTGCCATCTTTGCCGTGTCACAGCCTTCACTGGGGACACCTCCAGGTTCTGGAAAATCTGAGGTGACTAGGGACTGGAGCAGGCCCTAAGCATACCAGAGCAGCCCTATAGAAAAGTGGCCAGACTGTTTTGTGGGTGCCCATTCCCATATCTCCTCACTGGGCAGGTCCTCCAGGCCTGGGCTTCCAGCCACTCCCCACCAGAGCTATCCAGCCAATACCAACTCAGCGACTCCCAGGACAGTGCCTCCAGGGGCAACTGAAAACCTCTCAGCCACTGCCTCTGCCATGGAACTCCCCTTGCCACCCTTGCACTAAAGAAGGAGCAAAGACCCTAAGTGCCTTCTCCATACCAACAAGCTGCAATAGACCCAAGAAAGGAGGCCGGTCCATCTCTCACGGATTCCACACCACTCACCAGACAGCGAGTCCAAAGCACGAACCCTCCATCTTGGGCTGATTGCACTCAGCAATTGATAACCTGCATTTCTCTGGGGGTAGAGCCCCCAGGAGTCAAGTAAACAACCCTTGGCCACGACACCTACTAAGATCTCTTCCTCTGCTACTTCTAAGCCGGGGAAGGAACATAAACACTGAGATCACTCCAGAGCGGTAGTGAGCAGTCCAGGAATGCTAAGTTATGAACTACAGCCAGCACTCAAGGGGGAGAGGAACCCACAGTTTCAGAGCACTGAGAGGGAACACAGCTGCAACTCTGAAGAAACATACAGGAGCAGAAGTCTACCAACTGACCAATAAGCCTAAGTGTCACCTGCAGGATCACACCCCAAAGCTTCAACACCAAAAATATCTCACTAACATACCCACTTCTGAAACCAGAGACAAGAAGTTAGCTTCAAATAAAGACCCTGCACAAAGCCTCAGCACAGTGAAAACATCCAAAAAAGAAGTCTATTGACTGTAGTCAATCTACATTGCAGTTAAATGAACACCCACACACAGAGATGAGAAAGAACCAATGCAAGAACTCCAGTTACTCAAATGGCCAGAGTATCAGACATCCTCCAAACGATAACACCAGTTCTCCAGCAAGAGTTCTTAACCAGGCTGAACTGGCTAGAATAACAGAAATAGAATTCAAAATATGGATAGGAACAAAGAGATCATCAAGATTCAGCAAGATGGCAAAACCTGATCCAAGGAAAATAAGAATTACAATAAAGTAATACAGGTGCTAAAGGATGAAATAGCCAGTATGAAAAAGAACCAAATGGGTCTGACAGAGCCGAATAACACAATACAAGAATTTCACAGTGTGGGTCACAGTGGCTCAAGCCTGTAATCCCAGCATTTTGGGAGGCTGAGGCGGGCAGATCACCTGAGGTCAGGAGTTCAAGACCAGACTGGCTAATATGGTGAAACCCCATCCCTACTAAAAATACAAAAATTAGCCAGGTATAGTGGCAGGTGCCTGTAATCCTAGCTACGTGGGAGGCTGAGACAGGAGAATCACTTGAACCTGGGAGGTGGAGGTTGCAGTGAGCCATTTGCTCTCCAGTCTAGGTGACAGAGAAAGACTCTGTCTCCAAACAAACAAACAAACAACAACAAAAAAAAACAGGCCGGGCATGGTGGCTCATGCCTATAATCCCAGCACTTTGGGAGGCCGAGGCGGGTGGATCACCTGAGGTCAGGAGTTCAAGACCAGCCTGGGCAACATGGTGAAACCCTGTCTCTACTAAGAATACAAAAATTAGCTAAAAAATTAGCTGGGTGTGGTGGTACACACCTGTAATCCCAGCTACTTGGGAGGCTGAGGCAGGAGAATCGCTTGAATCCAGGAGGTAGAGTTTGCAGTGAGCCGAGATTATACCATTGCACTCTAGCCTGGGTGACAGAGTAAGACTCCATCTCAAAACAAAACAAAAACAAAAACAACAAAGAATTTCACAATGCAATTACAAATGTTAACAGGAGAATAAACCAAGCTGAGGAAAGAATCTAAGAACTTGAAGACTGGTTCTCTGAAATAAGACAGTCAGACAAAAATCAAGAAAAAAAGAATAAAAAGGAGTGAACAAAACCTCTGAGAAGTATGGGATTATGTAGAGTCCAAATCTATGAATCATTGGCCTACTTGAAAGGGAGGGGGAGAAAGCAAACAACTTGGAAAATATATTTCAAAATATCGTCCATGAAAACTTCCCCAACCTTGCTAGAGAGGCCAGCAGTTGAATTCAGGAAATACAGAGAACTTCTGCAAAATTCTACACAAGAAGATCATCCCCAAGACACAAAATCATCAGATTTTCCCAGGTTGAACTGAAAGAAAGAATGTTAAAGGCAGCTAGAGAGAAAGGGCAGTTTACCTACAAAGGGATCCCAATCAGGCTAACAGTGGGCCTCTCAGCTGAAACCCTATAAGCCAGAAGAAACTGGAGGGTCTATATTCAACAATATTTTTTTTTTTTTTTTTTTTTGAGATGGAGTATCGCTCTGTCACCCAGGCTGGAGTGTAATTCCAGCTCACTGCAACCTCCGCCTCCCAGATTCAAGTGATGTGCCTGCCTCAGCTTCCCAGATAGCTGGGATTACAGACACCTGCCACCATGCCCAACTAATTTTTGTATTTTTAGTAGAGATGGGGTTTCACCATGTTTGCCAGGCTGGGATATTTAACATCCTTAAAGAAAAAACTTCCACCAAGAATTTCATATCCAGCCAAACTAAGCTTCCTAAGTGAAGGAGAAATAAGATCCTTTTTAGATAAGCAAATGTTGAGAGACTTCATTACCACTGGACCTGCCTTACAAGAGCTCTTGAAAGGAGCACTGAATACAGAAAGGAAAAACCACTACCAGCTTATGCAAAAACACACTTACACAGACCAGGGTCACTGTAAAGCAACCACACACACAAGCCAACATAGTAACCAGCTAACAGCACAATGACAGGATCAAATCCACACATATCGGTACTAACCTGGAATGTAAACTTAAATGCCCTGCTTAAAATGCACGGAGTAGCAAGCTGGATAAAAAAGCAAAACCCAATGGTCTGCTGTCTTCAAGAGATCCATCTCATATATAATGACACTCATGGGCTCATAATAAACGGATGGAGAAAAATCTACCAAACAAGTGGAAAACAGAGATAAGCAGGGGTTGCAATCCTAATTTCAGACAAAACAAATTTTAAACTGACAGAGATTTAAAAAGACAAGGAAGAGCATTCCATAATGGTAAAGGTTTCGATTCAACAAGAAAACCTAACTATCCTAAATATATGTGCACCCAACACAGGTGCACACAGATTCATAAAGCAAGCTCTTAAAGACCTACAAAGAGATACAGTGTCACAAAGTAATAGTGGGAGACTTCTACACTCCACTGACAGTATTAGACAGATCACTGAGGCAGAAAATTAACAAAGATATTCAGCATCTAAACTCAACATTGGACCAAATGGATCTGATAGACCTTTACAGAAGTCTCCACACCAAAACAGCAGAATATACATTCTTCTCATTGCCACATGGCACATACTCTCAAATTGACCACATAATTGGACATAAAACAGTCCTCAACATATGTAAAAGAACCAAAATCATATCAAACACACTCTCGGTTCACAGCACAATAAAAATAGAAGTTGGCCGGGAGCGGTGACTCATGCCTGTAATCCCAGCACTTCAGGAGTCCAAGGCGGGCAGATCGTGAGGTCAGGAAATCGAGACCAGCCTGACCAACATGGTGAAACATTGTCTCTACTAAAAATACAAAAATTAGCCAGGCGTGGTGGCACACCACTGTAATCCCAGCTACTCAGGAGGCTGAGGCAGGAAAATTGCTTGAACCCAGGAGGCGGAGGTTGCAGTGAGCCGAGATTGTGCCACTGCACTCCAGCCTGGGCGACAGAGCAAGACTCCATCTCAAAGAAAGAAAAAAAAAAAAATAGAAGTCAACACAATGAAAACTGCTAAAAACCATACAATCCCATAAAAATTAAACAACATGCTCCGGAATGACTTTTGAGTAAATAATTAAACTAAGGCAGAAATCAAGAAGTTTTTTGAAAATAATGAAAACAAAGATACAACATACCAGACCCTCTGGGACACAGCTAAGGCAGTATTAAGTGGGAAATTCATAGCACCCACATCAAAAAGTTAGAAAGATAACAAATTAACAACTTAACTTCATGACAGAAAGAATTAGAGAAGCAAGAACAAATCAGCCCCAAAGCTAGCAGAAAAAAAGAAATAACAAAAATCAGACAGAGCTCGGTGGCTAATGCCTGTAATGCCAGTACTTTAGGAAGCCAAGAAAGGTGGATCGTTTGAGGTCAGGAGTTTGAGACCATTCCTACAGAAACTATTCCAAAAGAAGTGAGGAGGAGGGGCTTCTCCCCAACTCATTCCGTGAGGCTAGCATCATCTTGCTACCAAAACCTGTCAGAGATACAACAAAAAAAGAAGACTTGAGGCCAATATCCCTGATGAACATTAATGCAAAAATCCTCAATAAAATACTGGCAAAATACCAGCAGCACATCAAAAAGCTAATCCACCATGACCAAATAGGCTTCATCCCCAGGATGCAAGGTTGGTTCAATGCAAGAAAATCCATAAATGTGATTCATCTCATAAACAGAACTAAAGACAAAAACCACATGATCATCTCAATAGATGCAGAAAAAGCTTTCAATAAAATTTAACATCCCTTCGTGTTAAAAACTCTCAACAAATTGCAAAACAAAGCAAAGAGCATCCAAATAGGAAGAGAGGAAGTCAAACTATCTGCAGATGACATGATTCTATATCTAGAAAACCCCATAGTCTTGACCCAAAAGCTCCTTCAGCTGATAAACAGCTTCAGAAAAGTTGCAGGATGTAAAATTAATGTACAAAACTTACTAGCATTCCTATACACCACCAACAACCAAACTGAGAACCAAATCAGAAAGGCAGTTCCATTCACAATTGCCTCACATAAAAAAAATAAAATACCTAGGAATATGGCTAACCAGAGAGGTGAAACATCTCTACAATGAGAATTATAAAACACTCCTCAAAGAAATCAGAGAGGACATGAACAAGTAAAAACATTCTATGCTCATGCATAGGAAGAATCAGTATCATTAAAATGGCTATAATGCCCAAAGCAACTTATAGATTCAATGCTATCCCTATTAAACTACCAATGACATTCTTCACAGAACTAGAAAAAATTATTTTAAAATGTATATGGAACCGAAAAAGAGCCCAAATAGCCAAGGCAATCCTAAGCAAAAAGAGCAAAGCTGGAGGAATCATACTACCCAACTTCAAACTATACTGCGAGACTACAGTGACCAAAACAGCATGGTATTGGTACAAAAACGGCCACATAGACCAATGGACAGAAAAGAGAGCCCAGAAATAAGGCTGCCCATCTGATCTTTTACAAAGCTGACAAAAACCAGCAATGGGGAAGACTCCCTATTTAATAAATGGTGCTGGGATAACTGACTAGCCATATGTAGAAGATTGAAGCTGGACCCCTTCCTTAAACCATATACAAAAATCAACTCAAGATGGATTAAATGACGAGTTAATGGGTGCAGCGAACCAACATGGCACATGTGTACATATGTAACAAACCTGCACATTGTGCACATGTACCCTAGGACTTAAATTATAATAATAATTTTTAAAAGATGGATTAAAGACTTAAATGTAAAGCCCAAAACTATAAAAGTCCTGGAAGACAACCTAGGCAATATCATCCTGGACCTAGGGATGGACAAAGATACCATGACAAAGACACCAAAGCAACTGCAACAAAAGCAAAAATTGACATGGGATCTAATTAAGAGCTTCTGCACAGTAAAAGAAATAATCATCAGAGTGAACAACCTACAGACTGGGAGAACATTTTTGCAGTCTCTTCATCTGATAAAGGTCTAATATCCAGCATCTCCATGGAACTTAAAACAAACTTGCAAGAAAAATACAAGCAACTCCATTAAAAAGCGAGCAAAGGACATGAACAAACACTTCTCAGAAGAAGACATTTATGCGGCCAAAAAACGTGAAAAAAAAGATCAACATCACTGATCATTAGAGAAATGCAAATCAAAACCGTAATGAGATACCATCTCACGAGATTATTAAAAAGTCAAGAAAAAGATGCTGGTGAGGCTGTGGAGAAATAGAAACGCTTTACACTATTGGTGGGAATGTAAATTAGTTCAACCGTTGTGGAAAGCAGTATGGAGATTCCTCAAAGAGCTAAAAGCAGGACTACCATTCAACCCAGCAATCCCATTACTGGGTATATACCCAGAGGCATATAAAGCATTTTACCATAAAGATACATGTATGTGAATGTTCATTGCAGCACTATTCACAATAGCAAAGACATAGAATGAACCTAAATGTCCATCAATGACAGACTGGATAAAGAAAATGTAGTACATATACACTATGGAATCTTATGCAGCCATAAGAAAGAAGGAGATCATGTCTTTTGCAGGAACGTGATGGAGCTGGGGTCTATCATCCTTAGCAAATTAGCACAGGAACAGAAAACCAAATACCACATGTTCTCACTTATAAGTGGGAGTTAAATGATAAGAATTTATGAACATAAAGAAGGAAATAACAAACATTGGAGTTTACTTCAGCAGGGAGGATGGGAGGAGGGAGAGGAGCAGAAAAGGTAACTATTGGGTGCTGAGCTTAATACCTGGGTGATGTACAACAGACCCCCATGACGTGTTTATCTATGTAACCAACGTTCACATGTACCCCCAAAACTAAAATAAAATTCAAAAAATAACTTAAAAAAAAAGAGAAAACCTTTCACAATTGGGAATCAGCTTACCTTTCCAATCTTCTGTCCACTCAACACCTGTGTTCCACTTGTACCAAGCTGGGCCAATTCCCAATCTTTGGATATACCCTGTGTTTTTAACGCCTCTGATGATTTTGCTCACCCTGTCCTCAATTTCTCTTTATTTCCATCTTTGCCCATTGAATTGCTCCTGAGCCTCCAAGATCCAGCTCCAATACCTTCTCCTATAATGATGTTCTTCCAGATCTTTCCAGTCAGATCCGTGGTATCAGTTCATGTTTCCTTCCCAGCACTGTGCCTCAGTTCTAGCCCTCACTAAGTACAGATATATGTTACAGCCGGCTGTCTCCTCCTATCTCCCCACAGGATCTGCAAGGCAGGGTGTGTTTCTGTTTCATCTTCAACCCCCAAGGCAATTGGCCACACATACCTTTAAAAATAAATAACATCCAGCCAGGCGCGGTGGCTCATGCCCGGAATCCCAGCACTTTGGGAGGCCGAGGAGGGCAGATCATGAGGTCAAGAGATCGAGACCGTCCTGGCCAACACGGTGAAACCCCTTTTCTACTAAAATTACAAAAATTAGCTGGGCATGGTGGCACACACCTGTAGTCCCAGCTACTCGGGAAGCTGAGGCAGGAGGATCGCTTGAACCCGGGAGGCAGAGGTTGCAGTGAGCCGAGATCGTATCACTGCACTCCAGCCTGGTGAAACAGCCAGACTCCACCTCAAAAAACAAAACAACAACAAAATAAAATAAATACATAACATGCTTTGATTGTATATAAATCATGTACTTATTAAAAATTCAAATACATACATCTAAGAAAGGGAATAAACCTCCACCTCCTGCATTAATCACAGGTAATGTTTCAGTAATCATATTTTCATGCATCTCTTTATGTGCACGTCCATGCATATATGCACAAATGGAATCATTTTGTGTGTGCTTGGTTTTCTTTTGGACCTCCTCTTTTCTAGTCTTTCCCTACCTGACTCTCCCCCTCACTGCTTTCCCCAACTCACAGCTATTTAACAGGCTAAGCAATGTATAGCTTTTCTTAATTTTTCCATGCGAATATCTGTATCAGTTTTTTGTTCTTGCTTATTTTACAAAATGTTTTATCATGGTATATACACTTCTCTGCTTCTTGCTTTTCTCATTAAAAAAAAAGTCGTAACAATTTTTCCAATTCAACTGGTATAAGTTCTAATTCATTCTTTTATTTTAGACCTTGTGCAATGTTCCATGGTATGGATGTACCAAAATTTATTCAAGAGATCCCCTAGCTATGACATTCAACTTCTTTTTTTGAAAAAATAGCTATTGCCATCAATGCTTCAATAATCGTTCTTACATGTATGTCCAAATTCCCTGATACTTTAATTTCTGAGGGATTGATGACCAGATATGAGACTGGACTATTTAAAATGTTAATAGATTGCCATCTAAAAGGCTGTAACAGGCCAGGCACAGTGGTTCCTGCCTGTAAACCCAACACTTTGGAAGGCGGAGGCTGGTTGATCATCTGAGGACTGGAGTTCAAGACCAACCTGGCCAACATGGTGAAACTCCATCTCTACTAAAAACAAAAAAAATTACCTGGGTGTGGTGGCAGACACCTATAATCTCAGCTACTCAGGAGGCTGAGGCAAAAGAATCGCTTGAACTCGGGAGGCAGATGTTGCAGTGAACCAAGATTGTGCCACTGCACTCTAGCCTGGGCAACAGAGCGAGACCCCGTCTCAAAAAAAGAATACATAAAAATAAAAATAAATAAATAAATATATAAAATAAAAGGCTGTAACAATGTGCTCTGCATAATTTTAGCCATTCTGATAAGTGAATAGTGATAGTTTGTTGTTCCTTTAATTTGTATTTCAGTGACTACTACTGAAGTTGCTCATGTTTTGTCTTTTCCCCTAAGGACTTTTGTTCTGTAAATTGCTTATTCATATACTTAGCTCATTTTTCTTTTGAGCTACTGGTCTTTTTCTGTTCAACCTGCAGGAATTTTTTGCGTATTATGGATAGTAACTCTTTAATATGTTGTTATATATGGGAAGTACTTTCCCCAATCTCTCATTTATCTTTTAACTATGCTTGTAATTTTTTAAGCCATTACAACTTTTATAGGTTGACATGAAGCTCATGTAACATTTATTTTGTAACTAGAATCAATATAGCACTTAGGAAATGAAAAATAGGCTTTGCAGTTTCAAACTTCCTAGGGAAACTGATCTTCTATTTCAGTATTTCACAACTTATTCTGGAATATGACACATCATCTGATGCCCTAATTCCATGCTTAGTTAATATTAGTTCACATTGCCACATCCACAAACATAGTTGTGTTTATAGTGTAGTACAATTTTTTTGTATATTATTATCTGGCATAATCACATTATATAAACTATTTTGATTAAACAAAATTCTACTTAACAAATACATGATGACCACTAAATATGGTTACCATTTAGTGGTCATCACGTATTTTATTTCTGCCCCAAATTGGCTCCTTTGGAAAATGTCTGCCTCCCACTGTCACTCCCATGCAATTCTAGTGGTCTGCCAATCTTGAAACCCCACTCTCCTGACCACAATAGTGGGCACAACCCACACTAAAACAAATAGAGTTCCTGTCCCAGGAATTTGAATCTTGAATTTTAGGATGCCAGTGTCTTAAAAGAATTGAATTTAATTTCAGCCACTAAAATCCCCAGATCAACCCTGCTTGTCTTAATGTACATAGTTAGTTATTTTCTTAGTGGATGATGGTGATGGTTGCATAACAATGTGAATGTACTTAATGCCACAGAACTGTAAAAATGGTCAAAATGGTAATATATATATTTACTGCAATTTACCAAAAAGCAGGACATTATAAGAGGCCTTTGGAAAGATTGTTTGTAGCCTGTCTCCATGGGCTTACACTTAATGGTCATAGCAGCGGGGCAGAATGGGCATGCACTGCCGAGGCAGACAAGCTTCTTGCCTCCACTTGTGAGCCATGCCACCAACACCCTCTACTCTACTTCTCTCTAACCTCTGTTTCCTCAATAGGAATAATAAAGCAGCATGGCTCTGATGCTGTGGAGCTTTCTTGAAATCTAAAATTCTGTTAGACCACTGTAGCACATACTTGCCAATATAAAATGGCATAAAGCATAAAAGGAAATACATTTTTTGTTTGTTTGTTTGTTGTTGTTTTGAGATGGAGTCTCGCTGTGTCGCCCAGACTGGAGAGCAGTGGCGCAATCTCGGCTCAATGCAGCCTCTGGCTCCTGGGTTCAAGCAATTCTCCTGCCTCAGCCTCAGCCTCCTGAGTAGCTGGAACTGCATCCGGCTAATTTTTGTTTGTTTGTTTCTTTGTTTTTTGAGATGGAGTCTTGCACTGCCGAGCCGGCTGGAGTGCAATGGCGTGATCTCAGCTCACTGCAACCTCTGGTTCCTGTGTTCAAGCAATTCTCCTGCCTCAGCCTCCCTTGTAGCTGGAATTACAGGCATGCGTCGCCATGCCTGGCTAATTTTTGTATTTTTAGTAGAGACAGTGTTTCGCCATATTGGTGAGGCTGGTCTTGAACCTCTGACCTCAGGTAATCTGCCCGCCTTGGCCTCCCAAAGAGCTTAGATTACAGACGCCCAGCCTAATTTTTGTATTTTTAGTAGAGACCCGGTTTCACCATGTTGACCAGGCTGGTCTTGAACGCCTGACCTCAGGTGATCCGCCCGCCTCGGCCTCCCAAACTACTGGGATTACAGGCGTAAAGGAAATACATTTTAAAAGGAAAATAAATCCCACACCATTTAGCTATCAACTTCTAGTCCCCATCTTGCCCCCCCACCCCCACGCCCTCACCTCAGACTCTCAGCCCTAAGCAATCTCTAATCTACTTTCTATCTCTGTAGATTTCCCTGTTCATATAAATGGGATCATAAAATACGTGGTGTTTAGTGACTGGGCTTCTTTGTCTGTTTTGCTTTTAACTAAGCTGCCTCTGCCTGTGAGAAGCTGTGGGAACCCAGTAGCTCTGAACAAGCCTACAGGTTTAGAAATTTTAAAGTTTTTCCATGTATAGCAGTTTTAAGTTTTCTTGTTATAAAAGTAATATATGTATTGCAAAAATCTCAAAGGATATAGAATTAACAAAAGTAATAAAATAAAATCGGTTCTAATCCCACCACCCAGAAATAACCACTGTCAACATTTTGGTAAATATTCTTTCAGAGCTAGGCGTATTATAAACACACACACATACATATATCATACTATATGTATTTAAAATTTTTTCCTGATTTTAAAAGTTATAGATGCTTGTGAATGGCTATTAAAATGGTATAGAAATGTAAAATTTAGTATAGAATGTACTTCAGAATCCTTCTATGTGTCTTCACTTAAGAATATATCAAAACATTTTCCATGTTCACTCGTAGACATCTATTTCATTCTTTCCAACAGTTGTTAGTAGTCCACTATAGGAATCTGCCATTGTTTGTTTTGGCATTCTCCATTGATAAAATTTGTGTAGCTTCTATTTTTTTTCACTGAAATGACACAATCAAGATTGTGTCACTTGATTCTTTGTGTTGGTATTTCGTAGAAGTGGAATTTGCTGGGTCAAAGGGTATGAAAATACAGTGTTGTGTAACCTGTTTGTTTTGTTTAACCTGTTAAGATATTATGAACATTTTCAAGATCATTAAATATTTAATTTAGCTAGCTGGTTGTATAATCCATGAATATATTAAAATTTATTTTCCCAATCCCCTAACACTAGAAATTGAGTTATTTCTAAATTTTTCACTATTAGAAACAATCTTGCAATAAACATTACTATAGCTAAATCTTGCATGCATGCTTACAATTTTTTCCTTAAGATGAATTCCTAGATATCAAATTGCCCCTTCAAGGAGTATGTATATTAAAAATAATAACTTTTATTGTTTTCTTCTTATTACAGAAATAATACATGGTTGGGTAATCCTAGATTAGAAAATATAGATAGGCGGCCGGGCGCGGTGGCTCAAGCCTGTAATCCCAGCACTTTGGGAGGCCGAGACGGGCGGATCACAAGGTCAGGAGATCGAGACCATCCTGGCAAACACGGTGAAACCCCGTCTCTACTAAAAAAATACAAAAAACTAGCCGGGCGAGGTGGCGGGCGCCTGTAGTCCCAGCTACTCGGGAGGCTGAGGCAGGAGAATGGCGTAAACCCGGGAGGCGGAGCTTGCAGTGAGCTGAGATCCGGCCACTGCAGTCCAGCCTGGGCGACAGAGCGAGACTCCGTCTCAAAAAAAAAAAAAAAGAAAATATAGATAGGCAAGAAAATGAAACGTGCATTACTTTACCACCCAGAGATAACCACTGGTAATATTGTGGAGGTGATCATTCATAACCTATACTATTTGCATACTTTTTTTACATGAATGCAAATACAGAACACATGTTGCTTTAAAATGCCTGTAATCAATGTATTTTTATGTCTGTTATCATTTAAAATATCTGCATAGTCTTATATCTTATAAATGTACCAAAATTTATTTGCACAATCCTTATTGCTGAGCATTTAGTTAGTTAATGTATGTACTTTGAAAACTTCTCAGGTTGTTAGTGTACGTACTTTGAAAACTTTTCAGGTGAGTGCTGTACACATGGAGGGAATTGTCTCACTGTTAAGGAACCCAGAACAAAAGGCTCCTGCCTCTTTATAGACCTGAGAGACAGGGGGAGAAGGTCTAGGAGTAGAAAGGTACTGAGTCAAAGTGGGAAAAAGTGCCTCAGCAAGGCCCCCAGTAAGGAGGCCGGTGAATGAAGGCACCAGGGCCAGGATTGTGAATATGCATGGCTGGTTGGGGTGGGGAGAAGAAGGGCTGAGTTCTTGACAGCAACTCCCTTCAGAAAGCTACAATGCACTGACAGTGCAAGTGTGGTATGGGGAGGCAGCTTCTCCTCAATCAGGCCTGCCAGACAAAGCCCAGTAATTGCTTATGATTAGGCCTGAAAGATCACACATAGGATTTTGACCTGGAGCTGGACTCCTTAATAAATAATAACAAATTGCCAAGACTTGTTCAGTCTCCCTCCCTACCAGAGTACACAACAGTGCCAGTAGAAATGGAAATGTGTCAGGGATCCCAGAGAAAAGACTAAAATTATTTCTTTTGGGGTGTGTAAACTGACAACTGAGGGCAGGTCAAAGAGTTCCAACATGACTGGGCAACTGAATGAGCCTCAGCGTATCCTAAGCAGGCTGAGCCAAGTCTGATGTAATCTTCTTTTAGGAGATGAGACTGAGTCATTGTCATTTATCTCCTCTGAGGCCTCTACTTCTGGAGTGAATACTAAGCACATATTGTACAAATGCTTGATTCTGCTCCATGACCTCAGAAAGTTATGATAAATTTCCTGAATCTTTATTTTTCCTTAATAAATTATCTATTTTAGTTTGTATTTCTTGAGTTTCCTTTAAACCCTTTTGATATTTACAGTTTGCACTATTTCACAGTCTGTTATCCACTGTGTATACTGCTTGCGTTAAATTTTCCAGCTTCAATGTTTAAATATTTGGGAATTTAAGCATTCTCTGGGTTGCCTCCATTACATTTTCCATGATTTCATAAACTGTCATCACATTTCCTTTCCATCTTTATTGTTTTGGCTTGACCTTTTCTTTTTTAACCCATAAGATAGGTGATTCTCAAGCCCTTTGATCATATGTGGACCTTCCTGAGTTCTATTAAATTATTGTTACTGGCCAGGCGTGGTGGCTCACGCTTGTAATCTCAACACTTTGGGAGGCCAAGGAGGGCAGATTGCCTGAGCTCAGGAGTTTGAGACCAGCCTGGGCAACATGGCAAAACCCCATCTCTGAAACAAAACAAAACAAAACAAAACAAAACAAAAAATAACAGCTGGGTGTGGTGGTGCATGCCTGTAGTCCTAGCTACTTGTGGGGCTGAGGCAGGAGGATAACTTGAGCCTGGGAGGTCATTGCTGCAGAGAGCTGAGATTGCACCACTGCACTCCAGGCTGGGTGACAAAGTGAGACACCATCTCTGTAAGAAAAATAAAATAAAATAATAATTACTACTACTACTATTACTACTACTACTATTTTAATTATCTATCATAGGGAAGCACTCTTGTAGGTTCTCAGAGAGGGACAAAAAGTTGAATAACTTACAACCCTTGATGAAACTATTATCTTCCCTTGGCCTATAGAAGTAGCCTATCAGGCCAAATCTTTAGAACAGAGATATCAAAGAACATTCCAGAAGGACAGTCCATTTGCTGATTCACAGAGTTGCTCAAGTCTTTAGTAATGAGCATGAATGAAAATTAATTTTCTTAACCCTTTGTGTCATAGAACTAGACTCTCCCCAAAGGTAGGGGTGACTGCACCTCACAGTCCCAACTCTGCCTAGAGATTCTCCTTCCCTATGAGTTCTAACACCAACTACCAGAGTTAGGCCAAACTGCCCTCACTTCAGGCAGTATCTGCTAGTTTAAGGTCCCCAGGTAACCCTCACCTCTGACCAGTTGGCTACAAAGAATTCAGGAAAGCACTCTACTTACAATTATAGTTGTATTATAGCAAAAGGACACAAATGCACGTCTCCTTTATTCTTGCAATCCCACAGTTAAGAATTGAGACTGCAGATGTAATAGCTAATATATGACAAATTATATTTTCAAGGATGGTATTTGCAATAGCAAAATCAAATGTAGCAAAAAAAAAAAAAAAAAAAATAGCCACAGAAAAACTGGAAACAACATAACATAATAGGATACCTGTTAAATTATCTCATAATCACGCATTTAAAAACAACGAAAAGAATGAGATAGAGCCATGTGTGTTGACATAGAAACAGCTCCAAAATATTTTATTAAATGTAAAAACCAAGAGGCAGCACAATGTGTATAAATCTTTAAAAATGAAAACTGCCTGTGTAAATACAAAACAGCACACATATATTAATTGCTGGAAGGATCCACAAGAAACTTGAATAATTTCCTTAGGAAAGAATGACTGGGAGACCTTCAGTTTTCATTTGATACCTTTAGAAAATATTTGCATTTGTTACTAAGGGCATATAATTTTTTAATGGAAAAAGTAAATAGGTTGCACACCAATGTGAATGTGCTTAATGCCACTGAACTGGACACTTAAAAATGGTTAAAATGGTAAATTTGAGGTTATGTATATTTTTCCATTTAATTTTTTAGTAAACAAATATATGTAAATTTATTTTAAATAAAAGAAATATCAAGAGGGGAATCAAGAAGTCACGGGAAGAGAGTGTCTGAGTGCGTGAGAAGCTGCAGGGTGGCAGTAGAAACAGGCTCAAGGCGCTGCCTGTTGACTCCCTGAAGGTGATTTGCGTAGGAGGCCTACCTAGCCTTGGGTTCAGAAAGGAGCCAGGACATGCATATCTGTCTGAAATAGGTTGGGGAGGGGAACCTGGTAATGTTTTATTTCTATTCAAGCTGTTGATTAGACTCTGCACTGTGTGAAATTAGAGAGCAGGAGGATTTATTGGGCAGTGTGACCAGTTTTCTACCTGAGTAACCAAGGTTTGACTTGTACAGATCCTATATAAAACCTGAGATGGATTCCTCTTGGTAGTTGAGAAACTGTCCTAGACTCATGGACTCCTTGAATATCAGAGCTGAAAAGAACCTTGGGGAGGCTCGCCTTTTACTTGAAGACACAGGACCAAGGAATGACTTGTACTGGTCCAAGTCACATGGATGGTACGTGACTAAGCCAGGATTGTAACTCGGGTCTCCAGGCAAATCGTGTTTTCTAAAAAATAAAATAAAAAATAAAAGGTGACACCACCAGCAATGTTCTAGGCATGGCTTCATTACCTTCACTCAATTTCTCTTCCTGTTAACTGCCCAACTGCTTCTCAAATACCAAGGTCTGGGTATTTGGTTATTATTCTTTAGACACATTGCAGGGTTCCAGTTGCTAATATCTTATCTAGGATGATTGTGCCTGTATTCTATGTGTGAGGTTAATCTATAATTTTCTGGTAGTGTACTACTATATTTCACTGATTCCATGATGCATATTTTTTTTTCACATTTTAACATCTCTGAAATCAGGATAAGCTGGATGATTGCCGTTGGCCAGGGCCGTCATGACAGTTATCATCACCGGTGCCTGTACCTGTGCCTGTGTGAAATTGCCTTGAACCTTCCATTGACACCTGCTGGCAATAACAAGAAAGCTACGGCATCAAAACTTGCCAACGGAATGTCAGAAGTTTGGAAAAAATCACAGAGACAATAATGGACGCTTCTTTTGGAAAAGGTCATATTACTCATGCTTTTTGGTACAGAGGACAGTATTACATAGAGAAACGCTGACATCAGCACCTTTGACTTGAAAAGTGATCCAAAAGAACAAAACCCTGAGCATGAAGCTATTTCCTTTTTTATAAATGCAGAAGAATGAGGCCGGGCGTGGTGGCTCACGCCTGTAATCCCAGCACTTTGGGAGGCCGAGGCGGGCGCATCACCCGAGGCCAGGAGTTCGAGACCAGCCTGGCCAACATGATGAAACCCCGTCTCTGCTTGAGATACAAAAAAAAAAAAAAAAAAAAATTAGCCAGACGTGGTAGCACATTCCTGTAATCCCAGCTGAGGCAAGAGAATTGCTTGAACCGGGAGGCAGAGGTTGCAGTAAGCCGAGAACATGCCACTGCACTCCAGCCTGGATGACGGGAGTGCGACTCTGTCTCAAAAAAAAACAAAAAAATAAAAAATGCTGAGGAATGATAGATGTTCAAAAATCTCTTAAAATAAGCCCAAAGCAGGCCGGGCGCGGTGGCTTACGCCTGTACTCCCAGGCGGGCGGATCATGAGGTCAGGAGATGGAGACCATCCTGTCTAACACAGTGAAATCTCCTGTCTAACACAGTGACATCCAGTATCCACTAAAAATACAAAAAATTAGCCGGGCGAGGTGGCGGGCGCCTGTAGTCCCAGCTACTCAGGAGGCTGAGACAGGAGAATGGCGTGAACCCGGGAGGCGGAGCTTGCAGTGAGCCGAGATTGCGCCACTGCACTCCAGTCTGGGCGACAGAGCGAGACTCTGTCTCAAAAAAAGCCCAAAGCAGTGCTTTCGGTAAACTTAAAATAAATATTCTAAGTGCTAAGAAGTGTAATGGTACATAATGTGAATTTTATAATCATTGGCAGATTAGATGAACTATGTTAACTATATTAATATTAAACTACGAAATGAATCGAGGAAAGTCCCTTTTTTTTTTTTTTTCTAGGCCTTGACCATTTAAAATAACATTATAATTCAGTAAAAGTTGCAGTGGTTGTGTCGCGGCTACCCCTCTCCGGCGGCGCGTCTCCCGCGCTTGGTACAGCTCAGCCCGTCTCCCCTGAAGCCGCGAGCCCGCGCCCCTCAGTCGATGGAGCCCGCAACTCCCTGTGTGGCCCGCGGCAGCTCCCCGCCCGCTCGGCCCGCGCCCACCCCGGCCATGGTCAGTCCGCGCCAGGCCCCGTACCGCTCCGGAGCCAAGGGCCCCCTAGGGGGTCACGGCCGCCCCGCGCGGCCCCTCGCAGTGCGCGCTGTCCGCTAGCGCTCCTGGCCCGACAGCCCCCGAAGCCCGCAGCCTCTGCAGCTCCGGGCCTGCTCGGCCCCTCCCATGAAAGGTGCTCGGGTCTTCGGGGCGCTGGGTCCCATCGGTCCCTCCTCACCTGGGCTCACCCTCGGGGGTCTGACCTTGAGCGAGCACCGGCTCAGCAACAAGCTGTTGGCCTGGAGCGGCGTCCTCGTGTGACAGGAGAAGCGCAGACTCTACTACGACTCCACTGTAAAGTTGAAGCGCGCCCTGCTCTGCCAAGCCTACGTGAACCAAGGCGAGAACCTGGAGACCAACCAGTGGTAGCTGAAGCTGATCATGCAGCTGATCCCGCAGCAGCTGATGGCCACGCTGAGATCCCTGTTCGCAACTCCCAGCTGGCACAGTTCCACTTCACCAACAGAGGCTGCAGCTTGCTCAACAGGCTCTGCCGCATCATGAGCAAAGGCTTCGCGGGCTGCATGCCGTTTCCCCACATCTCCCCCTACGAGATGTGCGTGCTCATGTTCCCGAACTCTTCCAGGACGAAGATCTTCATGGGCTTCATCCCCTACGACCAGAGCGGCTTCGTCAGCGCCATCCGGCAGGTCATCACTACCCGCAAGCAGGCAGTGGGATCTGGTGGTGTCAACTAAGGCCCAGTCCAGACCGTCAACAAGAAGTTCTGGCGTGGACCGGCGTCATGGAGTGGCAGGAACCCAGGCCTGAAACCAACAGTCGGTCCAAGAGGTGGCTGCCGTCCCACGTCTACGTAAACCAGGGGAGATCCTGAGGACCTAGCAGTGGCCGAATCCTGAGGACCTAGCAGTGGCCGAGGAAGATGTACATGCAGCTCATTCCGCAGCAGCTGCTGACCACCCTGATGCTGCTGTTGCAGAACTAGCGCCTGGTGCAGTTCCACTTCACCAAGGACCTGGAGACGCTGAAAAGCCTGTGTCGGATCATGGACAATGGCTTCGCCGGCTGAGTGCGCTTTTCCTACAAAGCGTGGTGCGAGATCCGTGTGCTCATGCTCCTGTACTCCTCTGAGAAGAAAATCTTCATCGGCCTCATCCCCCAGGGCAACTTCCTCAACGGCATACTGCAAGTCATTGCCAACTAGCACAGGTCCTGCAGTGGAACCTGGAGCAGGAGCAGCAGCAGCAGCAGCAAGGAATGGGGGGTAGTGGCTACCCTGGATGGGCCCCTTCAGGAGTCACAGACTAGGCCCTCTAAGAGACTGGTGACACGCTTCTGAGCAGGGGCCCCGGGGGACTTCGACTGCCCAGCAACATGGGGGATGGCGTCCTGAGGCCTCCAAGGACGGTCTTCACCTCTGTTCGTTTCCCCAGTAAAGCCTTTTAAAAACCAAGAAAAAAAGAATTCAGTAAAAAGTCAACTAACACTCAGCTGTGAACCCATGTAATCGTGGGATCTTTCCCAATGCAAGACTTTTAAGGACAATTCCAAACTTTTCTGTGCTAATTGATCTATTTATACCATCCTTATTTCAGAGTCAATTTTGGTAATTTGTATCTTTACTAGGAAATCAGCTATTTTCTTTAGGATTCCAGTTTGTTGCCATGGGTTTCTCTTATTACAATTTTAATTTCTCCTCATTTGTAGTTTTCTACAGAATTCTTAATTTTATTCCTTTTGCTCAGTCTTTTTTCTTAATCAGAATAGATCTTTTTCATCTTTTGCAAAGGATTTTGTATTTATTTGTCCATTCTACTGTTTTCTATTAAATTAATTTTAGCTTTTGTCTTTACAAATCCTCTTTCTAATTTTATTTTTATTTTTATTTTTTTTTTGAGACAGAGTCTCACTGTCGCCCAGGCTGGAGTGCAGTGGCGCGATCTCGGCTCACTGCAACCTGCGCCTCCCAAGTTCAAGTGATTCTTCTGCCTCAGCCTCCAGAGTAGCTGGGACTACAGGCGCCCGCCACTATGCCCAGCTAATTTTTGTATTTTTTTTTAGTAGAGATGGGGTTTCACCATGTTGGCCAGGGTGGCCTCAAACTCTTGACCTCGTGATCTGCCCACCTTGGCCTCTCAAAGTGCTGGGATTACAGGCATGAGCCACTGTGCCCGGCCGTCTTTCTAATTTTTAAAAATTGACTTTGTTGCTCTTTTTTTTTAATTTCTTGAAATGAAATCTAACATTATTTTTATATTATTTTATGAAAACATTAAGGTACACATTTTTTTCTGAGTAATTTCCACAGTGTCATTTGGATTTTGGTAAAAGTGTTCTCTTTTCGTTGCTTTATAGACATTTTATAACTTAAAACATTTTTTTTCTGTGTATGGTTTCTTGCTATCTTTACATTATTTGTTTTCAATCTGTTGGCTTGAAATCAAGGAATGTGGTTTTTAGAGTCTGTTAAGGTTTTCTTCTTGGTCAAATATGACTGACTTTTGTGAATATTGTATCAGTACGAAAACATGTTTTCTTGTTGTTCAAGGGATGTTAGATCTTACACATAGATACCACATCATTTATTAATTGTATTATTTAATTCCTATGCCATTCCCACATTTGCTATATACCAAATTTATCCAATTCTGAAAAAAAAATTAAGTTTTCCAATATAATTTTATTTAATCAAATTCTTCTTGTATTTCTTACAGGTTTTGCTTCATATATTTAGCTATTATGTTGTTTCATATCTGCACTTATACATTCTCAGTCTGTGATTATCTAGACATATTTCATCTATATATGTCTTTATATTGACTTATTTGTTCTACATTTTGTTGCTCACTACCGAAGCATGTTGTTTGTCTGGGGTAATACCCCAGGTTCATTGCCTCACACCAAGGAAATCAAGGAAACAGACTAACAAGGAGTGAGTTTAAGAGTGAAAGTTTAATAGGCAAAAGAGAAAAGCTCCCTTGTGCAGGGGGAGGGAGTTCCAAACGGATCTCCTGGTACCTGGCAAGATGCGGCTGGTTTTACAGATGGGCTTGAGAAGGTGGTGTCTGATTTACATAGGGTGCAGAGAATTGGTTGGACCAGTGTGCCATTTGCATAGCATCCGAAGAGGCTGGCCACTGCACCCTAATCTTTTATTATGCAAATGAGTTTTCTACCTGGCTGGCACCATGTTCCCTGTTTCTTTACTGCACATGTGGTGACAAAGAAAATGGAAGATGGAGCTTCCATGTTGAACATGCCTGGCCCCCAGGTTGCCTTTTCCTATTGACACAGCTGCTGTCATTCACCTGTGCAAGCTTCCAGCTTGCTTATCTATGTCTGCAGCTTGATTTTACTGGCTGCTGTTTGTTAGAAAAGAAATGGTTTTGGGGCTGTTTTTCATTAAAAGTGAAGCCTCACCGAGGACTCTCTTACCCTCACTAACTGCCTAAACAATTTCTTTTCGGCTCCTGTATCACTACCATTTCTTCCCTTCTTTATAATCTTGTAGTTTCTCTTATGGTTAATCTATCATCTGGCTAGAGTAACTTCTTAAGTATTTTCTTAAGGTGGGAAAATGTAGGCATTAGTCTTTGACTTCTTACATACCTACAAATAATTTCTTCCTATCACTCTGACAACTAAATGATTCTTTGGCTGGTCAAGAAATTCTTGAGTTGGAGTCCATGCATTTCAGAAGTCTGCGGATATTCCACTAACTTCCAGCTGCTGCTGATGCACAAGAGGTCTGATTCTGTTTACATTACAATTAATAAGGCAATTTATTTTTTCTGAGTGGAAAAGTTTGTAAAGACTTTTTTTCCTTGGAGTTCCAGAATCTTTCCAGGGTATTGCTAAGGGTGTGTGTATGTGTGAATTTATCAGTCAAGCCTGGAACTTGGTGAATCCATTCAATCTGTAGATTCAAGTATTTCTTGGTCCAAAAATTTTCCTCCTTTCTTATGTTGCCTTTCCTTCTATGTGCCTTTTTCCCCATCTGGATCTCCCAATATAATATACTAAACTTCTTGGATCTATCCTCAAAATGTCATATCCTTTCTCTCACGATTTTAATTGCTTTTGTGAACCCAGAAAATCTGAGACAAGTCTCAGTTAATTTAGAAAGTTTATGTTGCCAAAGTTGAGGATGTGCCATGACACAGCCTCAGGAAGTCCTGGTGACACGTGCCAACAGTGGTCAGGGTAAAGGTTGGTTTCATACATTTGGGGAGACATGACACATCAATCAATGTAGATAAGAAGTACATTGGTTCAGTCTGAAAAAGCAGGACAACTTGAACTAAAGGCAGGAAGCAGGGAGGGAGCTTCCAGGTCACAGACAGGTGATACACAAATAGTTACACTCTTTTGAGTTTCTGATTAGCCTTTCCAAAGGAGGTAAGTCAGATATGCATCTATCTCAGTGAGCAGAGGAGTGACTTTGAATAAATTGGGAGGCAGGTTTGCCCTAAGCAGTTTCCAGCTTGAGTTTTCCTTAGTAATGTTGGGGCCCAAGATATTTTCTTT